>NC_091688.1:56672954-56975984 GCF_041296265.1 Equus caballus
GCACTGTTTGTTTAGGGGCCAGGGAGCTGAGGGGAAGAGAAACAGAAAGGGGAGAGAGCCAGGCCTGACCACTGGCATTCAGCCTGAATGCCTGTCTCCAAGGAAGGTTTTCTGCTGTTCTCTGGGACTGTTCCAGCCAACTTTGGGGAGAGAGGTGTCATATCTGTTTGGAGTCAGCTAGAGGCTGCTCCCTAGTGCTTTGGGGCAGCCAACTGAACTCTGGCGTCTCCTTCTCACTGTGCTTTAACACAATGCCAATAGGCTCCACCCTAGTCCTTCTGGAAGATGGAGCAGCCACTGCCAAAGTTTTAATCTTTCTTGACCACAGACCTCAGAGCATTCAGGGGCCTCCAGCTCTCTAGGTCCCACCAAATACCTAGGCCTCCCTAGCATGCTTCCAGCTCGTTGCTGCCACTGCTTTGACACAGACTTAATCACAAGCTATTGCTATCATCTCTCTGTCCCTGTGTTCTCCTTTTTAAGGACAGGGATGATGACCTCTTCATTTCTCCATGCCCCTTGGCACCTAACATAGCATTGGTTGGGAAGTAAGTTCTCAGCAAATGTCTGGTAGATGGAAAAGTAAACATATAAATGAATAAATACATTTATGAAGATTCATAAAAGCCCTGATACCACTGATCAGTTGAGTCACAGAGCTAAGCTAGAGCATCTAATCCTAGGGTAGAGAGTGCAAAATAGGGTATTGACATCCTCAATTCTTGGTAAATCCTCTTGCCCACTCACACACCATGTTCTTTTCCACTGCCCAACATAATGATGAAATAAGGACACAGAGGGCATGAAAGGGCAGCCTTGGAGGATGAAAAGGTGTCATAAAAGAGATCCTATAGGGGGCAGTACATGTAAGGAAGCTGTGCCCCATCCTTGTCCTACTATATGGCCTTTGGGAATGTGGCCTTGGGCAAGGTTTTCAGACATGGCCTTTGAGGCTCTGATCTTTCAGAGCTTCCCCTGGGCAAGGCTCAATTTCTTTCCACTCACCCACTGTCTCCTTGAGTCACTGCCCAAGTCACCATCCCACCCTCACTGTAAGGCCTTCCCAAGCCTGAGACAGACAGTGGTACTAATTTGCAGACCATCCTCCCTGTCTTCAGCAGCTATGGTTACCCCTGGAGGCAGCTTCTGTCTCCTGTCATCGTCTCTGCATGAGGTCCGGGGTCTTCTTGGAAAGTGCACGCCCAGAAACACTCCTTCAGCTTGGAGGAGCAACTCAATGTTTCTCTTTATCAACAAAAGCATCTTAATATTATCCCTGCAAGTCCTAGTCTTAAATGGAATGGGAGTGAGTCATGAGAGCAATAGAAATGTGATAGAAAAATCTGTATTAAGGATAATATTTACAATTATTATCTGGGGGCTTCTGAAGATAGAAGAAGGTTTCATTTTCTTTGGGCCAACCAGGATACTAGTTAAGACAAACCTAGTTTCTGTAATAAGCAAATCCTCTGCCTCTCAGTTGCATAATTAGAATAGTTTTCTTTCTTGCTCCCATCAATCCCAATCAGGCGTTGAGAGGTAGCTCCCCCTTTGCTGATTCATGGACCCATGTTGCTTCCTTGAGTCTCAGCTCTACCCATGGGTCCCAGAGTCCTTTGCCTTTAACTGGCAGACAAGGAAAGAGAAGGTAGAGGAGAAATACCCACTCCTTAATCCCTTTGGCCTGGAAGTGACACACATGATTTGTGCTCACCTCCCAGTGATGAGGACTAGCCTACTTAGTCCACATGGCTCTACTCAGATGCAAGGGGAGTTGAGAAATGCAGCTCTGGCCAGAGAGCCTTCTGCAAGTTCTCTTATAAGAGGAGAGCACAGAACTCAGATCTCAGAAAAATAGCCAACTGTTCCTTGACACGGTGAAGTAATGGTTGGCAGTGGCAGACTCTATTAAAATTTACTGAATTGTTCGCTTTAAAAGGGTGAGTTTTATGATATGTGACTATAGTTCAATAAATTAAATTAAAAAAATAATTACCACTTTTTGAGCACTTTTTTTGTGTCTGCACTTTACATATTTTGATAACCCCTAATTCTTAGTTTAACTGAAAGGTAGTTAATGTCTTAGTTTAATGTCTCTGTTTTTCAGATAAAGAAACTCAGATTCACGGAGGTTAAATGGCCCAATGTCATACAAGTGACACTGCCACTTGTATGACAAGCCAGAATTTGCACCCAAGTCTGCTTGACTGTGAAGATGTCATTCTCTCCACGGCCCTAGCTGTTCTCAGTGACACTCTGTCATTTGCTGAGTGCTGGGAACTGAAGTAGGAGCTTTGGATATAAGATTCAAATTCCCTCAACAATCCTGGGAGGTTGGTGATGTCCTTAACTTCATAGACGAGGTCACTGAGACTGAGAATAGTCAGTGTTTGCCCCAGCTCAGCTAAGTGGCAACACCAGGTGTCAAATCTTGTCTGAGCTCAAAGCCCCTCAGTGCGCTTTCACATGAGAGTCCGTCAGCACTACTCTACTTACAGGGGCAAATGTGCTTCTCTCCATCTGCTTAACAAATCAAGCTTGCTTCTCCCTGCTTGGGTCACAGCCAGCTCACTTTACTGAGTGGTTTTTACATGGCAAGTATTATGCTGAGATGTCTTCTCTTCTTCACTAATCAAGGTCCAGCAGCTTTTTCAAAGTTGAACTCCAAGTTTCTTACTCTATGAAGTTTACACAGATTAATTCTGTCCAATTCGGTTCACCTTTATCCCATAATCAGGAAAATTGCTGTGATTTTACCAGTGCAACTCAAAGTGTAATCTTTAGACAGATCTAGTCTTGAGATGTTTGTGGCCAGTTCATGCAAGATAAGCAAAGAAAATTAACTGTAAGTATTTAGAAACTTGGATAGGAATTTGACATTGCTGTGACATCCAATTGCATAATCAGTGGGCTTAAATTTTATGCTTTTTATTTCATTTTTGTAATAATTCATTTTTATTGTATTTTACAAAAGAATCAGTCAGCCACAGATTGGAAATTTTTAAAAAATGATTCTGTACTACAGCTAGTTTGAGACGTATTGATTAGACCAGAGGTCAGCAAACCATGGCCCATGATCCAAGTCCAGCTGCCCCACCTAATTTTGTAAATAAAATTGTATTGAAACATAGGCATACCTATTCATTTATATGTTGTCTATGGCTGCTTTCATGCTAGAATGGCAGCATTGAGTAGTTGTGACAGAGACCGGATGGCCCACGAAACCAGAAATAGTTACTACATGGAGCTTACAGAAAAAGTTTGCTGACCTTGATCCAGGCCACTGGTTCTTAGCCATGACTACACATTAGGAAAACCTGGGGGAGATTTAAAAAATACCAGTGGCCAGATTCTAGCCCCAGAGGTTCTGATTTATTGGTCTGGAGTGCAGCCTGTGCAGGTCATTTTAATACGCAGGAAAGTTTTAAGAACCACTGATTTAGATCAGAAACTTTCGACTCTAGTTGGGACTCAGAATCACTGTCAGTGCCAGAGATCCACCCCTAATCAGAATTCTGGAGTATGGGTCCCAGGCATGCTTGAATGTATTTTGTTAAGTAGATCCCCCAGAGGTAATCTAGATGTTTAGCCAAGGTTGGGAACCACTGGTGTAGACCCTGGAGGAACTATTCTTAAAAGTGTAACGTATATCAGAATAACATGTGGAGTGTGTTAACGATACAGATTCCCAAGCGCTACCTCCAGTAAGTCTAATTCAGTAGGTCTCAGATGGATGTGACTCAGGAATGTGCATTTTTAGCAAGCCCCCAAAATGCTTCTGGAGCTGAGGGCATCCTTGGACCATACTCTGAGAAACACTCTTCTAGTGTAATAAGTATTTGGTTTCTGTCCAAACTCCTGCAGAATGACTTGGATTCTGTGACTCATTTTTTCCCTTTGTAAAATGAAGAGAATAACCTCTCCCTAGCCTTACTTTTCCAGTGCTGTATGAGTTCTGGACATATTAATGTAAGCAAAAGTGTTTTGTTAAAGTGAATAAAAACGCATATAGAGGAGCATATTAACTCTCCCTGAGATATAAATGGCTGGTAATGATGTACCTTGTTCTATCTCTAGACAGATTTACATTTATTCCAAAGGAATTTCCAGTGGAGAATTCACACAGCTAGAATAGACTTAGAGCAGGAGGTCTGGGGTTTTTATGGGAATTTCTCTACTTCCTTTGATTCATGTTCATGCAACAATAATGGGAAGGAGAAGAAGAAAAAGAAGCATTTATTATTCTAAGTAATTGACTCAGATCATTTCAATTAATCCTCACATCAGTCCTTTAAGTTAGATATTATTAGTATGTTCATTTTAAAGATGAGGGAACTACAGCTCAGAGGGGTTAAATGATTTGCCTAAAGTCACTGACAGCTAGAATGTGTCAAGGCAGGGATTTAGGGTCCAAGTCATCAGACTCTAGAGCCCACCTTCTTGAGCACTCTGCCATTCTCCCCTATGTCTGTGTGAAAACAACCTTGACCAGGAGAGGGAAGAGAAGGCTCTTTGAAGGCCACTCAGCCACCTGCATGCTTCTTTCGAGTACAGTATTTGCTCAGAATTCCTAACTGTGCAGCCACATGCCCCATGCAGCCCTCCACCACAAGTCCTCATGCAAGCACTGTAGACTCTGCATGATGCAAGCAGCCTTGGAAGGACTTGCTCTTTGTCACAGAGCTGATTGCCATTTCTAAAGTCAACCCATGATCCGACCATCCGTTATTCGGGAGCTGTCAACAGTAAACAGAGCGGAATCCTCAGTATTCTGAGAAGAAGCCCAAGAAAGGAGAAATCACTGAGTATTTCCTCAGTATATTCCTCTCCTACAGAGAACACGACAATCCTGGGGACTCAATCCTTCTAAAGATTAGCTCTACAATAGTGAAGAGCAGAAGGATCCGCCCTATGACACCTCTATGCACACCATCTATTTGATTGAGTTCAGTTGAAAGGAAATCTACTGTAGTGAGTTTTGGGGTAAGGAGGGTGAGATGGCAGAAGGAGTGGGCCAAGTCTTTACCCCTCATGACTGTGGACCATCTGAGTGGCCCAGCTGCAGCTGCTGAAGGCTTTGTGCAGCAGCTGCTGAGTGAAGTCATCTGTGCTCCAGAGCAATGTTTTTCCCAGTCCCAGTCACAAGGAAAGAGGATTGGCTAAAGCAAAAGTCCTCATCCACTCACCTGTCCTACCATCCTCCACTTCTCCCCAATCTCCTTGTCTGTACCTTGTCTGTATCAGATCCAAGGAACCCAGAGTCCCCTTTATCACCATGCATTCTAATTTTCCCTCTTCCCCCTCCCCTTATTACCCTGGTTAGTCCCTCCTCTTTTTGCTCCCTTCAGTAGAGTGACCTTGAGAGGAGCAGCCAGGGCAGGGCTGTTGACCTGCTGTTGATCTACTGCTCTCCAGGTCAACCATCCTCAGCCTCATTCCCCAGAAGAACTCAGAAAACTCTGGTAACCTGCTGTAATGGAGGGTATCATTCAGTAATGACAGTCTTTTGTTGATCTAACTCAAGGGCCAGCAAATTATGGCCCATGGGCCAAATCCAGCCCACCATTTTGTAAGTAAAATTTTATTGAAATACAGCTATATCAATTATTTACATAGTGTCTATTGCCACTTTCATGCTTCAAGGACAGAGTTGAGAAGTTGTGACAGAAACTGCATGATCTGCAAAAAGCCTAAAATATTCACTCTCTAGCTATGTACAGAAAAAATTCACTAGCCTCTGACCTAGACTATCGCTCCCTAGACTGAAGGCTTGTTTCAATATGGTCCCATGGTTATTTCTGCTCTGAGGAAGTGGTTCTTGGGTGTTTTCTTCAGAAGTTGCTTGAGCTTTGGAAAGACATCGGTGAGTGCCATACAACAGAAAGCTGGTAACAAAAGAAGACACAGTTGCCTTCTTGCACCCACAGAGCAGCACAATTACCCCCATTGTAATGAGGATATTCCTACTCCAGGAAAAAGAGCTAGGGGAAAGCTGGACAAGAATTCTTCCAAGACAAAACCCCTCAATTTTCTCACTGTTTCTCTCAGTGAGAGCCTTTTGGTGCCACCAAGACAGAAACAAAAGAAGTGTGGTGGAAGCTGATCAGTCATCCATGAACACAAATTTGTGGCTTTTTGTCTAATGTGAAACATATTGACTGATATAATGCAAAATTTCCACAGCCCTTTGATGACCAAGCCTAGTCTGAGAGTTCAGGGCTTCCACTTTCTCCCTGTGCCTTTCATCTCACAGTGAAACTACTTGAGCCACGATCAGTCAATCCCTCCACCCACAGATAATTGGCCATTTAGTGTTAGGGTCATTTTAATTTTTGGCTTGATAGTAATGTGAATAATGACACAACTACTACTATTATTCTTCCATATATGGAAATTATTCTGCCAGGAATATTTATCTCATATACGGCAACTTGACCAACTCAAAATAGTGCCAGATCCCACGTGTTGCTTTTCCCTGTCAAGGCCCCCACCATAGTGACTGTCCCCATGGTTGTTTTGACATTGCCCTGTATCTGGCAACAGAACACAGGTCAACTGGGGTTCCTATAAGTCCTGCTCTGGAAGCATCTCTGAGGCACCGTATTATACAGATGTCTCAGGGGGATCTCTTCCAATGCTGTTTCGAGGCCATATTATAACTTAAAACAGACCTTCATCACCATTGCTCTGGAAGTTGCCTCAGAACTGCTACCCCATAATGCATGTTCAATTCTAATAGCATGGTGGTCACCAAGCCATTCCTGGACTGCACTCTTTTCCCTATTCTTGACCTTGATAAGAACTGTTGATCTTGGGATCCCTGGGAAAAGCCTCACTGCTCCTTTCTGATGACATGCTATCATTAGGATATCTCTGATACTGTTGTTGCTGCTCCTCAGAATCCCAGCATGCCATTCATTTATTTGTTTATTTGAAGAACAGTGCTGAACACTTCTATGTGGACAGAGTGGACAAGACACAGTCCTGGCTTCAGAGGAGCCTGCAGGCTAGGTGAGAGAGAGAGAAAAACACATAACACAGTCACAGAGCCCTGGGCACTGTGGGAGCTTGGACTTGGAAGTGATGATTCAAGAAGACACCCCAGAGGGTTAACATTGAGTTGCACTTTAGAGGATGAGTAGAATCCAGGCAAAGGGATCTAGGATAGGGATGGAGTTCCAGGATAGGGATGGAGTTCTAGGATATGGATGGAGTTCTAGGATATGGATGGAGTTCTAGGCAGGAAGAGCAACATATACATTGACTCAGAGGCATAGGAGAGATGTAGAGGTTTGAAAAGAATTATATGTCTGTCTTCCTTGAATTGTGGGGACTGCAGATGTACCTGTAGCACCCAAGGCTCCAGACCTTACCAGAAGTATATCATTATCGGTGACAGACTTACCCCATGGGAACTCAGACCAGACCTGCCTGGGAAAGCAGATTCCTAGTGGTGTACCACCGTGGCACTATTCCTTCCTCCTCCTAATGCCCCTGACATGGGCTGTGGCTTTGCCCTTCCATTATTGAAGACTATTTTTCTATACTACTCTGATGAGTTTCCTTATCTTAAAGTAAGGAAACAAATCTCAAAATGCCTTTTATCACCTTTCTAGAAGCTCTATGGCCAATTAGACCACCACTCCACTGTACTGAACTTGAATGAGCCAGAACTCCCCCAGGCACCATGTCTGAAATCCTAGGTGACATTCACTAGGCTCTCCTGGACCCTACACTGCTCTTAAACAATCACGATTACAACTGGTTGAAAATTGTGACTTTTGCTTGCCCCATATAGCTTTAACTTGAGAGAAGCATGAAGAAGATTGAGACCCCTGTCCCAGTTGTCAAAAAGAGAAAACATCTAAAACAGTTAATCTGGAGTTTGTGCTTGGCTTTATGGTTTTCATGAGGTTTGTTCAATTGATGCCAGCAACATCTGGAACTGGGAGCGTGTCTTGTCACATTGCAATAAAAGGAGGCTCACTTGGCAGGTTTTCCTACAGGAAGAGGCCCAGGAGGCGAAACAGCAGAGAGGGTGCAAGGGTATCAGAGGCAGCAGGAGTGGGCAAGGGCATGTGGTTTTTGCCTGAGGAGGGAGCAGCCATACCATCTGGTTAAGGCAGGACCAGCAAGTAAATAATCACCACCCCAAAGCAGGTACTTTGCACTGCTCTGCGCCTTAACCAGCCAGTTCCTTTCCTCCTTCACCCTCCCCACCCCTTCACTTCTAGGCTTTTAGAGCTCTTCTGTTCTGAGCCAGGCCACTAACCCTAAGTCTATTTCCTGGAAAAAAAAAAAAAAAAAGCCCCGGGGTGCAGAGGGACAAATGCAGGAAGTGTCAAAGTGAAATCAGTTTTAAGACAATAGGGCAAGGATGACTTCTTTTCCTGCCATAAAAATTCCTTTACAGTTATTATGATCATGTTTTGTTAATAAAAGTAACGTAGTTTTTATTCTTCTTGCTCCTCAGATTTTTTAGTTCACTGGGTTGCCAATTTTTGATAAATTAGGCTAGAGTTGTGTGCTAATTGTTTAAGGCTTGCTACTCACAGAAGCAACTGGACTCTTAGGATGGATTCCTGGAGTCAGCTAATAGCCGAATAGTGTTTTCTAGTATCATCTCTGTAGCATGGTTGAGAGTTTTTGGTAAGGGGTAGTATAGAGCCCCCACAGTTTAAGAGATGCTAAAGACCATGAAGGTCATCTAGTAAAACCTTCAGCCTGGTGGTGGAATTCTCCCTCAGACACCCAGAACTGCTTCATCACTTCCAGTTATGGGAACTCACTTCTATGAGAGGCAGTTATTTGGCCTTTGGGCAGAGTTTTAGGAAGTTCTCTCTCTCTCTCTCTTTTTTTTTTCCCAGAAAGAAAATCCGCCTTCCTGAAGATTTCTGTCACCAAATCAAGTTAGGTCCTCTGGAGCCTAAATAAATCTAATCCTTTTCCCACAGGATAGTAGGTTAAATATTTAAAAGTAGCCATCACACACCCCAAGGCTTTTCATTTCTAAGCAAAAAAATCTAAAATCCCTTCAACTCTTCCTGCCGTGATACACGCATAGTCAGCCTGCCCTCCTTGGGATTCTCTCTGCTTGGTCAATGTCCCTCTTAAAACCTGATGCCCATAATTGGGCCCAAGTTCCAGATGCATTCTAACCATTTGCAAATAGAGGATGAGTCTTACAGCACTTTTATCAGCCTTAGCAGACCATTTCCTCATGCTGATCTTGGAGTAAATATTCATTTCTTCCTCCTCTCTCTGCCTCTTCCCATCCCTTCTTCAGAAAAATGGCTGCCAATTCAGCTCTTCCTCAAAACCATGTTTTTCCAAGTAAATCTTCAACCTAAATTGAGGGCTTTTTTAAAAACCCATGTTCAACAATAGCCAAGATGTGGAAGTAACGTAAGTGCCCATCGACTGATGATTGCATAAAGATATGGTGTATATATACACAACGGAATACTACTCAGCCATAAAAAATGACAAAATCGTCCCATTCACATCAATGTGGGTAGAACTTGAGGGTATTATCTTAAGTGAAATAAGCCAGATAGAGAAAGACAAACACTATGATTTCACTCATATGTGGAAGATAAACACATGGAAAAAGAGAACTATTTAGTGGTTCCCAGAAGGCAGGGGAGTGGGAGGTGGGGACAAAGGGTCAAGGGGCGCACCTATAAGGTGACTGACAAATAATAACATACAACTGAAATTTCACAATGTTGTAATCTACCACAACCTCAATAAAATTAACAAAAACAAACTATGTTTATTATATTTTTTCCAGGTCTGTCTCAGTCTTGGTTCTGGCACTTGATCTATTGGCTCTCCCTTCACATTTTAGGTCCTCATAAAAAGATGTACAGGCCAGAGACGTAGCCTACTTCTGCCTCCATTCAGGCTGATACTGGCCAATACACTATGGATTGTCTGATCAACAACAAATCCACACAATTCTACTATTTTTAATCCATAGCTGTCTATCTTGTCTGCAAAAACAAATGATTTTTTTTTTTCGAGGAAGATTAGCCCTGAGCTAACTACTGCCAATCTTCCTCTTTTTGCTGAGGAAGACTGGCCCTGAGCTAATATCCATGCCCATCTTCCTCTACTTTATATGTGGGACACCTACCACAGCATGGTGTGCCAAGCAGTGCCATGTGCACACCCGGGATCTGAACCGGCGAGCCCCGGGCTGCCGAAGCAGAAAGCGCAAACTTAACCGCTGTGCCACCAGGCAGGCACCCAAAAGAGTTACTTTATCAAATCCTTGCTAAGATCATGTTATCCCGTTTTCATGCCTACCCTAATCATGCTGCAAGTCTGTTTTACCAATAACAAAAGGAAATTACGTTTGTCAATAACCCATGAAGCGCCTGGAGGGCACATGATTCTTTTCTAAATGCCAACCTACCGTCTGTTAGAAATTTGTGACAGGAATAAATATTAAGTTGATTGCGATTATTTTTTAAGATCTACCTTTCCCAACTTCTAAAATATCTGGACATTTATTTAACTATTTTCAATTTACTATCATGTCTCCTATACACGATTTCCTAAAGATTTTTAACAACCACGTCTCCAAATTCTTTTAACATTCTGGGACAGAATTCATCTGATCTGAAAATTTAGCTTGTTTAAGTTGGCTAGAAATTTTCTCTTTAGTTCCTAGCCCATTTCAGCCTTTCATTTCTTTCTTCACTTTTCAAATGTTCCCCTCTATTGTGCTTAACATAGTACTTGGTACAATCAAAAGAGTATTTATCATAAACTTGTAGACTATAAATATAATATATGTGCATCCATAATAACGTATAATAATATAATGAGCACCTAGAAGCCCACACTTCAGTATAAAATCTAGAGCTTTACCCTTAACTTTAGCTTCCTATTTGCTCTTGCAATTTCCTCTTTCTGCCTCTTCTTTTTCCTCACTGAGATAAAGGACTACTCTGAATTTTATATTATTCTCTTTTTAAAGATGTGTTTTCATTAATATAAATTATATGCTTAAACAGTATTTTATTTATTTTTATTTGACTTTGAGCTTTCTGAAAATAATATCACACAGTGTAACCTTTTGGGACTGCTCTTTTTTTTCCATTCAAATTATATTTAAAGAATTCATCCATATCGTAGCATATAGCTATAGTTTATTCATATTCACTGTCATATCTAATGTTCAATTGTTAGGCTATTTTATTTACCTATTTTCCTGTTAAGGGACAAGTGGTGGTTTTAAAAACATGTCTGCAAATTCTTTGACACTCCTCCTCTCAAAAGGCAATTCTCCTTCCCTTGCACAGGGGCTGACTTTAGTAATTTGCCTTTGATGAATATATTTGCCAAATGCAGCAAAAAGTGATGCTGTTTGATTTCTGAAGCTAGGTCAAAAGTTTTTTATTATATAATTTTCTCTCTTCCCCTCTCTCCCTCCCTTTTTCTCCCCCCTCCCTTTCTCCTTCTTTTCTCTTTCTCTCCTCACTTCCTCGCTCCCCCGTACTTGGAACCCGCTATGTTATGAGGAAGCCAAGTGGTCTTTGGAAAAGTCTGTTATGGGCGTAATGGAGCAGCAATAAATGAGGTCTCGACAAACAGCCAACAACACCCACCAGACATGTGAGTGAGCGCGTCTTCAAATTCTTCCAGCCCCTAGTCTTCCAGCCATGAAGACTGCTTTTGGTGGAGAGAGAATAGCTGTCCCTTCTAAGTGCTGCTAAAATTGCAGACTTGTGTTGTTCTCATTGCAAGCCACTAGCCTTTGAGGTTGTTTGTTACACAGCAAAGGATAACTAGAACAAGGACCTTTGGCTGGTTGTTAGCCAAGTCCTACAAAGAAGGCCACTATGAATGTTCTTGTACTTGTCTCCTAGTGCACAAAAGCAAGAGAGGAATTGCTAAACCACAGGATAAATAAATGCTGAGATAATAAGAAGGGTCAAATTATTTTTCAAAGTAGTTGTATCACTCTCCATTCCCACAGTACGTGGTTTGTGTTTTTGCTCTCTTTTATTGTCTTTTGATGAAGAGAAATTATTATTTTAATGTAATCTCTTCTTTTATGGTTAGTATGTTTTGTCTTGCTTAAGACATTCCTTCTTACCCCAAAGTGAGAAAGACATTCTCCATATTTTATTTTGCATTTTTAAAGTTTCGCCTTTCACATTTCATTTTGTATAATCTAGCATTAATTTTATCTATGCAATGGGTTGGGGATCCAATTTAACTTTACTTCCTATATGAATAATCAATTTTCCCAGCACCATTTGTTGAGTAGTTCCTTTCCCTACTGATTTGTGATTTCACCTATATCATGTACCAAAGTCACATGTATGTGTAAGCTTATTTCTATTTTTATCTAGTAATCAATTTATTTATTTGTCTATTGCTGTAACTTTATAAAAAGTCTTGGTAACTGGCAGGGTAAGGATCCCCGTGGATTCTTTCTCATCCCTTTGCTCTTACATATAGATTTTAGAATAAGCTTGCTGAGTTCCAAACCAGTTGGCAGTATGATTGAAACTGCATGGAATCAATCAATGAACTTGGAGATATTTGACATATTTATGATATTGAATCCTTCTATTCATGGACAAAGAAAATCTCTCCATTTACTTAAGTATACTTTCTTCCAGTAAAAATTTTTAAATTTCTACAGACACGTCTTGCACATTTTTTGTTAGATTTATTCTTGAGTACCTCATTTTTTATTGCTATTATAAATGGTTTCCTTTTTAAAATTATTTTGCTTCTTGATAGCATAAAAATACAAATTTATCTTTTGTCTTGCTCTTTTAGCCAGTCACCTTGCTAAATTCTACTATTATTTCTAATTCTATTGTTTGGGATTTTCAGTGTAGACAAACATATTATCTGCAAATATCCATTTTCTTTTTCTTTTTTTTCCCTATTCTTATATCTCTAGTTGATTTTGTTGTCTTATCTTGCTGGCTAGAATTTACAGTACAATGTTGAATAGAAGTCTTAATGATGGACATCTTTGTATTCTTTCTAATTTGAAAGGTAATACTTCTAACATTCCTTATTAAGAATCATATTTGATGTAACTTTGGCAGATAGTCTTTATCAGAGTAAGAATGTTTCCTTTTATTCATGTAATGTACTAAGAATTTTTATCATGAAATAGGTGTAGAAGTCTATAAAATCTCTTTTTTTATAAAACCGTTTATTGAGGTAAAATTTACATATGATAAATTCGCCTTTTAGAGTGTATAGTTTAGTGAATTTTAACAAATATATGCAGTCATGTAACCACTTCTACAATCAGTATGTAGATCATTTTTATCACTCAAAAAATTCCCTCATGCCCCTTGCAGTCAATCCCCTTGTATTCTCTTTTTTAAAAACTGATGGATTTAGTTTCCTGATATTTTATTTAAGATTTTTTTGTGTAAATTCATGAGTGGTTTTATTTTGTTATTTTACTTCTTTTCCTGCCTTTGTCTGGTTTTGGCGTTAAGATTATTTTGGCTTCATAGGATTGGCTGGGGAGATGTACTTTTTTCCTCTATTTTATAGAAGAGCTTCTGTAAAATTGGAATGATCATCCCTTAAAAATTTGGTAGAATTCACTTGTACATCTTTAAGCTGTGCTATTTCCTTTATTGGGAGAATTTTAAATACTGCTTCAATTTATCTTTTAAGGATAAGACTATTAAGGTTTTCTATTTCTTCTAGAGTCAGTTTTAAGTTCTAGGAATGTGTCCATTTTGTACATTTCAAATTTATTGGCATAAAGTTGTTCATAGTGTCTTTTACTTTTAATGACTGCCATATGTAATATTGTTTAATTGTGCGTTTCTTTTTTCTTCATTATCAACATTGACGGAGGTTTAGCTATTAGCCTTTTCAAAGATTTAACTTTTGGCTTTCTTGATGCTCTCTAATGCATATTTATTTTATATTTCACTGATTTCACTCTTATCTTCATTGTATCTTTCCTTTCTTTGTGTTTATTCTCTAGTTCTTTTTCTAATTTCTTAAGCTCATTACATTTCAGTCTTCTTCTTTCCCAAAATAAATATTTAAAGCTATAAAGTACCCTCAGAGTTCTGCTTGAACTGCTTTTAACAAGTTTTGATATGTATTGTTTTCATTATTATTCATATCTAAGTAATTTAATATCCAATATGATTTGTTCTTTGACTCATGATTTATATAGAAGGGTGTTTTTAAATTTTCAAATATATGAGGATTTTCAATCTTTTCGTTATTGACTTTTACCTAATTACACTCTTGTCAGAGAATGTGGTCTTTATGTATCAATTTTTAAATTTGTTGCAGGTTGCTTTACATGATTATGATCAGTTTTTGCAAATGTTGAGAAGAAGGTGATTCTGTAGTCAGGGGGAGTAGACTTTGTATATGATTTATATATTAGATCAAGTTCATTAATTGCATTCAAATCATCTACATTACTATGTTCTTTTTATATAACTCTTCTGTTGTACCACCAATCCAATCTCAATATCTTGATATAAGTGCAGCTATTGCCATTTGTGTTCAGGGCAACCACACCCCATGTGGCTGCCACAGCTGTAGCTCACTTTTGTATTTTAATAGACAGAGGGCCCTTGAAACACCTCTTTTCTCTCTTGACAGACTAGCCATATCTCTAAGATTGCACTCTATTCACATCTAGGTATTCTTTGGAAAGGGTATCTGAAATAGGTGATGGTTAATTTCATGTCAGTTTGGCCACAGGGCATCCAGATTAAACATTATTTTCAGGTGTGTCTGTGAGGGTGTTTCCAGATGAGATTAGTATTTGAATCAGTGGACTCAGTTAAGCTGATTGCCCTACCCAGCGTGGGTGGGTTTTATGTAAGACTCACGGTACCTACAAAAATACACAAAAGATAGAGTAAGGAATCAAAACATACCACTACAGAATATCATCAAATTGCAAAGGAAGACAGCCAGAGAGCAAGAAAGGAACACAGGGTCTACAAAACACCCAGAAAATAATTAACAAAATGGCAAAAGTAAGCCCTTACATATCAATAATTACTTTAAAATTAAATGATTTAAATTCTCCAATCGAAAGACATAGTGATTTAATGGCTTAAAAAACAAGACCCAGAGCTGGCCTGGTGGCACAGTAGTTAAGTTTGCATATTCTGCTTCAGTGGCCTAGGGTTCGCCAGTTTGGATCCCAGGTGCAGACAGGGTACCGCTTGGCAAGCCATGCTGTAGTAGGCATCCCATATATAAAGTGGAAGAACATGGGCATGGATGTTAGCTCAGCACCAGTTTTCCTCAGCAAAAAGAGGAGGATTGGCAGCAGATGTTAGCTCAGGGCTAATCTTCCTCAAAAAAAAAAAAAAGACCCAATTATATGCTGTGTACTAGAGAGTCACTTCAGCTTTAAGGTCACATATAGACTGAAAGGGAAGGGATGGAAAAAGATATTGCATGTAAATGGAAACCAAAAGAGACTAAGGAAGTTATACTTATATCAGACAAAATAAGCTTTAACCCAAAGCTGTAACAAGAGGCAAAGAAGGTCATTATAAGATGATTAGGGAGTCAATTTATCAAGAGAATATAACAGTTGTAAATATATATACACCCAATATAGGAGCACCTAAATATATAAAGCAAATATTAATGGAGCTGAAGGGAGAAATATACAGTAATGTAATGATAATAGGGCACCTCAATACTTTACTTTCAACAATGAATAGATCATCCAGATAGAAAGTCAATTGGGAAACATTAGACTTGAACTACATTTTAGACCAAATGGACCTAACAGACATATACAGAACATTCCATCCTACAGCAACAGAGTACACATTTTTCTCAAGCACACACAGAACATTCTCTGAGATAGATCATATGTTGGACCATAAAGCAAGTCTTAACAAATTTAAGAAGATTGAAATCATATCAAGTAACTTTTCCAACCACAATGGTATGAAACTAGAAATGAATAACAGGATAAAAACTGGAAAATTCACAAATAAGCAATATGCTACTGAACAACCAATGAATCAAAGAGGAAATCAAAAGGGAAATAAAAAAATAATGAGACAAGTGAAAATGGAAACACAATATACCAAAACTTATGAGATGCAGCAAAAACAGTTCTAAGAGGAAAATTTATAGCAATAAATACCTACATGAAGAAGAAGAGAGAAGATTCAAATAAATAAAATCATAAATGAAAGAGGAGAAATTACAACTGATACCACAGAAATACAAAGGATCATAGGAGACTACTGTGAGCAATTATAGGCTAGTGATTAGATAACCCAGAAGAAATGGATAAATTTCTGGAAATATAAACCTACCAAGATTAATCATTAAGAAACAGAAAATCTGAACGGACCAATAATGAATAAGAAGATTGAATCAGTAATCAAAAATCTCCCAATAAAGTCAAGTCCAGGGCCAGATGGTTTCACTGGTGAATTCTATCAAACATTTAAAGAAGAATTAATACCAATTCTTAAACTTGTCCCAGAAAATGAAGCGGAGAGATCACTTCCAAACTCATTTTACAAGGCCAGCATTACCCTGATACCAAAGCCAGACAATGACATTACAAGAAAAGAAAATTACAAGCCAATATCCCTGATGAACATAGGTGCAAAAATCCTCAACAAAAAAGTAGCAGGGCCAGCCCTGGTGGCCTAGTAGTTAAGTTTGATGTGCTCTGCTTCCTCGGCCCAGGTTCAGTTCCCGGGCGCAGACCTATGCCACTCATCTGTTAGTGGCCATGCTGTGGTGGTGGCTCACATACAAAAAGAGGAAGATTGGCAGTGGATATTAGCTCAGAGTGAATCTTCCTCAGCAGAAACAAAAACAAAAACAAGAAGCAAAACTAAACCAAAAGGACCTAGCAAACCAAATTCAACAGCACTTTAAAATGATCATACACCATGATCAAATGGGCTTTACCCGTGGGATGCAAGGATAGTCCAACATATGCAAATCAATAAATGTTATACACCACATCAACAAATGAAGGATAGAAATCATAAGATCATCTCAATAGATGCAGAAGAAGCATTTAACAAAATTCAACATCTTTTCCTGATAAAAACCTTAACAAATTAGGTATAGAAGGAATGGACCTCAATTTAATAAAGGCCATATATGACAAGCACACAGTTTGTCACCATACTCAATGGTGAAAAGCTTCAGCTTTTCCTCTAAGATCAGGAAAAGGACAAGAATACCACTCACAACTTCTATTCAACATGAAAGTCCTAGCCAGAGCAATTAGGCAAGAAAAAGAAATAAAGGGCATCAAATCAGATAGGAAAAAGTAATATTCTCTCTGTTTTCAGATGACATGATCTTATGTATGGAAAACCCTAAAGACCTTTCCAAAGATCTGTTAGAACTAATAAACAGATTCAATATAGTTGCAGGATGCAAAATCAACATACAAAGCCAGGTATGTTTCTATGCTGTAATAATGAACTAAATAAAAACAAAACTATGAAAACAATCTCATTTACAACAACATCGGAAAGAATAAAATACTTAGGAATAAATTTCACCAAGGAGGTGAAAGATCTATGCACTGAAAACTATAAAACATTGATGAAAGAAATTGAAGAAGTCACAAATAAGTGGAAAGCCATCCTATGTTTATGGATTGGAAAAATTAATATTGTTAAAATGTCCATACTATCAAAAACCATCTACAGATTCAATGCAATCTCTACCAAAATTCCTATAGCATTTTTTATAGATATAGAAAAACAATTCTAAAATTCATATGGAACCACAAAAGACCCTGAATAGTTAAAGCAACCTTGAGCCAGAATAACAAAGCTGGAGGCATCATGCTCCTGATATCAAACTATATTA
Organism: Equus caballus; assembly: GCF_041296265.1. Classification (NCBI taxonomy): domain Eukaryota; kingdom Metazoa; phylum Chordata; class Mammalia; order Perissodactyla; family Equidae; genus Equus; species Equus caballus. Next base: position 56,690,808 of record NC_091688.1, read on the forward strand.
CAAAGCTGTAGTGATCAAAACAATATGGTACTGGGATAAAAACAGACACTTAGATCAATGCAACGGAATAGAGGCCAGAAATAAACCCACACATATATTGTCAACTACTTTTTGACAAAATCACCAAGAATAAACAATGCAGAAAGGATAGTCTCTTCAATAAATAGTATTGGGAAAATTGGATATTCACATGCCAAAAAAAAAAAAAGAAAGAAATTGAATCCTTACTTACACAAAAATCAACTGAAAATGGATTAAAGACCTAAACATAAGACCTAAAACTATAAAACTCCTGAAAGAAAATGTAGGGAAAAAGCTTCATGATATTGGTCTCATCAATGATCTTTTGGATTTGACACCAAAAACAACAAGCAACAAAAGCAAAAATAAACTACATTGAACTAAAAAATTTCTGCACAGCCAAGGAGACAGTGAAAAAAATGAAAAAGCAACCTACAAACTCGTAGAAAGTATTTACAAACCATATATCCAACAAGGGGTTAATGTTAAAAATATATAAGGAACTCTTATAAGTCAATAGCAAAAACCAAAAAAACACAATTAAATAAATGGGCAAAGGACCTGAATAGAAGACATACAAATGGCCAACAAGTATATGAAAAGATGTTCAACATCATTAATCATCAGGGAAATGCAATCAAAACCAGAGTGAAATATCACCTTACACTTGTTAGGATGGCTATTATCAAAAAGTCAAGGAATAACAAACGTTGGCAAGGACATGGAAAAAAGGGAACCCTTGTACCCTGTTGGTGGGAATGTAAGTTTGTACAGCCACTATGGAAAACAATATGGAGGCGCCCCAAAAATTAAAAATAGAACTACCAAATGGTCGAGCAATCCCACTTCTGGGTATCTATCCAATGGACATGAAATTAGTGTCTCAAAGAAATAGCTGCTCTCTCAGGTTCATTGCATGACATTACACTGGTTGGAACCAACGAGTGAAAAGTAGCAACTACTCTAGATTTATTGGTAAGACATTTGTCTGTCAGAGTGTGAGAAAGAAATCTGACTAAAATTTAGAGGTCTTCAAGGTAGAAATTTCTAGGGGTTCAGTGGTGTGGGGTGTGTTGAGACATCCCTTCTAAAGTAAAGGATAAGTTGTTACATCTGGTATCACCTACAGCCAAGAAAGAAGCACAATGCCTAGTGGGCCTCCTTTGGAGGCAAAATATTCCTTATTTGTTTGTATTACTTTGGTGCATTTAGCACGTGGCCCAAAAAGCTGTGACCCAGAAGCAGAGAAGGCTTTACAACACGTCCAGGCTGCTGTGCAACCTGCTCTGCCAGTTGGACTATATGAACCAGCAGATCCAATGGTGCTTGAAGTGTCAGTGGTGGATAGGGATGCTGTTTGAAACCTTTGATAGGCTCTTACAGGTGAATTGCAGCAGAGGCCTCTGGGATTTTGGAGAAAGGCCCTGAGATCCTCTGAGAATAACTCCTCTCCTTTGAGAAACAGCTCTTGGCTTGCTACCAGGCCTTAGTAGAGACTGAACACTTAACTATGGGCCACCAAGTTACTAGTGACCTGAACTGCCCACTATGTACTGGATGTTATCTAACCCATCAAGCCATAAAGTTAGGCATGCACAGCAACACTCTCTCATCAAATGGAAGTTGTATATGTGTGATCAGTCCCAAGCAGATCCTGAAGATGTAAGTGAGTTACATGAAGAAGTGGCTCAAAAGACCATGGTCCCTACTCCTGCTACACTGCCTTCTCTTTCCCAGCATGCACCTATGGCCTCATGGGCCCTAAGATCAATTGACGGGGGAAGAGAAGACTTGGCGCTAGTTTACAGATGCTTCTGCAGCACATGCAGGCACCACCCAATGTGGGCAGCTGCAGCACTGCGGTCCCTCCCCGGGACATCCCTAAGGGGCAGCGGTGAAGGAAAGTCCTCCCAGTAAGCACAACTTCAAGAAATGTACCTGGTTATTCACTTTGCTTGGAAGGAGAAATAGCCAGACATGCAAATATATACCACTCCATGGCCTGTAGCAAAGGGTTTGGCTGGATGGTCAGGGAGTTGGAAGGGACATGATGGAAAATTGGTAACAAAGAAAATTGGGGAAGAGGTGTGTGGATAGACCTCTCTGAATGGGCAAAAAATATGAAGATACCTGTGTCCCATGTGAATGTTTGCTGAAGGGTGACCTCATCAGAGGAGGATTTTAATAGTCAAATGTATAGGATGATTCATTTCATGGATATCAGTCAGCCTCTTTCCCCAACCACCCTTGTCATTCCCCAGTGTGCTCAAAGTGACCATAGTGGCAGGGGTGGAGGTTTGCATGGGCCAACAACATGGACATTCACTCATGAAGGCCGATCTGGCTATGGCCACCTCTGCCCAATCTGCCAGCAGTAGAGACCAATACTGAACCCCTGAGTGGCACCATTCCCCAGAATCATCAGCCAGCTACCCGGTGGCAGTCTGATTACCCTGGGCTGCTTCCATCCTGAAAGCTGCAGCATTTTGTCCTTACTGGAATGCGCATTTATTCTGGATATGGATTTACCTTCCCTACGCACAATGCTTCTGCCAAAACTATCATCCATGAACTTACAGAATGTCTTATCCACCATCATGATTTTCCATACAGCATGACTTCTGATCAAGGAACTCACTTCACAACAAAAAAAAATTTGGTATTGGGCCCATGCTCATGGGATTTACTGGTTTTACCATGTTCCCCACCATTCTAAAGCAGCCAGCTTGATAGAACAGTGGAATGGGCTTTTCAAAACTCAGTTATAGTGCCGGCTAGGTGGCAATACCTTGCAGAGCTGGGTAGGCTGTATAAGCTCTGAATCAGCACCCATATATGCTGTTGCTTCTCAGATGGCCAGGATTCACAGGTCCAGGAATCGAGAGGTGAAAATGGTGGTGGCACCACTCACTATTACTCCTAGTGACCCAGTAGCAAAATTTTTGCTTCCTATTCCTGCAACATTATGCTCTGCTGGCCTAGAGGTCAAGGTTTGGGAGGGAGGAATGCTTCCACCAGGAGATACCACAATGATTCCACTGAACTGGAAATTAAGACCACCACATGGATATTTTGGGTTCCTCATGCCATTGAATCAACAGACAAAGAAAGGAGGTATGATATTGGCCGGAATGGTTGATCCTGCATACCAAGGAGAAATTGAACTACTACTCCATAATGGAAGTAAGAAACAGTATGTCTAGAATATAGGAGATACCTTAGGGCATCTCTTAGTATCACTATGCCCTGTAATTAAGGTCAATGGAAAACTGCAACCCAATCCAGGCAGGGCCACTAATAGCTCAGAGCCTTCAGGAATGAAGGTTCGGGTCAGGTCACCAGGTAAAGAACCAACTGAGATCATTACTTAAGACAAAGGGAATACAGAATGGGTAGTGGAAGAAGGTAGTAGTAAATACAAGCTACAACCATGTGACCAGTTATAGAAATGAGGACTGTAATTGTAACAGATATTTCCTCCTTATTTTGCTATGAATAGGTTTGTGTGTGTATATCTTTGTTTTCTTCTCTCTCTTATTCCCTTATCATGTAACATAAGAAGTATTGATTTTACATCATAGATTTACGTATTGTTAATTTTACATCATAGTATTTCAATTACAGGATATCAAGGAGAACAGTAAATAGCATTCAAGGACTTAACCTCCTCTTCTAGGTAAGGAGTTAGTACATTTTCGGTTTTACACAAGATATTTGTATCATGTTAGGTGGAATCATGACCTTGTTATTGGCTTTATTTCCACATTTGATATTTTATTTAAGGAGATGAGTATGGGTGTGAAATTGACAAGGAGTGCACTAATGATGGTTAATTTTATGTGTCAACTTGAGGGGGCCATGTTAAACATTGTTTCTGAGTGTGTCTGTGAGAGTGTTTCTGCGCGAGATTAGTATTTGAATCTGTGGACTCAGTAAAGTACATTGCCCTCCCTAATGTGAGTGGGCATTAGCCAACCCACTGAGGGCCTGATTAGAACAAAAGATTGAGGAAGGCGAAATTCGCTCCTATTTTCCTGCCTCACTGCTGGAGCTGGGACAGCTCATCTCAGGTTCTCCTGCCCTTAGACTAGTATTTACCCCATCAGTTCCTGATTCTCAGGCCTTCAGACTTGGACTGAATTATCTCACTGCTTTCCTGGGTCTGCAGCTTGCAGACAGCAGATTGTGGGACTTCTTAGACTCCAATTCCTCATAATAAATCCATCAGTCTATCTATTAATATATATAACCTCCTTTTATATATGTAATCCCTCTCTTCCTATATATATATATATATATATAATATATATATATATATAATATATATATACACACATATATTTTGTTTCTCTTGGAGACCTTGACTAATACAGAATACTAGTAGTCATAATCCCAGAAGCAAAAGTCTTTTAAATGGCGTCTTAACCATTTCAACCCTGTTATTTAGAGCATTTTCTTAAGGAAAGGATGAAATTGATAACACTTGATCTGTCATGTTTGCTCTGTAACGTTGCTGGCTGACTATGTTGCAGATCTGGGTTATACAGGCATCTGTGAGGCCCACAGCACCATGTACTAATTATTTTTCCATCCTCAATTGAATTCTTCTCAGATTACCACAACACTGTTGCATTAGCTTTTCTCTGCTTCCCGTGAGACCCCAGGCTCCTTTCTCCCAGATGACAGCCTCACCACCTCATTCAAACAACAATGTTCCCCATCATTCCTCTCAAACTCTTCTCTCCTGTCTCTGAGGAAGTTGTGTTCTTTCTCCTTTCTGGTGCTAACTCCACTTGCATTCTTGGTCTCACTCGTTCCTGTTTTCTCCTGTCTACACTCTCTTAGTTATCTCTTCTTCAAACCCTCTCTTTCTTATCTGTCTTCCCTTCAGTTAACAAGCATTGTTATATTATCTCAATCCTACAACCACCCAAATTTCATCTGATCTGTTAACCCCTTTACTCCTTCGCATATAGAGATAGAAATGGCTTCTCATTTTTATTAGACTCTGGGTGCCTTGGCATTCCTTCTTGGTTTCCTTAACTCTGCCCACACCTCTGAAATGGCCCATTCATTAAAATCTCTTTCATTTGAACGTCTCAGTGGAATTCTCCTTTCTCGTAGGACGCTGTTTGGCCCAACAGCTGGGGACCTTGGATAAGTTGCTCAGCTACTCTGAACACCAGACCCTTAATCTGTAAAATGTATATAGTTTTATTTTATGTACATTTATTTTATTATTTATTATATATACATATAACTTTATTATATATACATATATACATTTCTTGTGAAGGTTAAGTTAAAAGAAACAAGTAAGAATATAGTTCCATAAATTCTAGTGATGATTATTATGTCTTATAACCTGTATCTTACCTCTTCTACTGAAATTGTGCTTTCAAAGGTCACTATTCACCAAATCCATTGACAAGCCTACTTAGATGGGGAAGCAATTTAGGAATTTATTGAAAAAATATCAATAAGAGAAAATGAGAACCTGAACTCATGAAGTCATTAGAGGCGGATTCAAGAATAGAAGGATATTATATATAACAGAATATTAGCATTAAGTACTCCCAGAGTTAACGTCATTAGTCCAGTCACCTCCATCTAGTTCAGGTACCCCAGGTGAATCTGCACTGTGGCCTTCTCTGACTATGCAGACAAAATGGGCACATCCCTCCTAACCTCGTCTGGAGTTACTGTTCTTTCTTTTCTTTTCACAGACAGTTTTTCAAGATTTTATTTTATTTTATTATTTTTTTTTCCTTTTTCTCCCCAAAGCCCCCAAGACATAGTTGTACATTCTTCTTTGTGGATCCTTCTAGTTGTGCCATGTGGGACGCTGCCTCAGCGTGGTTTGATGAGCAGTGCCATGTCCGCGCCCAGGATTCGAACCAACGAAACACTGGGCCGCCTGCAGCGGAGCGCGCGGATTTAACCACTTGGCCACGGGGCCAGCCCTGACAGACAGTTTTATTGAGATATTATTGATATACAATTAGCTGCACCTATATAAAATATGCACTTTGATACATTTTTAAAAAAATTTTAATTGAGATAAAATACACATAACATAAAATTTACCAATTTAACCATTTTAAAGTGTACCGTTTGGTAGCATCATATATATTTACATTGTTGTGTGACCAGTCTCCAGAACTCTTCATCTTGTAAAACTGAAACTCTATTTCCATCAAACAACAACTCCCATGTGTTAGTCCATTCCGGCTGCTATAACAAAAATACCAGAGACTGGGTGAGGTGGCTTAAACAAAAACCATTTATTTCTCACAGTTCTAGAGGCTAGGAAGTCCGAGATCAAAGCACCAGCAGATTTGGTGACAGACAAGAGCCCACTTCCTGGTTTATAGACAGCTGTCTTGTCACTGAGTCTTCAATAGTGGAAGAGGGGAGAACTCCCTAAGGTCTTTTATATAAGGGCACTACTTCCGTTTGTGAGGGCTCCACCCTCAAAGCACATTGAGGGTTAGGATTTCAACATATGAATTTTGGAGGGACACAAACATTCAGTCCATAACACTCCATTTTCCCCTCCCCACCCCTGGCAACCACCATTTTACTTTCTGTTTCTATGAATTTGACTACTCTAGGTACCTCATATAAGTGGAATCATATGGTATTTGTCTTTTTGTGACTGGCTTATTTCACTTAGCATAATGTCCTCAAGGTTCATCCCTGTTGTAGCATGTGTCAGAATTTCATTACTTTTTAAGGCTGAATACTATCCCATTGTATGTATATATCACATTTTATTTATCCATTCATCTGTTGATGAATACTTAAGTTGCTTCCACCTTCTGGAGAAGGTTTGAGTTAGCACATATTTGCCCAAGTCCTCAGTCTAGCCTGATCTTTCTCAACAACAAAGCCCACCTCATCCAACAGACCCTTGATAAGAATTGACCAAAATACTATATTTATCTCTTACAGCCTATTACTGTGCCCATTTGCTAAGTCTTACGGGTGTGTTGATCCTCAGTAATCTTGAATTCTTTCGTTGGGATGAGTCTCACTGTCTTCAGCGTAATAGTGCTGGCCTCAGGAAACCTCTCTGAGAGCATTCTCACCGTAACTCTTGCTCTTCTAGACCAATTTCTTTGAAGTCTGACATAACTCAAACTGGTAGACACTTCTCTGATTAAGCCGTTCTGGGTCAAATTAATCCTCCTTTCCATTGAGAGTTGGCAGGCTCTGTTACATTTCAGAGTTGGAGTGCTGTTTCTTCCTAGCCAAAGTGATATATGTCTTAGTACACTTCTTTTTAATTAATGGTGACTTGAGATATTTTCATTTCTCTGGATGAATCCTTCCCAAAAGAGTAGTTATGATTCACTTGGGAGAGCAAACTGAAAATTTATGTTGCTGACAAATGTTTGAAAAAAAAGCCACCTCATACTCCAGGATAGGAAATCACAGGCTTGCCATGTGGATGGTCTATTTGAGGGCTCTTGGTTTTGAAATAAATATACATCCGGCTTAGCATCAGTGTGAGTAGCACTTGCATGCATGCCACTAGGTAAGACCACGTGTGAGCTCATCTCTGCAGAACCCTGTGGGCGCTCCTTGCTGTATGGTGGGCTTTATCACATAGTTACCTCAAACAGGCCAAGATAGTTTTAATTTTTAGCTCTTCACTTCTTTGTGGCTTATACCATTCTACAAGAATCTAAATTCTAAATTCTGTGATAATAGAAGCTTATATAATGCCAAAGACAAGAGCACATTTTGTATTTCACTGTCTAAATTTAACTTGAGTACCTAGTAATTTTGAATTGTATGACTAAGCCAGTTGTCCTGCTGTGACCCTAACCCTTGCATCCCTGAGTGTGGGTAGAGGGCAAGAGTTTCTCCCTTGAGTAGAGAGAAGACACAGATGTCCTGGAGGAAGCAAAAACTTTTTACAAATAGAGGGAAACAAGAGGAAGTATTGTACAAGTCTCCTCTAGAGGACCCAGCTCAACAGGAAGGTCTGGAGACGCCTGAAGCTACCATCACTGAGAGGCAAGAGCAGGAAGAATGAAATATTGCTGCAAGTTTCTAAAGGACTTGATTTAGAAACTTTTGAAAAGCTCAGAACTGACTTAACTGGGACCAAGACCTCAACCCAAGAGGGTCTGACGCACAAAGAATGTAGTGAGGCTGCTTTGCCCACTGCTGCAGCTGGCTTGGATGTCACTGGCCAAGCACTCTCCTTCCTAAAGACTTAAAAATTTGCTATACACATATACCATCTCTATAACATTTTCCAATATTTGTAAAGTATTCTATGGTCTTCCCTATTGGTTAATCTTTGGTTTTCGCTCTCTCCTTAGAAGAGAGTCATTCTCTTTTTCCTCTTACAAAGAATCTGATACAAAGAATCTGATGATTAACTGGGGCCATCCTTGTTGGCTTCATTCTTGAGCAAATGTGTCTTAATCTTCCAGTTCCTGATTTGAGAAGAACATTAGAAAGCCAAAGGGAAAAACCCAAAAACTCTACCTGGATGAGCTGACTGGTAAAAGAGAACAAGGTAGCGTGCTCCCCCTCTGTGACCCAAGAACTCATCAAATTTAAATCTTATGAACTTCTTATTGACTGCAGAATACCTGGGTGTAATAAATACTTGCAAGAGATCACAGTTCTGGCTTTGTAACCAGAAGCGAGATTATGCTTATGGTCGTGGTCCAAGGCATGGTTCTGGGTGAAAGAGAGCCTGCAAATACAGATACAAGGCTGTGTGTGTGAGGCCTGTTTTTCTCAGCTCTGAAGTTCCAGGGTCATTGCCTTGACCCACTAACATTTCTTTATATAGGTTACTTGCTTAAAATATTAAATTAAATAATCAGAACATATTTTGCCACTAGCACCAATCAAAGTTTGTATTAACTTGGCTCTGATTCTTGCCAATTAACTTAACTCCATATTTCATAGAGTTGAATCCAAATCTACTAAACAAAGGCACAATCTACTATAGTTTTCAAAAATGGATAATCTTCTGTAGATCATTAGCTTTTTGAATATTTCAAACAAGTTTCATGCCAGTTTATTCTTTAACAAATTATAGGTCTTGGTTTATCAATCTGATATTTTACAAGGGGGGCAGAATTTGTTAAGAATAATATGAGACTATTTTCAGACCACAATCAACTATTACCCTCAACACTATTATAATTCTAGTCTCCACACAGCAACCAGAGTTGATTTTTCCTTTTTTTTTTATTGAGTTAATGATAGGTTACAATCGTGTGTAATTTCAGTTGTACATTAATGTTTGTCATTCGTGTTGTAGGTGTACCACTTCACCCTTTGTGCCCACCCCCCACCCCACCTTTCCCTGGTAGCCACTAATCTGTTCCCTTTGTCCACATTTTTAAATTCCTCATATGAGTGGGGTGCATAGGACTTTTGGAATTGCTGATTTGAGCTCTTTGGATAGATACCCAGTAGTGGAATGGCTGGATCGTATGGTAGTTCTATTTTTAATTTTTTGAGGAATCTCCATACTGTTTTCCATAGTGGCTGCACCAGTTTGCATTCCCACCAGCAGTGTATGAGGGTTCCATTCTCTCCACAAACTCTCCAACATTTGTTACTATTAGATTTAGATATTTTTGTCATTCTAATGGGTGTAAGGTGATATCTTAGTGTAGTTTTGATTTGCATTTCCCTGATGATCAGCGATGATGAGCATCTTTTCATGTGCCTATTGGCCATCCGTATATCTTCTTTGGAGAAATATCTGTTCATGTCTCCAGCCCATTTTTTGATTGGGTTGTTTGATTTTTTGTTGTTGAGTTGTGAGAGTTCTTTATATATTATGGATATTAAGCTTTTGTCAGATATGTGACTTGCAAATATTTTTTCCCAGTTAGTGAGTTGTTTTTTTGTTTCAATCCTGTTTTCATTTGCCTTGAAGAAGCTCTTGAGTCTGATGAAGTCCCATTTGTTTATTCTTTCTATTGTTTCCCTTCTCCGAGAAGACATGGTGTCTGAAAAGATTCTTTTAATACTGATGTCAAAGAGTGTACTGCCTACGTTTTCTTCTACAAGACTTATGGTTTCAGGTCTCACCTTTAGGTCTTTGATCCATTTTGAGTTTATGTTGGTGAATGGTGAAAAAGAATGGTCAATTTTTATTCTTTTACATATGGCTTTCCAGTTTTCCCAGCACCATTTGTTGAAAAGATTTTCTTTTCTCCATTGTATGCTCTCAGCTCCTTTGTCGAAGATAAGCTGTCCATAGATGTGTGGTTTTATTTCTGGGCTTTCAATTCTGTTCCATTGTTCTGTGCACCTGTTTTTGTACCAGTACCATGCTGTTTTGATTACTGTAGCTTTGTAGTAAGTTTTGAAGTTAGGGATTGTGATGCCTCCCGTCTTGTTCTTTTTTCTCAGGATTGCTTTAGAAATTCGGGGTCTTTTGTTGCCCCATATGAATTTTAGGATTCTTTGTTCTAATTCTGTAAAGAATGTCATTGGGATTCTGATTGGGATGGCGTCGAATCTGTAGATTGCTTTAGGTAGAACGGACATTTTATCTATGTTTATTCTTCTAATCCATGTGCATGGAATGTCTTTCCATCTCCTTATGTCGTCATCCAATTCTCTCAGAAAGGCCTTGTAATTTTCATTATATAGGTCCTTCACTTCCTTAGTTATATTTACCCTGAGGTATTTTATTCTTTTTGTTGCGATTGTGAATGGTATTGTGTTCTTGAGTTGTTTTTCGGTTAGTTGGTTATTAGAATATAGAAATGCTACTGATTTATGCAAATTGATTTTATACCCTGCAACTTTGCTGCAGTTGTTGATTACTTCTAAGAGTTTTCCAATGGATTCTTTGGGGTTTTCTATATATAAGATCATGTCATCTGCAAACAGCAAGAGTTTCACTTCTTCCCTCCCTATTTGGATTCCTTTTATTCCTTTTTCTTGCCCGATTGCTCTGGCCAGGACCTCCAGTACTATGTTAAATAAGAGTGGTGATAGAGGGCATCCTTGTCTCGTTCCTGTTTTCAGGGGGATGGCGCTCAGTTTTTGCCCATTGAGTATGATGTTGGCTATGGGTTTGTCATATATGGCCTTTATTATGTTGAGGTAGTTCCCTTCTATGCTCATTTTGTTCAGAGTTTTTATCATAAATGGCTGTTGGATCTTGTCAAATGCTTTCTCTGCATCTATTGAGATGATCATGTGGTTTTTATTCCTCAGTTTGTTGATGTGGTGTATCATGTTGATTGATTTGCGGATGTTGAACCATCCCTGTGTCCCTGGTATAAATCCCACCTGATCATGATGTATGCTTCTTTTGATGAATTGCTGAATTCTGGTTGCCAAAATTTTGTTTAGAATTTTTGCATCTATGTTCATCAGTGATATTGGCCTGTAGTTCTCTTTTTTCGTGGTGTCCTTGTCAGGCTTTGGTATCAGCGTGATGTTGACCTCATAGAATGTGTTAGGAAGTGTTCCATCCTCCCTAATTTTTTGGAATAGCTTGAAAAGGATAGGTATTAAATCCTCTCTGAAAGTTTGGTAGAATTCCCCAGGGAAGCCATCTGGTCCTGGGGTTTTATTCTTTGGGACGTTTTTGATTGCTGTTTCAATCTCTTTCCTTGTGATTGGTCTGTTCAAATTGTCTGCTTCTTCTTGAGTGAGCTTTGGGAGATTGTAGGAGTCCAAGAATTTATCCATTTCCTCTAGGTTATCCATTCTGTTAGCATAGAGTTTTTTGCAGTATTCTCTTATAATCCGTTGTATTTCTGCGGAGTCTGTTGTTATTTCTCCTCTTTCGTTTCTGATTTTGTTTATTTGAGCTTTCTCCCTTTTTTTTCTTTGTAAGTCTGGCTAGGGGTTTGTCAATTTTATTTATCTTCTCAAAGAACCAGCTCTTTTTTTCATTAATCCTTTCTACCACCTTTTTCATTTCAATAGTATTTATTTCTGCTCTGATTTTTATTGTTTCTCTCCTTCTGCTGACTTTGGGCTTTATTTGTTCTTCTTTCCCTAGTTCAGTTAGGTGTAGTTTAAGATTGCTTATTAGGGATTTTTCTTGTTTGTTAAGATGTGCCTGTATTGCGATGAATTTTCCTCTTAATACAGCTTTTGCTGTATCCCATATGAGTTGGTATGGCATCTTATCATTTTCATTTGTTTCCAGGTATTTTTTGATTTCTTCTTTAATTTCTTCAATGATTCATTGCTTGTTCAGTAGTGTATTGTTTAGTCTCCACATCTTTGTGCCTTTCTCAGCTTTTTTCTTGTAATTTCTAGCCTTGTAGCATTATGATCAGAGAAGATGCTTGTTATTATTTCAATTTTTTTAAATTTGTAGAGGCTTGCCTTGTTTCCCAACATATGGTCTATCCTTGAGAATGTTCCATGTGCACTTGAGAAGAATGTGTATTCTGCTTTTTTAGGATGAAGTGATCTATATATGTCTATTAAGTCCAAATGTTTTAGATTTTTGTTTAGCTCCACTATTTCCTTGTTGATTTTCTGTCTGGATGATCTGTCCCTTGATGTGAGTGGGGTGTTGAGGTCCCCTAGTATTACTGTGTTGTTTTTAACATCTTCCTTTAGGTCTGTTAATAGTTGCTTTATGAACCTTGGTGCTCCTATGTTGGGTGCATAGATATTTATAAGCGTTATTTATTCTTGATGAAGTGTCCCTTTGATCATTATATATTGTCCCTCTGTGTCTCTCTTTACCTGTCTTATTTTGAAATCCACTTTGTCTGCTATAAGAATTGCAACACTTGCTTTTTTCCCCTTGCTATTAGCTTGAAGTATTGTCTTCCACCCCTTTACCCTGAGCCTGTGTTTGTCCTTGGGGCTGAGGTGTGTTTCCTGGAGGCAACAAATTGTTGGATCTTGTTCTTTAATCAATTTTGCCACTCTGTGTCTTTTTATTGGAGAGTTCAATCCATTTACATTGAGAGTGATTATTGATGCATGTGGACTTAATGCTGTCAATCTGTTGCTCATTATCTGGCTTTCCTGCTTTTCTCTTCCTGTGTGTTTTATCCTACCCATTTGATACTGTGATTTCTTATGCCGGGTTTCTTAGATTTTTCCTCATTTATGTTTTGTGGCTCTGTTCTGTTTTTTAGTTTAGTGGCTACCCTGAAGTTTGTATTTAGAATCTTGCCTATAATATAGTCTATTCTCTGGTGGTCTCTTACTTACTTGGCCTAGACTGATTTAGTCCCTTTGCTCTTCCCCTCCTAAATTATTATTTTCATTTCTTGTTCCAACTCGTGTTATGAGTTTGTATTTAGAGTGATAAGATCATCTTTGCTTTGGTAGTTTCCTTACCTTTATCCTAATGCTATAGTTGAATATTTGCTATCCTATTCTGGTTCTATTTATCTGTCTCCCTACTCTGTGGTTTGCAACTCCTTTCTCCTTGTTTACTTTTTTCAGGTATGAGAGCCTTCTTGAGGATTCCTTGTAGTGGAGGACTTTTGGTTACAAATTCCCTTAACTTTTGTTTGTCTGGAAAAGATTTAATTTCTCCCTCACATCTTAAGGATATTCTTGCTGGATAGAGTATTCTTGGCTCAAGATTTTTATCTTTTAAAGTTTTGAATATGTCACTCCATTCTCTCCTAGCTTGCAAGGTTTCTGTAGAGAAATCTGCTGAAAGTCTGATAGGAGCTCCTTTGTAGGTTATTTTTTTTCTGCCTTGCTGCCCTGAGTATTCTTTCTTTGTCTTTCATTTTTGCCATTTGTACTACTATATGCCTTGCAGTAGGTCTTTTTACATTGACAAATCTAGGAGATCTGAAAGCTTCCTCTACACACATTTCTCCCTCAATCCCTAGATTTGGGAAGTTCTCTTCTATAATTTCATTAAGCACACTTTCTGCTCCATTTTCCTTTTCCACGTTCTCAGGAATTCCTATGATCCTTAAGTTCTTTCTTCTCATTGAATCTGCTCTCTCTCTAATACTTTCCTCATTCCTTTTAATCCTTAGTTCTCTTTCTTCCTCTGTCTGGAGCCATTCAGCCTGCCTATCTTCGATTATGCTAATTTGCTCTTCTATGGAGTCTACCCGGGCATTCAGGGAATCAGTATTCTGTTTTATCTGGTCCATTGTATTTTTCATCTCTAGTAATTCTGTTTGATTCTTCTTTATAATTTCAATCTCTTTTGTGAAGTAACTCCAGAACTCGGCTTGTTTCTCTACCTTTCTCTCTACCTCATTGAGTTTTTTGATTATAGCTTCTCTGAACTCATTTTCACTTCGTTTACTTATTTCCAAGTTCTCAGTACTTAAGTCTGTGTTTTTATTGTTTTCCTTCTGGTCTTGGGCTTTTATAAATTGCTGGATGGTGGAGGAGCGGTTTTTTTCACACGGTGGTAGAATTCGGTTGCAGTTACAGCCTGTCGCCACTAGATGGGGGTCGAGAGCCATGCATTCTGAGCTCTCTGCCTTCGGGCAAGATGGTGGCGCCCAGTGCGGTTTGCTGGAGCATGGAGGGGCGGTTTTTCTCACATGGCGATCTGGATTCGGATCAGTTCTGTTCTCTGGTCTCCCAGGGCCCTGGGTTTATGGGGTCCCCATGCATGGAAGCTTTCCCCCATCAGCGGCTTTCCACTGTACTGGCGGCGGGAGTCCTAGATGATCCCCTGATCACACGGCCCTTCTCCCACTCCTTCCCACACCCGCACAGTGATCCCAGACTCTAGGGGAGGGAGCGAAGTTCTCTCCTACCCTGTTCCAGCTCCTCTGAGGCCGGCAGCAGGGTCTCCGTCCTCTGTCTTTAGATACTGCAGGTCTCTGAGTCCTGGCATTAGGTTTATTAGCTGAAATTCAGGGGGGTTTTTCCAGTCCTTTGTTGTAGTTTGGAGGGGAGAGAGTCCCGGGTCAGCTCACCCTGCCATTTTGCTCTCCGAGTTGATTTTTCTAAAACTCACATCTGATCATGTCATTCCCTTCTTAAAATCACTCAGTATTTCACACTGCCTTTAGGATAAAGGCCAAACTCCTTAACATGGGGTTTCAGAACAATTGGACCAGCTTAGCCAAATACCCCTTGGCCTACTCACAAGTTTCAAATGAATTAAACATTCTTCAGGCCACGCACTCTGAGAAAGGAAGAAGGGATTTGCTTATTTATGTATTGAGTGGTATTAATCCAAGAGAAGGAAGTGGCATACTCCTTGTCACCCTCTTTCCTTCTCTCACAGTGCCAGGGCAGAATGCTTTCAAGGTTTGGGCATCCTTTCTCTCTGGATGAATTTGGCTGACAGCAGATGCTGTGCTAATGGCTCCTCCCAGAAAATTGATCAGCAGCAGGGTTCCAAAATGTCCATCCTAGGAAAATTAGGGAACTGGAGTTGAGTCAGAGCATAATCAAAAGAGGATGTATGTTGCACCAACCAGCAAGAATTTGGTCTGTGTCCAGACTTCAGACTTGCATGTTTCCCCTCCTTGTTTCTACTATCCTCCAGCAGGGCTAGGTCTTTTCTGGACCTGCTCCTATAAGGCTATACCCTCACAAATGGGCTTTACCTCTCATAGGCTGATTTCTTCCTAAGATGCAGCCAAGTGATGAGGGGTCTAACTAGAATTGGCTCAGATATTAGCAAGTCAGACTTAGTAATTACATACATTCTTCTGACTAGGTCTTATCCACATAAAGTTATCTCTGGTTCATTGTATATTTCACACCAAAACATCTTCTGGACCTAAATGTGAACAGAATGACTTTTATAAGGTTTTCCCTGTTTTGCTTAAGCTAGTTTGACTTGGGTTTCTGTCAATTACAACCAGAAGCCTCACATATTACAATTATGTAAAGCAACTTTTGGATGACTTCAATGAAGGCTCACTGCCAGTGTATGTGGATATGTGTTCTCCTTTATATTGGTCTCTGCCGACAAATAGATCTTTTATCTAACTATTGCCAAAAAATAACAGCTATTTTTAAATGAAGATCATTGTTTTGAGCAGAGGATCACCAAATTTTAGTTGAGTCATCCTGTAGGAAGCATGTCATTTATATGACAACACATAAAAGTCTAATTTACTTCATTATCTAAGCACACAATTTGCTACTATTTCAACCTGATGGCTTCACTGGAAAGCTATGTTGTCCTCAACTGGTCCTTCCACTGGAGTGTTTTTGAGATTTTTCTATATCCTTCTTTTGGCCAACTGTGTAGGAGCTGACAGGGCTATTCCTCCCCATTGAAGTCTTAACTTCTTTGTTTTATATAAAAGAATATAACTAACTAAGGTCATGATTCTCAAATTTTAGCCTGAATCAGAATCACTAGAAGGGCTTAGTAAACCACAGATTTCTGGGTTCTCTATGCCTGAGAGATTCTGATTCGGTAGGTACAGGTTGAGGCCCAAGAATTTGCATTTCTAACAATTTCCAGGTGATCTGATGATGCTCATCTAGGGGCCAGATTGCACTACCACAGACTACCCACACTAGGGTAGACCCTTGACAGACACAACTTATCTTCTGCTCGCCTCTTCATAAAGGCCTTGTTGGGAGAGATGTTCTACACAGAGGACTGTGAACCAGCCGTGTAGCATATCCACTCTGTTAGAATAAGGGTCCCCAAATCAAATGCATGCAAGGGCCAAGGAGATCATCTAAAGGAGTGCGTGGTGGGGGTGAGGAGATAGAAGAAGAGGGATATGTATACATTGTGTAAACAGGGAGTGCCATGGCAAACCGGAAAGTGTGTGCCCCCACCTAAAAAAACAGCATTCTATAGCATGATGGTCAAGATCACAGACCCCAGCGTAGGCTTACCATTTACTAGTTATGTGACAAGGTTAGGCAAGTTACCTAACCTTTCCGTCCTTCAGTTTCCTCATCTATAAAATCTAGATAATAGTAAAACCAACTCATAGAGTTGTTATGAGGATTAGATAAATTGACATATGAAAATCATCTGTAAAAAGGGTAATAAGTGCTATAAGTACTATATTATAATAACAGCAAATGCTTTTATAATACCAACTATTTACCTGACATTGATTGAAACACCATATACCTATCAATTTGTTTAATCTTTACAACAACCTATGAGATAAGCACAATTACTAGCCTCATCTTACCAACAAGTAAACTGAGGCACCAAGAGTTTAAGAAATTGGCCCAAGTTCACATAGCTAATAAGTGGTGGCATTGAACTGCAAACCTAAGCTGGCTGCTTCCAGAGTCCCACTTTCACCACCACACACTAGAACACAAAGCACCACTTTTGCTCTGTAAAGCAGCAGCAGCCACTAAACTCTGTCCAGTTGGTGCCATGTGGAATTTGAGTTCAGTCTTATGTTCTCATTCTTCTTTTGTTCTTTTTTTTGAGGAAGATTAGCCCTGAGCTAACTGCTGCCAATCTTCCTCTTTTCGCTGAAGAAGACTGGCCCTGAGCTAACATCCATGCCCATCTCCCTCTACTTTATATGTGGGACACCTACCACAGCATGGTGTGTCAAGCAGTGCCATGTCCGCACCCAGGATCCAAACCAGTGAACCCCCAGCCGCTGAAGCGGAACTGCAAACTTAACTGCTGTGCCACTGGGCCGGCCTCTTGTTTTTTTTCTCTTAAGAGAAATTATAAATCTACATTTTTTTGTATGTTGTTTTTGCATGCTCAATTTTTAAAAATCATTGGGTGGGTCAAAGAGAACACATCTCTGGGCCACTTTTGGCTTGCAGGCCACACACTTACAAGCTCTACATCCACCCTGGAGATGAGGAGAGGGTCGTGTGGTGGCTAGTTATCCTGATGGATGTGGGGCAGAATCAGCTCTTTGCACATTGGGTATTGTGCCTGACTCATGGCAGGGCAGTTTGTTTCACAACAGTCTATAGCATACTTCTTCAGCAGCCTCCTCGTTGCGCTGATAGCCTCCCAGCTCTTCTCTTTCTTTTCCCTCACGTTTTCTCAGACTAAGACTATAGAAATGCCTCACTTGCCAAGGTTACTCAGTTCTTCTCTACTGAAACACTGATCCCTCCCTCCTTAGGATGGAGATAACTTCTAAAAGTGCAAGAGAGCAATGTCTGTAGATACTACTGCCATTAAACCTATCATTTGTTGCTTGTTAAAAATTCCTTTGATTTTGATCTCCTTTTCTGTAAAATAAGCAGCCTCACTAAATTTCCAGTACTTGAAATTTGAAGTTCTTCATAACGCGGTTACTGAATGCAAGGCATACCTGAAGAGTAAGACCACTAAACCAGATAAAGCCATCTTCCAGCAGAAGAGCTCTGGGCATGGCTTGAATTATAGCTCACATATCCGCCTGTCCAGTCGGAAACACAAGCGTTAGATATGTGTGATGATGACATAACATTGTTTTCCCAAAATAAACACAGGCTGTTTGTTCCAGCTGGATCTTATTAGTGGTTTTTCTGTTTTTCTCTTGGTTGGCCCCCAGGCCAACCTCCCAGGCTGAGCTTCTTTTAAGGCCATGGAGGCTTTTCCAAGCACAGACCCTGCCTGGACGACTGATCATGAACATGCAGCCCCAGTCAGCCATGTGTTGGAGGGTGAAGAGGTCCTCTCTGAGAAAGAGGTGTGAACAAGCAGCCCTGACCTGGTGTCAGATCTTGAAGAAAAGTTCTCAGCATATGCTGAATTAAACAACTCTTTTTCTTTTTTAAAGATCTATGGCTAGAAATGTGCAGTTTTGTTTATAAATTTCAGTCTTACTCCTATATGCAGAATTGTTGCCACATTTAGCAGTTGCATTTCAGTCTATGAAATAATTGCATTGCTTTTCTGAGTGTTTAAGGACACCAGCTAAAGTCCTCCCTGTGCAAGAACATTTCCACATGTTCAGGACAGGAAATTTATGACTTTCACTTGAGTTTAACTCCTCAGAGCCAAATCTAATCATTTGTATTGAAGAGTTTAAAGGCATTTAATGTTGTGGAAGGGTTCCCTGCAGCTGAGAGAGGAAGACTGAAAGCGAAGCAAGGCTAGGAAAAGGGAAAAGGAGGCTGCTTTTCTGGTCATAGAAAGGTGTAGACATATAGAAGTACTGGCTCTGAAAATTCCAGCAGCTGCTGGCTTTTATTTTATTTGTGTGTAATTACTTGGTTCTTGATACTCTACCATAGAAAATATAATTATGGGTTATTAATTTTCACAATTTACTGAAATGTAGTCAAATTTAGAATGAAAGCACAGGCACAAATATATCACTTATTTAATTCTCTCCTGGACTAGGGTATACATAGGTGTTCAAGGTAGAGTGAAGACCCAAAATATATTTGAGGAGACTTGCCATGTCTTACTGTGGTAATCATGATCCAGGTCTATTCCTCAGCTTTGCAAAGCCCAAAACTCAAGCTTTTTAGTTCATACTGTGAAAATTAAGAAAGGAAACCTCAACTAAAATTGGAGTCAGGAAGGCCTGTAGAGGGAGTGCACTACTGCTCGTGGTGAGTTACCTCCAACAGGAAGATGTCAATTTCAGATCCCAACAGGAAGAGATGTATCTTGCACTCCCAAAAAGGAAATGCGACAACTTTACCACTCCAGCCGGAGGAAGAAAGTTTTCTTCTTGCCAAGCAACAAGTCCAGCCAATGGAAATGCCTCAGCTCAACCAATGAGAAGCTGTTCTCACCTATACTCCTGCTTTCATTCAATGAACTTTCATTTTTCTCTTGCTGATGACTTCTTTGTCCCACCCTCCTTTCTATAAAGGCCTTCCATCTTGCGTAACTCCTTGGAGTATTTCTCTGCTTGTCAGATAAGGTGCTGCCCAATTCATGAATCATTTAGTAAAGCCAATTAGATCTTCAAATTTACTCAGTTGGATTTTGTTTTTTAACAGATTGGTGGCAGTGAAGAGGTCCAAAGCAAACTTCCTATGATATTTGGGGACAATGAGAAACACAGGTGTAGTGCTCATGAACCCTTTGAGTTTGCTGTTGTTCTTGCCATTTCCAAAGGCTGTTGGTGAGTTCGTCTTGTTTTGAGCTCCACTCTCTTTTTTTTTTTTTATTAATGTTATGATAGATTACAACCTTGTGAGATTTCAGTTGTACATTTTTGTAAGTCATGTTGTGGGTACACCACTTCCCCCTTTGTGCCCTCCCCCCACCCCCCCTTTTCCCTGGTAACCACCGATCAGATCTCCTTATCAATATACTAACTTCCACCTATGAGTGGAGTCATATAGAGTTCGTCTTTCTCTGACTGGCTTATTTCGCTTAACATAATACCCTCGAGGTCCATCCACGTTGCTGTGAATGGGCCAATTTTGTCTTTTTTTATGGCTGAGTAGTATTCCATTGTGTATATATACCACATCTTCTTTATCCAATCATCAGTTTCTGGGCATGTAGGTTGGTTCCATGTCTTGGCTATTGTAAATAATGCTGCGATGAACATAGGGGTACAACGGACTCTTGAGATTTCTGATTTCAGGTTCTTAGGATAGATACCCAGTAATGGGATGGCTGGGTCATAGGGTATTTCTATTTTTAACTTTTTGAGAAATCTCCATACTGTTTTCCATAGTAGCTGTACCAGTTTGCATTCCCACCAACAGTGTATGAGAGTTCCTTTTTCTCCACAACCTCTCCAACATTTGTCGCTCTTGGTTTTGGATGTTTTTGCCAATCTAACGGGTGTAAGGTAATATCTTAGTGTAGTTTTGATTTGCGTTTCCCTGATGATTAGTGATGATGAACATCTTTTCATGTGTCTATTGACCATATTCATATCTTCTTTTGAGAAATGTCTGTTCATGTCCTCTGCCCATTTTTTGATCAGGTTGTTTGTTTTTTTGTTGTTAAGCAGTGTGAGTTCTTTGTATATTATGGAGATTAACCCTTTGTCGGATAAGTGGCTTGTAAATATTTTTTCCCAATTAGTGAGCTGTTTTTTTGTTTCAATCCTGTTTTCCCTTGCCTTGAAGAAGCTCTTTAGTCTGATGAAGTCCCATTTGTTTATTCTTTCTATTGTTTCCCTCAACTGAGGAGTTATAGTGTCCGAAAAGATTCTTTTGAAACTGATGTCAAAGAGTGTACTGCCTATATTCTCTTCCAAAAGACTTATTGTCTCAGGCCTAATCTTTAGGTCTTTGATCCATTTTGAGTTTATTTTGGTGTGTGGTGAAAAAGAATGGTCAATTTTCAATCTTTTGCATGTGGCTGTCCAGTTTTCCCAGCACCATTTGTTGAAGAGACTTTCCTTTCTCCATTGTAGGCCCTCTGCTCCTTTGTCGAAGATTAGCTGTCCATAGATGTGTGGTTTTATCTCTGGGCTTTCAATTCTGTTCCATTGATCTGTGGACCTGTTTTTGTACCAGTACCATGCTGTTTTGATCACTGTAGCTTTGTAGTATGTTTTGAAATCAGGGATTGTGATTCCGCTGGCTTTGTTTTTCTTGCTCAGGATTGCTTTAGCAATTCGCAGTCTTTTGTTGCCCCATATGAATTTTAGGATTGTTTGTTCAATTTCTGTGAAGAATGTTCTTGGGATTCTGATTAGGATAGCATTGAATCTGTAGATTGCTTTAGGTAGTATGGACATTTTAACTATGTTTATTCTTCCAATCCATGTGCATGGAATGTCTTTCCATCTCTTTATGTCGTCATCAATTTCTTTCAAGAAAGTCTTGTAGTTTTCATTGTATAGATCCTTCACTTCCTTGGTTAAGTTTATCCCAAGGTATTTTATTCTTTTCATTGTGATTGTGAATGGGATTGAGTTCTTGAGTTCTTTTTCTGTTAGTTCATTGTTAGTGTATAGAAATGCTACTGATTTATGCACGTTAATTTTATACCCTGCTACTTTGCTGTAGTTGTTGATTATTTCTAATAGTTTTTCTATGGATTCTTTGGGGTTTTCTATATATAAGATCATGTCGTCTGCAAACAGCGAGACTTTTACTTCTTTGTTACCTATTTGGATTCCTTTTATTTCTTTTTCCTGCCGAATTGCTCTGGCCAGCACCTCCAGTACTATGTTGAATAGGAGTGGTGAAAGTGGGCACCCTTGTCTTGTTCCTGTCCTCAGAGGGATGGCTTTCAGTTTTTGTCCATTGAGTATGATGTTGGCTGTGGGTCTGTCATATATGGCCTTTATTATGTTGAGGTACTTTCCTTCTATACCCATTTTATTGAGGGTTTTTATCATAAATGGGTGTTGGATCTTGTCGAATGCTTTCTCTGCATCTATTGAGATGATCATGTGGTTTTTGTTTTTCATTTTGTTGATGTAGTGTATCACGTTGATTGACTTGCGGATGTTGAACCATCCCTGTGTCCCTGGTATAAATCCCACTTGATCATGGTGTATAATCTTTTTGATGTATTGCTGTATTCGGTTTGCCAAAATTTTGTTGAGGATTTTTGCATCTGTGTTCATCAGTGATATCGGCCTGTAGTTCTCCTTCTTTGTGTTGTCCTTGTCAGGTTTGGGGGTCAGAGTGATGTTGGCTTCATAGAATGTGTTAGGGAGTACTCCATCTTTCTCAATTTTCTGGAACAGTTTGAGAAGAATAGGTATTAAGTCTTCTTTGAATGTTTGGTAGAATTCTCGAGAGAAGCCGTCTGGTCCTGGACTCTTATTTTTGGGGAGGTTTTTGATTACCATTTCTATTTCCTTACTTGTGCTTGGCCTATTCAGATTCTCCATTTCTTCCTGATTCAGTTTGGGGAGATTGTAGGAGTCTAGGAATTTGTCCATTTCTTCCAGGTTGTTCAATTTGTTGGCATATAGTTTTTCATAGTATTCTCTTATGATCTCTTGTATTTCATTGGTATCTGTTGTGATTTCTCCTCTCTCATTCCTTATTTTATTTATTTGCGATTTCTCTCTTCTTTTCTTGGTGAGTCTGGCTAAAGGTTTGTCAATTTTGTTAATTCCTTCAAAGAACCAACTCTTTGTTTCATTGATCCTTTCTACTGTCTTTTTTGTTTCAATATCGTTTATTTCTGCTCTTATTTTTATTATTTCCCTCCTTCTACTGACTCTGGGCTTTGTTTGTTCTTCTTTTTCTAATTCTGTTAGGTGTCGTTTGAGGTTGCTTATGTGAGCTTTTTCTTGTTTAGTGAGGTGAGCCTGTATTGCGATGAATTTCCCTCTTAGGACTGCTTTTGCTGCATCCCAAATGATTTGGTATGTCGTGTTCTCATTTTAATTTGTCTCCAGATAATATTTGATTTCTTCTTTAATTTCTTCAATGATCCATTGTTTGTTCAGAAGCGTGTTGTTTAGTCTCCACATTTTTGCACCTTTCTCTGCTTTTTTCTTGTAGTTGATTTCTAGTTTCATAGCATTATGATCAGAAAAGTTGATATTATTTCAACTCTCTTGTATTTATTGATGTTTGCTTTGTTTCCCAAAATATGGTCAATCCTTGAGAATGTTCCATGTGCACTTGAGAAGAATGTGTAACCTGCTGTTTTTGGATGAAGTGTTCTATATATATCTATTAAGTCCATCTGGTCTAATTTTTCATTTAATTCTATTATTTCCTTGTTGATTTTCTGTCTGGATGTTCTGTCCATTGGTGTTAATGGTGTGTTGAGGTCCCCTACTATTATTGTATTGTTGTTGATGTCTTCTTTTAGTTCTATTAAGAGTTTCTTTACAAATTTTGGTGCTCCTGTGTTGGGTGCATATATATTTATAAGTGTTATGTCTTCTTGGTGGAGAATCCCTTTTATCATTATATACTGTCCCTCTTTGTCTTTCTTTATCTGTTTTGCTTTGAAATCTACCTTGTCTGATATTAGTATAGCGACACCTGCTTTCTTTTGTTCATTATTAGCTTGGAGTATTGTTCTCCATCCCTTCACTCTGAGTCTGTGTTTGTCTTTGGGGCTGAGGTGTGTTTCCTGGAGGCAGCATATTGTTGGGTCTTGTTCTTTGATCTATCCTGCCACTCTGTGTCTTTTGATTGGGGAGTTCAATCTATTTACATTTAGAGTGATTATTGAGATGTGGGGGCCTACCACTACCATTTTGTGTCTTGTTTTCTGGTTTTCTTCAATTTCCTTTGTTTCTCGTTCCATGGTTTAATCTGTTCTGATGAAGAGCTGCTACTCTCTGTTGTTGTCCTTCTACTTATCTCCTCTGCTCTTGGTTTTGTAGCCCCTTTCCTTTTTTGGATTTTTCAGGAATGAGGGTTTTCCTGAGGATTTCCTGAAGAGGAGGTTTTGTGGCAATGAACTCCCTTAATTTTTGTTTATCTGGGAAAGTTTTTATTTCTCCATCGTATTTGAAGGATATTTTCGCTGGGTAGAGAATTCTTGGCTGTAGATTTTTGTCCTTCAGATTTTTGAATATATCATTCCACTCTCTTCTAGCCTGTAAAGTTTCTGCTGAGAAATCTGCTGATAGCCTGATGGGGGTTCCTTTGTAGGTTAGTTTCTTTTGCCTGGCTGTCCTTAGTATTTTCTCCTTGTCGTTGACTTTTGCTAGCTTCACTACTATATGCCGTGGAGTTGGTCTTCTTGCATTGATAAAGTTTGGAGATCTATTGGCTTCTGTCACCTGAAGATCCATCTCTCTCACCAGATTTGGGAAGTTCTCAGCCATTATTTCTTTGAATAGGCTTTCTGCCCCTTTCTCCTTCTCTTCTCCCTCTGGTATACCTATAATCCTTACGTTGCATCTCCTAATTGTGTCTGATAATTCTCGGAGAGTTTCTTCATTTCTTTTTAGTCTTACTTCTCTCTCCTCCTCTGCCTGCAGCAATTCTATATTGCCATCTTCCAAACTGCTAATTCTTTCCTCCATATTATCGGCCCTATTGTTCAGTTGCATCTAGATTTTTCTTAATCTCCTCTATTGTGTTCTTCATTTCCAATATTTCTGTTTGGTTCTTCTTTATCGTATCAAACTCTTTTGTGACATAACTCCTGAACTCATTGAGTTGTCGGTCAGAATTCTCTCTTAACTCATTGAGTATTTTAATGATGGCTGTTTTGAAGTCATCATCATTTAGGTTATATATCTCATTTTCTTTGGGATTGTTTTCTGTGTATTTGTTATTTTCCTTCTGTTCTGGAGATTTAATGTATTTTTTCATATTGCTTGATGTTGTTGATTTGTGCCTCCACATAGAGATAGAGTTTAGTTGCTCCTTTCACTTGTTTCTGCTGCTGCGGTGGGGGAGCAGCTGTTTATACTGCACCAACCAGGAACCCTATCCGCAGTTGCTAACTGGGCCTGGGCCCCTCCTCGTAGTCACAGTGGTCCTTTGGATTCCCTCCTCTGCCGTGGGGGCCGTCACAGGGGGGCTTCAGGCTGCTGGTGCCTACTGTTGCAGCCCACCTAGACGTGCTCCCTCCTTGGGGTCTGCAACGGTGTTATGGGCTTTTCCAGCGGCCGGGGGTGGGATCACTTATATTTGTCGCTCCGTCACTGTCGGCACCCACAAAATCTCACTTGTCCACTATGGGTCGCAGGAGAGCTATTGGCATCTTCTACAGTCTGTGGTTAGTTCACCTAGCTATGCTACTTTTGTCCCGGGGTCTTCCAGCCTTGTGGCTGCCGGATGGGTGCTTTCTACTAGTGCTGTGCAGAGGCTTTCCCTGAGGCTGCTGTGAGCCTCTAGGGTTTCCCCCTAGGCTACGGAGCTGGGTCGCTGGAACTCCACCCAGCCCCAGTCCTGTTCCCCAGGAACTCGGGGAGCCCTTTGCCCTGTCTTGGGGGATAGCCGGAGATCCTGATTTCAGTGGTAGCTGGTCAGCTGCTGCCCTGCCTGATATTCTCCTCTCCGGGACCCTCCCGGTATTGTGGATGCTGGGCGTAGCCCCTCCGCTAATAGCAGACAGAGAGTTTTCTCTGCTGCCCGGGCAGAACTCTGGAGCTTCCCCTCCGGGCCGCGGAGCCGGCCTCTGGAGCTTCACCCAGCCCCAGTCCTCTCCGAGATCTCC
The DNA here is from genome assembly GCF_041296265.1 of Equus caballus. Classification (NCBI taxonomy): domain Eukaryota; kingdom Metazoa; phylum Chordata; class Mammalia; order Perissodactyla; family Equidae; genus Equus; species Equus caballus. The sequence goes on from NC_091688.1 coordinate 56,716,717, forward strand.
AAGATCTCCAGCAATCCCTAGCCCCACGGGGCGGGCAACGGCAGCTTGGGGTCACCTCGCCCTCTGGGATTCTCTCCGGGACTTTCCCGGAGTTGTGAATGCTGGGCGTGGCCCCTCCACTAATGGCAGACAGAGAGTTTTGTCTGCTGCCCGGGCAGAACTCTGGAGCTTCCCCTCTGGGGCACGGAGCGGGCCTCTGGAGCTTCACCCAGTCCCAGTCCTCTCCGAGATCTCTGGCAATCCTTAGTCCCACGGGGCGGGCAACAGCAGCTGGGGGTTGCCCCGCCCTCTGGGATTCTCTCCGGGACTTTCCCGGAGTTGTGAATGCTGGGTGTGGCCCCTCCGCTAATGGCAGACAGAGAGTTTTGTCTGCTGCCCGGGCGGAACTCTGGCGCTTCCCCTCCAGGGCGCGGAGTCGGCCCCTGGAGCTTCACCCAGCCCCAGTCCGCTCCGAGATCTCCAGCAGTCTCTAGCCCCACTGTGCAGGCAGTGGCAGCCGGGGGACCTCCGTACCCTCAGCGATTCTCTCTGGGACCCTCCGGGCGCCGTGAACACTAGGCGGGATCTCCCCGCCAATGGTGGGGAGAGACTCTCCCCGTGGGCTCAGGTGTGTAACTCTAGAGTTTCCCTCTGCATTTAGGAGTAATTGCGGGGGGTTTAGGTGGGGTTCTGGTCACCTGTTTCCACCATTGCTCCTCTGTTGTGTGCTCGCTCCTGCCCTAGATGTGTGTTGATCTTCTGGGGGTGTCCGTTGGAAGAAAGCCGCTTGCAGGTACTAGGCTGTTCGGTCGGGGTCAGAGAGTTTTCACCTATTTCCACATCCTCCCGGAGGAAAGTCCGTCTGCCTTCCGATGTATAGTCGCGTGGGTCTCTCAGACGTCCTGAGATGCTGTCTGGATATCCTTTGTTAAGCGATAAGTGTCCAAATAATTGTAGACTCGAAGGGGGAGAGACAAAGAGGACTACTCACGGCACCATCTTGGATCCTCCTTCTCCAGCTCCACTCTCTTTTTGCATTCAAACTCCTGATCTAATTGACTTTCCTTGAGCCAGTAAAGGATTCTACCTGGAGCCCAATTAAGCAGGCAGAGGATTCTGCCTAGAGCCAATTGAGCTGGCAGATGGTTCTGCCCAGTGCAGAGCCCCTAACCTTTCAGACTATAATTCCCTGGGTGGAAAACTCCAGCCCTTAGCTCTGTACCTGGATTCCACATTGGGAATTGCCAATGATTTAGCTGCAGTTCTCCATTTGTTTGGAATTCTTCCCCTGATCCCATTTTGGGAACTGTTGGTGGCAGTTGCAATTTTCCACTTGTTTGGAATCAGTCCACAGTCCCTATTCTTTGAAGGCTGCTAGTCCAACCTTTCCCTCAGTCCAAAGTTCCCCAGGAATTGTTGGTGGTTACCAACCAGAATTGGACTGGGTCCAATTTAAGAACCAGACTGGGTCCAGGATCAGACTGGTTCTGATTTAGGATGGACTGGATCCAGTGGGAGGCCTCAGGTGAATATCACATGGGATTCTTTATATCCAGAGGGTTGAGTGAACCACCTTCCAGCACACCTGCTTATTTTAACAAATATAGTCCTGGAAGTTGCAGTTATCTAACAAGATGAAAGATTTTACTAAAAACAACCTAGAATTATAATGGTCATTGTGGGGAATGGGGAATGTTCCAATTAGACAAAATTGTCCATTTAAGAAATACACTAGAGAACAAACGATCCCAAATTGGAAAGGCATAATACGATACCTACTTTAATGGGTATGCAGAAACTTACAAAAGGCTTCAAGATTCCAAAATAGCTTCCTTAAAAGACTCATCACAAAAGACTAATGAAAAGTTGAAGAGATGAAAGGTTCCTAAAACAGAAGATGATAGGATGGATGTGAATACGGACGTGACTCCTACTGGCCCTCCTTGTCCTTTTTCACCTAGGTACTCATGTTTTACTAATTCTCTGTCTGAACTGCCTTTCTACTCCAAAGAGACTATTAAGTAACTGTCATTTAAAATAAAACTACCTGAGGTTTCAGACAAGCCCCTTCAGGTGCCTTTTACCCCTGGTCAAAGACTGAACTAAGAGCTATAGTTAAAGAATTTTTTCTAAACCTAAGGAGTAACCCTAAAAGTTTTTTGAAGAATTTAGAGTCACTCTTGGTATCTATGACCCCAGCTACCTGTTTTTGTCAGCTTCTACGCACATTGGTAGGACCCCAGGAGGCCCAAAAATGGATGCAGGAAGCAAAATGGCAAAACCCTGAGGATGATATTCGAGATCCTTGACCTGAAAAGGCTCACAAAATAGCAACTAAGCTCTTATATGCCATTCCTAAAGTCTTCCCTGCTTGCACTGATTGGTCTGTTATTCAATCATGCAAAAAAGGAAAGATGAATCTGTGGCAGACTTTAGAGCATATTTGGAAGATCTCTTTTTACAGCATTCAGGGTTTCATACAATAAATAAGGACACTGAGCCTGCTTTAGCTGCCCTCTTTCTAGATGAATTATCTCCTAAGATTAGTGGATTAATAAAAAGGCAGAAATTAAGGTGAGAGGCCACAGGTCTGACTGAACTCATGACTATAGCTGAGCATTTTGAAAGGACCCTGGAGCAAGAAAGATCACAAACAGAAATCCATCAAGGTCATAGCTATACAGCTACAACAGCTGTAAGGCCAGAGACCTGAAATAACACCTAGGCCTCCTATGTTGCACACCTCTCCAGGGGTCCATCTTGAAAAACCGCTGGTCCAAAGATCAATGTCTCAATTGTAATCAACTGGGATACTGGAAAAGAGATTGTCCTCAAAAGCCCATGAAAATTCTTCAACATCATCTTAAACATCCCCATATGGGCCCCTCCCAGAGCTGACAAAACTCTGAGGGATTTTTTTGGTAAACTGCTACATTATTCCCTTAAATAGCCAAGGAGATACTAAAATTAAAACTAATGAGATTATTTGATCTGTTAGAAATATTTGCTGTTTGTCCCAGCTGAAACCTGAGAAGATTTAAAATGAATTAATAACTTTGTGACCAGAAGTTTGGCCAAATTGGAAGCTGATATTCAGAGCCTAATAGAATTTTTTGGGCCTCTTCCCAAGTTACAATAAAACTATGCATCCAGAGAGAAAGAAATATTCCAATAGTAAGTGGATGGGTTTCTCAATCCTTTTTGCCTGTCCCAAAACCTCCCCTATTATATTGTAAAAGATCAGGACATTAAATGTAGAGTTACCCTGCACTAAGAAAAAAAAGGAAAATTTACCACATCTTTGTTACATCTATGTTGTGTGTGTGTCTATATATGTTGTAGATCTATGATGTTTTCCTACCTCATGTGGTATTGCCAAAATTAATTTGTAAAAGAGCTCTATTTAGTTGGTTTGAGAGTCAAGTGCTTATAAGGATTGGACATTCTAAAGTTCTCAAAAAATATAAGAGAAACTAACCCAAATGCTTTTCAAGTTTATGTGATCTGGGATAATCTTTGGTAAATAAAATCTAGTCTAAGGTGGTGATTTAATTAAAACAGATATGTCTTTAGAGTTATCAGCATTAAATATAATATTTTATTCTACCTAGGCTTGCACATTTTTTAGCAAGAAAAATAACTTGGTATGATGAAATTTTCATAAGTAATCTAAACACAATTGTTAAGAGCAAGTTAAAACAAATACAAATACAAGAAAAGATTTTTCTTTAACTTTTCAAATGTTTCCGAAATAAGTTTTTGAACTTTTCAAATAAGTTTCCCAAATCTTTTTGTCAACCTCAAACTTTAGAGTTTTGTTAAGTTAAATTAAATGATAGAAGCTTGTTGAGTAACTAGATCACTCTCTAATAAGATAAAATATTGAATATTAATTACCAAACTAAGTTTATTGACTTTTGGTTTCTTATTGCAGAGAAACTAAAGATAAAACTGAGTCTATTAGTAAACATGTCTTGTGTCATGCTGAGAAATTTTCTATGAAACAGTATCTGCTTTTAGAAATTATAAAAGGTATTTGTAAGCCTGACAATCCACAGAATGCTAATGTAAAAGACAGTTCATGATTCCTTACTTCTTGGTTTTCACTGGAAATGAAAGTTTTCTAAGGGTTAAAAATTCTAACATGTCATTCAAACTACTGGAAACAATAAGTGAAAGGAATTTTATATGTGGTCAGGCATGGCTAAGTTGGAATAACATTAATTAAGTAAATGAGTTTTGATACTCAAAGTAAGCTGGCACAAAATTAGAATTTGATTTTCTTTCTGTTAAAAGAACAAAGTTTTCTTGGAATATTGGTCTGCTCCTGATAAGAGATTATGTTGTGCCTTATTCGGTCTTTGATTACTTAATTAAACCTAGACTTCTTGATATTAAAAGAGCTAAGTTTTGCATATGACTTGTATTTGCCTTTGAAATATTTTATTGTCACTTTGATTAAATAGATAATTAAGAATTGTTCCATATTGATTTGTGATCATATTTGTTTAAGCATCCAAACCTTTTGATATCTTTGACAGAATTCCCCAAATCAAATTATTTTACCACCTACTCACTTTGAGATTTTCCAGAGGGCCCATGGAAGATTTCAAAGAATGTGTTCTGTCTCCTTATAAAAATTAAATATTAAACTAATTAGACTTACTTGAGATGTTAAATTACATGGGAACCATTATCAAATAAAAGTAATACTAAGCCTTCATGCTATTTCTGTATAGGCATAAAAGTGCTCTAGAAATTGTATAAAATTCCTAAAGTTCTGATATGTCCTGGTATAAAGGTATCAATCATAATTCTATTATTATCTTAAAATCTTGTATGTCACAAAAATAACCAAATTTCTTTGTCAATTGCATAGTAGTGAACTATTTTTAAAGTCTTTTGTCGTTTGGTTACCATGATGCTTTTTCAAAGATGCTTCATCTTCAAGAAAGGAAACTGATAAAACTGAAATAGGTCTCTATCATAAAAATTGAGGCTCACACTAAAAGGACTGAATGTGACTATCAAAGAAATTCCTTAGCTGACTTTCTTACAAAGGTGGTAGCAATATAATCTATAATGATTCTGGCACAGGTGGATAAAGTCCATTCTGCTTCTGCAAAAAATGACCCGTTATTGCCAGACTTGTTGTCTTGATGTCCTTGTAACATGGCAACAGTCTGCTCTTGAATAAGAAAAATTAAGATGGATAAACAATGACCATAAATTAAATGAACAGTAAAGAGTATGGGAAACCCAAGACAGTCACTTGGTTCTTCCCAGCTCCCTGGAAAACTCTGCTCTTTAGTTTTCGCATTCCTTCACACACCATAGTACATTTAAGATAGCTAAATTATGAATTTACATTGGTGGGGAGACTTCTACAAAACTGAAAAAACAATCTGCTAGCAGTGTCTGACCTGCAAGGTCCATAATCCTGGAAAAACTATTTTTGAGCCCAGAGGCCTCAGACCTCCTCCCTCTGGCCTATTTGAATACCTGCTGCTAGACTTTATTCAACTGCCTGCCACTTAGCATGGGTTATCAATATGTTCTTGTTATTGTGTATATGTTTTTCAGATAGGTTGAAGCCTTCCCCTGTTGCAAGGCTGATGCCCTCACAGCAGCAAAGAAACTATTAGAGAATGTGTTTCCCACTTGGGTTATACTTTCCACAATCACCAATGATTGAGGCACCCACTTCACTGGGCAAATTATTTGAGCCTTAATGAAAGTCTTTAAAACTTCTTGAAATTATTACTATTCCTGTCAGGTACTGTTGACTAATTCTTGTACTGCCAACTCCAGGTAGTAGACTCTTGGATTCATGTGTTGCCCCTAAAGAAGGCACCAAACTCTGACTGGACATCCACACCATTCAGTGACCTAAAATTGAAGATTTCCAAGAATTGAAATTTCAGGAATTTGAAATTGCAGATGGCTTCTGAAAGATACAGCTTTCCCAAGATGACTGGATCAGGCCTGTACCCCGTTTTCCCACTGTGACTTCTGTCTTTATTTTCTCCCTCCCTTTCTTGGAAGAACAATGCCCTTGTGTGCATTTCCAAATCTATTGTGAAAGGGGGAAATCTCTTCAGTTGTTGGACTTGTCATCAGTGACATCAATCTCTGCAAGACAGAAATGACTGCTTAGTTCACCCCCTAAGTATAAGAAATGCCTGAGAGTTCTCCCTACTACCTTTCCTTGTTACTCAAATGGCCTCAAGTGGTCTCTGGTCTGTGTACTTTCCCTCCAACATGAGACATGACACCTAGAAAAAGTCCTTCCTGGCACTGAGGGATGAAGGCTACTGAATTCAGAAAACCTGACTCCTGATAAGCAATGCTTTTGGATAAAGATTTTGATCAAAAGGAGTGAGCTGTGAGGGCTGGCCCTGTGGCTGAGTAGTTAAGTTCGTGTGCTCTGCTTTGGTGGCCCAGGGTTTCGCTGATTCAGATCCTGGGCATGGACATGGCACCACTCATCAGGCCATGCTGAGGGGGTATCCCACATGGAAGAACTAGGAGAACCTACAACTAGAATATACAACTATGGACTAAGGGGCTTTAGGGAGAAGAAGAAATGAAATAATAAAAAAATAAAGAAAATAAGATTAGCTCAGGTGCCAATCTTTAAAAAAAAAAAAAAAAAAGGGAACCATGAATGTGAAGAAAGGAAATCTCAACTAAAGTCAGAATCAAGAAGGCCTATAGAGGGAGCTCTCATACATTACCACTTGTCAATTACCCCAAACAGGAAGACATCTATTACAGACCCCCAACAGGAAGAAGCATCAATTATAGACCCCAACAGGAAGAGATGTACCTTGCACTCCCAAACAGGAAGTGCAACTAATTTACTTCTCCAGCAGGAGGAAGGAAGATTTTCTTCTTACCCAGCAACAAGCCCAGCTAATAGAAACACTGGAGCTCAGCCAATCAGAAGCTGTTGTCACCTGTCAGCTGTTGCTTGCCTCCAATGAGCTTTCATTTTTCTCTTACTGATGACTTCCTTGTCCCACCCTCATTTCTATAAAAACCTTCCATCTTGTATAACTCCTTGGAATATTTCTGTGCTTGCCAGATAAGATGCTGCCCAATTCATGAATCATTTAATAAAACCACCAATTAGATCTTCAAATTTACTCAGTTGAATTTTGTTTTTTAACAACACAAAGGTGATTGAGCTTAGGGAGACTTATGAAATCAAAGAACCCACAGGAAAGCAGATGCCAATGTATATATTCTCAGTTAGAACTGAGATCCAAATATCCATATTAGCAAATCTCTCCTCTGTTGGAAAGTCTAGATGGAGAGATAAATTATTATCAGAAAGTGACTTGATGAGCATGGAACCCAAGCCAGGGAGTGAGCCTGAGAATCCTAAGGCCTGCTACATCCATCTTCACAAGAGACTGAATGCTGGAAATGCAATGGCAGAGGCAACTTTTATCTCTTCCTTCTCTAGACTTTGTGCTTTCTCTAGATTCCTTCTAGTAACCTTTCTTACCTCAGATTGGTAGATACCAATCATATGGCAACAATTTTCTTCCACACTATTTGTCATTATTAGATTTACAGGCCTGTTTAAATTGGGAAATAACTGAAGTTGTTATTCCATTATAACACATTTATTTTACTAGTTTACTCTTGTTATGGAGAAACACTACTTCCTCACGCCTCAAGTTTTCATGCAGAATTTCCATTAGGGTAACATTCTTAACCTCCCCCCAGGGAGGAGAAGTGACTTATCTTGTAGACGAGTTTGAGAAATGGTCAAGTATGGGTGATTCTGCCTCTTCTAAGATTCCCCTCCAGATCTGCAAGCTGGCAAAAAGAGTACATTCTAATGCATTCTCCTGCCGTGTTGCAAGGGTCCTGTCCCTGAGAGACAAGGCCCCTTGTGTCAGTGATCAGGTACATAAATCAGTCTAATTCAGAGGAAGAAAGGAGTGTACCTGAAGAAAGGGGACCTACTGTATCCCCCATACTGGCTACAAGGAATGTGCCAGCAAGCACACTGTGCCAGATGTATAGACATTTGAAATCTCTATTTGCTTCTTCAATTCCTGAAGCACCACAGTCAGTTATTAGCATTCAAGTTGGATTGAGAACTCTGTTGTTGTTTTCTTATCATTTAATTTTTGTTAAACAATGACCTGAGTACCTTGACCTGAGCAGGGATCAACTTATGTTTGATGAATAAATAAATAATTTAATTATTATTTGACTTTTTCCTATACTCACCTTGTCTCCTTTATGATATCAAGACTCTAAGAAACACCAAATTCCTTTCAGAATCCTAAAGATGGCTAATTTCATCTTGACACTTTTGATCCCCTTCTGTACTATTTTTTTTCCTCATTCCAGTTGCTGCCTAAGTACATCTCTCATGGGCTGCTCACATTCACATTCAGCTCAGCTCTTCTTTCCGGTCCTTCCTCCTGGGCATCCTTGCACGAGGGACCTCACTTCCAATCCTTTCCATTCAACTCTTTTAACACTTTCTTTTGTTTTAAGCTTCTTTATACTCTTCTAACATCCTTCTGCCATACCCTGTTCCCCCAGCCACCTTCAGGAAGAAATTCCAGAGATCTCAGAGCAGGGAATCAAAACTGACACCCCCCCACTTCCTTGTTGACCCTTCTAAATCAGTGCTTTTCCAACCTGATTCAGAATCCACAAAATATGAAGCTCATGCTATTTTGTCTTTCTTTTCAAACCCTACACCTTGAAGCCAAGTAGATCATTTATTGTCATCTGTTGTCATGTTTATTTATTGTTTTTGCCTTGAGTATTCATGGTTATATTTCACCAAGGAGTTGGCAAGAGACAACTTGTCATATCAGGCCATAAGCTCTATCACTATGTTCACCTTGTATCATAGTCACCATCTTGAAAGTGTTCTTCTTTTCCTAACATCCCACCCAATCTTCAACCCACTCCTGGCAGGCAACATGGTAGTAAGTAAAGAGAGATGAACAAAAGCTGAATTGGCACCTGGCATACTTAGTTACTAAGAAAACATACTGCAAACTGAACAGTGGATTCTATGAGGTTTTTCCAACTACCGATTGCATGACACCCTGGTTGTTACAAAACTAAGAAAGTGGTAGTTAGAGAAGATCCTCTCTCAGTCCAACATATCTCACTAGATAAATTACTATCAGGCAGTGCAAACTGAATTGGGCATGATGAACATCAACTTCACTTTCAGATGTAAATTTGAAAGAGGGAAGCTGCCAGCTACCAAGTGGACAGTGAAGAAAACAAAATATGTATACCTTATAAAAAGCTACTGCACTATAAGGGAAAATACAACATAGTGCTGAAGACTCAGAGGAAGATAATTTTTCTCTGAAAAAAAATCCTATAAGTCACCCAAAAGACACAAGTGGATGTAGTTTCTATGAAATAGAAACAAGAAAATTAAAGGAAAATAGGCTAACACGAAGGAGGAGATAAACAGAGTTGATTAAAATAAAGAATAGATGTAGGAAAAGAAAAAAATGCGAGTGGAGTTCCACTTATTGTTAGGATGAAGGTGAGTGTGTTACTTCTACTGTAACTAGAGAAAATACCAGATAAATGGAAAAAAGAAATCAAAACTTTTATTTAAAGCCATTGTAAAGGTGTGGATGCAAAGCAGTCCAAATGAATTAAATTCCAGAGAGGAATGAGGCTTTCCTATGTGAGCAAAGACTAGTAGCTGTTTTCATCCCTGGGAGCATTCACTCTACCTGGAGGCACAGGTGGGCTTAGCAGTGAGCTTCCATGGGCAAAGGTACTTGCCTGGGTCAAGGATAATCTAGCTGAGCTCTTGACAATGAACATGGGCTAGTATGGTATATTGAAATCTAGAGGAGCCCAAACACAGAGCTAGGCTTCACTGCTCACCAATTTTTCCCCACCTGACATCTGTTGAGTGAACAGTGATAAGGCCAGGCTAGAAGTAAAAGGACAAGAAAGATATCATAGTTTTTTGGTACTTAGATCCCAAAGCCCTGACATTTAAAACAACAGGTGAACTGAAGTCATATATTAGAACATAGGCATATATCACCATCATACCCCCACAGAAGCATCAATTTGACAACTATCTATAGATGAGAGTATATTTGTGGAAGTTCAGGAGTCCAGTGGAGAAGTTTCAGCACACTGTAGGTGCAAAAGATCTGAGAAAAGAGATTTATCAGAGGGTTGCTCTTTACCTGCATCACTCCTCCTCAAAGGTGGCACAGCTCAGTGCCAAGAGAGACCCCCTCAGGCCATAGTTTCTCCCACAGGGTAAGTGAGAACATAGTGACTGAGTACCTTGCTCCCCGAACCATATGGGATGCTGCCCAAGAGGCTCATTTTTCTCACCTCACCCAGATTACTAGGGTCATCAGCACAGCTGAGTGGTTGGGAGTGGCTGGAGCATGGAAGAGAGGCCACATACCCTATGAACTGTTCCACAGACTCCATCAGGAAACCCATTCACAAGTTGCTTGGAACATCTTGCCTACAGAGCCCCCCAAGTGACCCATGGGCATCCTAAATGCCTGTGTGTCTGGCTCTCTCCCTCCTCAAGCCAGACTCCTCAAGTGCAGCCCTGCAGAAAGTAAGTGCAGGCATTTCATGCAGACAGCTGACTTGACTTTGTGGGACTGGGAGAAAGCACACAAACTTGAACACTTCAGGGCACTCCTTTAATGGAAAAAACAGTCTCTCAGTACCTGGCCTGTCCTTGCAGGATTGAGAAAAGGCATACCATCTTAAGAAATCCACCCCAAGAGGAAACAGAAGTGTAGAGTGGGCGCATCCATAGAAAAGTTCTGAGAGAGCCTCAGAATCCCTAGCTGGGCTGACTGGCAAAGCCATTTTTCTCCTGAGGCCAGTCAGTAAAGACTAGAGGAGATGACTGCTTCTTCAAATCTGGAGAAAACAACGCAAGTCTTCAAGAAACACAAAAAATCAAGGAAACATGACACCACCAAAGGAATACAATATATTCTAGTAACTGATGCCAAAGAAATGAAGATCTGCAAGTTGCCTGACAAAGAATTCAAAACAGTTGTTTTAATGAATCTCTGCCAACTACAAGAGAACACAGAGAACTCAACAAAATCAGAAAAACAATACATGAGCAAAAGGAAAAGTTCAATAAAGAGAGAGGAATATCTAAAAAGAACAAATAAATTCTGAAGCTGAAGAATAAATGAATGAAATGAAAAATGCACTATAAAGTATTATCAACAGACTTGATCAAATAGAAGAAACTATCTGGGCTTGAAGACAGGTCTTTTGAAATTGTACAGTCAGAAGAGAAAAAAGAAAAAAGAATGAAAAGGAATGAAGAAAGGCTGAAGGCCTGGAGTGGCCTTGCCGAATCCCCTTGGAGGGGTTTAGGGGACACCATCAAGAGGGCTAACATTCTTATTATGAGCATCCCAGAAGGAGAAGAGGGAGAGAAAAATAGGTAGAAAGCTTATTTAAGGAAATAACGGCTGAAAGATTCCAAATCTGGGGAGAGATATGGACATCCTGGTACATGTTCTAGACACTCAAAGGTCCCCAGTTTCAAGCCAAAGAAGACTTAACCTAGAAACATTGAAATCAAGAAATGCTAGAGGGAGTGCTAAAGGACACTAATTGGTAACGCAAAAACATATGAAAGTATAAAATCCACTGGTAAAGATAAGTATATAGTCAAATTTAGAATACTCTAATACTGTAATGGTGGTGCATGAATCACTTATGACTCAGTATAAAGGCTAAAAGACAAAAGTATTAAAAGTAACTATAGTTAATAATTTATTAATGAATACACAATATAAAAAGATGTAAATTGTGATATCAAAAACAAAATGTGGGGGAAATAAAAGTGTAGAGTTTTGTATTCAATCAGAGTTAAATTGTTGTCATCTTTAAAAGATTATTATTAACTATAAGGTGCTTTCTGTAAGCCTCATGGTAACTGCAAAGCAAAAACCTACAGTAGATACATAAAAGATAAAGAGAAAAAATCAAAGCATACCATTATACACAATCATTAAATCACAAAGGAAGATAGCAAGAGAGGAAGAAAGGAACACAGGATATACAAAACACCCAGAAAATAATTAACAAAATTGCAACGATAACACCTTATGTGTCAATAATTACTTTAAATATAAATGGATTAAATTTTCCAATCAAAAGACATAGAGTAGCTGAATGGATTAAAACGTGATCCAACTATATGCTGCCTACTCGAAACTCACTTCAGTTTTAAGGACACATATACACTGAATGTGAAGGGATGGAAAAAGATATTCATACAATGGAAATCAAAAGAAAGCAAGGGTAGCTATACTTATGTCAAACAAAATAGACTTTAACTCAAAAGTTGTAACAAGAGACAAAGAAGGACATTATATAATGATAAAGGGGTCAATTCATCAAAAGGAAATCATAATTGTAACTATACATGCACCCAACATCAGAGCACATAATTATATAAAGCAAATATTAACAGATCTGAAGGGAGAAATATACATCAATATAATAATAGTAGGGGACTTCTATACACCACTTTCAATAATGGATAAATCATTCAGACAGAAAATCAATAAAGTAACATTTGAGTCAAACTATACTTTAGACCAAATGGACCTAACAGACATATACAGAACATTCCATCCAACAGCAGCAGAATGCACATTTTTCTCAAGTGTACACAGAACATTCTTCAGGACAGATCATATATTGGGCCACAAAACAATTCTTAACAAATTTAAGAAGGTTAAATTGTATCAAGCATGTTTTCTGACCACAACGGTGTGAAACTAGAAGTCACTAACAAGAGGAAAACTCAAAAACTCACAAATATGTGGAAATTAAACAAAACACTTCTGAACAACCAATGGATCAAAGAAGAAATCAAAAGAGAAATAAAAACTTATGAGACAAATGAAAATGGAAGCACAATATACCAAAACTTATGGGATGGAGCAAAAGCATTTCCAAGAGGAAAATGTACAGTGATAAATGCCTACATTAAGAAAAAAGAAAGATGTCAAGTAAGCAGCTTAACTTCATACCTTGTGTAACCAGAAAAAGAACAACTCAGCCCAAGGTTAGTAGAAGAAAGGAAATAACAAAGATCAGAGCAAAAGTAAATAAAATAGAGACTAGAAAAACAATAGAAGAGATCAATGAAACTAAGAATTGGGGTTTTTGAAACGATAAACAAAATGAACAAACCTTTAGCCAGGCCTAGCTAAGAAAAAAAGAAGACTCAAATAAATAAAATCAGAAATGAAAGCAGAGATCTTACAATTGATACTACAGAAATACAAAGGATCATAAAAGACTACTATGTTATAATTATATGCCATCAAATTGGATAACCTAGAAGAAATGGTAAATTCCTAGAAAAATACTAAGTAAACATATTAAAAATCTACTAAGACTGAATCATAAAGAAACAGGAAGTCTGAACTGACCAAAGGGAGTAAGGTTATTGAATCAGAAATTGAAAACCTCCCAATGAAGATAAGCCCAGGATGTGAAGGCTTCCCTGATGAATTCTATCATTTAAAGAAAAAATAATACCAATTCTTCTCAAAAAGAGGAAGGAATACTTCCAAACTCATTTACAAGGCCAGCATTACCTTACCTTGCTAAGAAAGGCAGATAAGGCACTACAAGAAAATAAAATTACAAGTCAATATCTGTGATGAACGTAGATGCAAAAATCCTCAACAAAATCCTAACAAATTAAATTCAACAGCACATTAAAAGGTTCATACACCATGATTAAGTGGGATTTATCCCTGAGATGCAAGGATAACTCAAATGTGCAAATCAATAAATGTAATATATCACATTAACAGAATGAAGGATAAAACACATATGATCATCTCAATAGATGCAGAAACAGCATTTGACAAAATTCAACATCCTTTCATAATAAAAACTCTCAATAAGTTGGGTATAGAAGAAAGGTATCACAATACAATAAAGGTCATATATGACAAGCCCAAAGCTAACATCATACTCAATGGTGAAAAGCTGAAAGCTTTTCCTCTAAGATCAGGAACAAGACAAGGATGACCAATTTTGCCGCTTCTATTCAACATAGTACTGAAAATCCTTGCCAGAGCAATTAGGCAAGAAAAATAGAGAAAAGGCATCAAAATGGGAAAGGAAGAACTAAAATTATCTCTGTTTTCAGATGATGTCTTATATAGAGAAAATTCTAAATACCAAAAATGAATTCAGTAAAGTTACAGGATAGAAAAATCAACATACAAAAATCATTTGCATTTCTATACACTAACAATGAACTTTCTGGAAAAAAGAAATTAAGAAAACAAACCTATTTATAATATCATTAAAAAGAATAAAATACTTAGGAATAAATTTAACCAAGGAGGCGAAAGATCTAAATACTGAAAACCATAATACATTAATGTAAGAAATTGAAGAAGATACAAATTAATGAAAAGATAGCCAAGATTCAAAGAATTAATATTGTCAAAATGTCCATAATACCCAAAGCAATCTATAGATTCAATGCAATCTCTGTGAAAATTCTAATGGCGTTTTTCACAGAAATACAAAAAAATTCCTAAAATTCATATAGAACCACAAAAGACTCCAAATAGATAAAGCAGGTTTAAGCAAGAACAAAGCTGGAAGCATCATACTTCCTGATTTCAAATTATGTTAAAAAACTATAGTAATCAAAACAGTATGGTACTGGCATAAAAACAGTCACATAGACCAACAGAACAGAATAGAAAGCCCAGAAATAAACCCATACACATATATATTGTCACTAATCTTCGACAAAGTTGCCAAAAATACACAATGGGGAAAGGATAGTCTCTTGAATAAATGGTGCTGAGAAAATTGGATATTCGCATGCAATAAAAGAAAGAAATTGAAACTTCATCTTACACCATACACAAAAATCAACTCAAAATGGATTAAAGACTTAAACATAAGACCTGAAAGAGTAAAATTACTGGAAAAAAAACATAGGGGACAAACTCCATGATATTAATCTTGACTGTGATTTTTCGGATTTGACACCAAAAGTACAGGAAACTAAAGCAAAATAGACAAGTGAGACAACACCAAACTAAAAAGTTTCTGCATAGAAAAGGAAATAGTCAACAAAATGAAAGGGCAACCTATGATATGGGAGAAACTATTTGCAAACCATATATCTGATAAGGGGTTAATATACAAATTATATAAAGAACTCAAGTCAATAGCAAAAAACAAATAACCTGATTAAAAAATACTGGGGCTGGCCCAGTGGCATAGTGGTTAAGTTCACACGCTCTGCTTCAGTGGCCTGGGGTTTGTGGGTTTGGATCCTGGGCATGGACCTATACACCACTCATGAAGCCATGCTGTGGTGGCATCCCACATACAAAACAGAAAGATTGTGACAGATGTTAGCTCAGGCACAATGTTCCTCAAGCCAAAAGAGAAAGATTGGCAACAGATGTTAGCTCAGGACCAATCTTCCTTACTAAAAAACCTCCACCAAAACCAAAAAACAAATGCAGAGGACCTAAATAGACATTTCTCCAGAGAAGACACACAAACAGCTAACTGGTGTATGAAAAGGTGCTCAACATCACTAATCATCACAGAAACACAAATCAAGACCACTATAAGATATCATCTCGTATCTATTAGGATAGCTATTATCAAAAAAGTCAAAAAATAACGAGTGTTGGTGAGGATGTGAAGAAAAGGGAACCCTTGTATACTGTTGATGGGAATGTATACTGGTACAGCCTTTATAAAAACAGTATGGAAGCTCCTGCAAAAATTAAGGCTAGAACTACCATATGATCCAGCAATTCCACTTCTGGGGATATATCCAAAGGAAATAAAATCACTATCCCATTGCAGCATTATTCACACTAGTCAAGATATGAAAACACTTAAATGTCCATCACTGTATGAATAGATTAAAAAAACATCGTATATATACAATGAAATGTTATTCTGTCTTAAAAAAAGAAGGAAATCCTGCCATTTACAACAATATGAATGAAACTAGAGGATGTTTAGCTATGTAAAATAAGCCAAACACAGAAAGACAGAGATTGCATATCTCATTTCTATGTGGAATCTAAAAGTCAGTCAGAGAAACAGAGAGTAGAAGAGTGGTACTAAGGGAGGGGGGGGTGGGGCATGGGAATAAGGAGATATTGGTCAAAAAGCACAAGTTTT
Source organism: Equus caballus (assembly GCF_041296265.1). Taxonomy (NCBI): domain Eukaryota; kingdom Metazoa; phylum Chordata; class Mammalia; order Perissodactyla; family Equidae; genus Equus; species Equus caballus. Next base: position 56,732,923 of record NC_091688.1, read on the forward strand.
CAGTCATAAGATGAATACATTCTGGAGATCTAATATACACCACGGTGATTACAGTTAATAGTAATGTATTGTATACCTGAAATATACTGAAGAGTGTATCTTCAGTATTCTCACCACCAAAAATAAAAAAAAGGCAACTATGTGAGGTGATAGATGCGTTAATTAGCTTGATTGTGGTAATTATTTCACAATGTATACGTATATCAAAACATCACATTGTACACCTTAAATATTTACAATTTTTATTTGTCAATTACACTTCAATAAAGCTAGGGAGGAATAAATAAATAAAACAAGAGATGAACTGAAATGAACTAAAGTGGCAACCTAAATCCAACCCAAATTGATTCCTGATTAGATAGAAGAGATAAGCCTTATACACGAACTGTCTGAAAGAGGAAAGGGCAAGCCCTTTCTGGGGACCAAATATTATCTACTCCAGTCTCTACTGTTCTCATACATATAACTTCTGGCATGCAGTGAAATTACAAATAACAAGAAAATGTGATATATAATCAAGATAAATGAAGTTAAATGAAGCAGATTCACAAATGACCTAGATGTTGGAATTATCAGGAATGGACATTAACATAACTTTTATAAGTATACTTAAAGTGTAGAGGAGGAAATATACGAAGTGAATTAAAAAGTGGTGGATTGCATCAGATAAATAGAAACCCAAAAAAGAATCAAGTGTAAATTGTGGAACTGAAAAATACGGTATCTGAAGTGAATAATTCATTTGCTGGACTTGACAGTGAAACAGGCAAAGAAGAAAAAGGATTTAGTGAAATTGAAGACAGGTCAATGTAAATTATTTTAACTAAAGAAGATAGAGAAAATGGTATACATGAAAAACAGGGCCTCATATACCAATAAGGTATATCAAATGATATAAAAATACATAGTTTAAGTCATAGAAAGAGAAGGGGGAGAGAGAGAGGGATAGAGACAGAGACAGATAGGGAGGCAGAAGGAACATTTAAAGAGAAGATAGCTGAGAATTTTCCAAAATTGATGAAACTCATCAATACCAAGATATGAAAAAGCTCAGTAAATCTTCAAGTAGGATAAATACAAATAAGACCATACCAAGCACCACATAGTCAAACTTCTGCAAATTAAATAAAAATAAAATATTTAAAGGAGCCATAAAACACACACGCACACATTACAGACCTAAATGGCTTTACTAGTGAATTCTACCAAACAATTAAGGCAGAAATAATACCAATTCTATGCAAACTCTTCCAGAAAATAGAAGAGGAGAGAGTACTTGCCAATTCATGTTGTAAGGCCAGTATTACTAGGATGCAAAACCAGTAAAAGACATTATAAGAAAACTACATGCCAATATCCCTCATGAACACAAATGAAAAATTCTTAACAAAATTTTAGGAACAGTGTATAAAAGAGATAATATAACATGACTATGTGAGATTTATCCCAGGATTGTAGGGTTGATTTAACATTTGAAAATCAATCAATGCAATTCACCCTATTCACAGACTAAAACAAATCAATGTTTTTATCTCAATAGATGCAATGGATGCATTTGAAAAAATTTAGCACCCATCTATGATTAAAACTCTCAGCAAACTAGAAATAGAAGAGAATGTCCTCATCCTCAGAAGGGGCATCTACAAAAACCTACAGCAAAACATTATACTTAATGGTGAAAGATTGAATGCTTTTCTCTTGAAATCAGGAAAAAGGTAAGATTGTCCACTCACCTCTCTCTTCAACGTTGTAGTGGAGATCATAGCCAGTGCAGTAAGAAAAGAAAAAGGAATTAAAAAACATAGAGTTGGAAAGACAGATATAAAACTGTCAGTATTCACTAATTACATAATCATCCATGTACAAAATCCTAAGGTATCTACAAAAAAGCTACTGGAACAAATAATTGAGTTTAGCAAGTTTTCAAGATACAAGGTTAATTTAAGAAAATCAATTGTATTCTATATACTAGAAACAAAAATCAAATTAAAATTAAAATGCCATTTATAATAGCATCAAAAATATGAAAGACTTACAAAAAATCTAAGAAAAAATGTACAGATTTGTATACAAAAAACTATGAAACATTGCTGCACAAAATTAATGACCTAAATAAATGAAGAGATATACCATGCTCATAGATGGGAAGACTCAATATTATGAAGATGTCAATTCTTCCCAATTTGATCTGTAAGATTCAACACCACCTCAAACAAATTTCAGCAGGATCTGTTGTAGAAATTGACAAACTGATTCAAAAGTTGATATAAATGTATCAAATCAACACGTTGTATACCTTAAACTTACACAATGTTGTATGTCAATTATATCTCACTAAAAAAATTTTTTAAAAAACTGACATGCAGGGCCAGCCCGGTGGTGCAGCGGTTACGTGTGCACGTTCCACTTCGGCGGCCTGGGGGTTCGCTGGTTCAGATCCCAGGTGCAGACATGGTACCGCGTGGCAAGCCATGCTGTGGCAGGTGTCCCACATATAAAGTAGAGGAAGATGGGCACGGGTGTTAGCTCAGGGCCAGTCTTCCTCAGAAAAAAGAGAGGAGGATTGGCAGATGTTAGCTCAAGGCTAATCTTCCTCAAAAAAAAAAGAAAAAAGAAAAAAAAACTGACATGCAACATTTTTCTCCTCCACACTGCCGCCCCTAACCTGGACCACAACTTTTGTTGTTGTTTTTAATTTTTCCTTTTATTTTCATTTTCACTTCTGTCTAATAGAGAGTCCCACTTCATCTTTTTTTTTTTAAAGATTTTATTTTTTTCCTTTTTCTTCCCAAAGCCCCCCAGTACATAGTTGTATATTCTTCCTTGCGGATCCTTCTAGTTGTGGCATGTGGGACGCTGCCTCAGCATGGTTTGATGAGCAGTGCCATGTCCACACCCAGGATTCGAACCAACAAAACACTGGGCTGCCTGCAGCGGAGCTCGCCAACTTAACCACTTGGTCACGGGGCCAGCCCCCCTACTGCATCTTATAATGCTCCTTTCCAAGGTAACACTTGGCCCCCTCCTTTCCCTAGAACCATAATGGTGGCTGCAAAGAAACATGATTATGTGCGATTGGGAGTGAAAAATACATCAATTTATCATTTTCAAAAGGTTTTCCCCATGGAAAAGAATGTTTAAAAACACAAGATGGGCTGTCTTGGAAAAGATTGAACTCAGTCTCTGGAAGCATTCAAGAGAGACTGAACTCTTATGCGGCACTCATTCATAGAACAACTACCATGAACCAGATGCTGGGAATACAGTGGTAAATAAGGCAAATATGATCTCTGTCCTCATGAGTCTTAAACTCTAGTAGCATGTCCAGGAAACTGGAGATTTCTGCATAGAGTAGAGATTTGAACTAGGTGAACCCAGAGTTCTCTTCTGGAGGTCTGTATATCTGTGTTCCTGGGATTAAAAAAAAAACAATGAAACATAACTTTGTCTTCTGATAAGGTAAATGCTTCTCTCATGCCCTCTCTGGGGCTTGACAGAGGTAGACTGAGTACAAAGGAATAAAGAATCCCACACCTATGAAAGCACTCCTTCAGCCTAAAACAAAAGAATTTGCCCAGCTTCTTCTTTAATCAAGTCCATCTTGCACATGAGAGCTCTAGCGGGCCTCTGCCAGCGGGAAATGTCAACACATGGTCCCAGGCCATTCTTAACCCTGGGAAAGCTTGGAAGGGGCTCTGTCAGAAAACTCAAACCCATTTCCAGGAAAGTTCACCTTCTGGCATTGTCCCCTTTCCCTTGCTCTGGATGCTGCTCTGGGGACTCTCTGCTTTGGGTAAGTGAGGCAGCCATGAGCCAACCCAAGCCAGAGTGAGCAGATGGCCTGGCATTCTGAGAACATTCTAGGCCTGTTCCTCCAAGAACTACCACAGAAATAAGGGACAGTTCCAGGAAAACAAGGAGTTGTATCTAGACTCATGGCTTAGGCACACTAGGCCAGCAAAGAGGTCCTGAGAGCAGACCTGCTTGAGTCAGGGTGGAGGTGACAGTTGGCTTCTCCTGCAAGCAAATCAGTTCGATTCTCCCTGCCTTATTGGACATGGTCACTGCTCCCTCCCAAAGACACCCCTTGAGTCTGCAGGCCAATGTCTGGTTGCAGCTCTAATATCTGGGAGCAGGATTGAAGCATTTCAGAAAACGAATTGAACGGACACCAAATCATCACCCCATTAACAGTTTTGCCCAAAATGCTTTTTTGCAGCCTCCATATCTTTGGTCATGCTTTTTCTTCTTTCTGGGATGTTCTCTGCCTTCTTTCCTATTGAAGTCCTACTTTTCTTTGCAGGGTTATCTCAAGTGCTACTTCCTTCAAGAAGCTTTCCTGGATTCTTTCAGCTTCAAGTAATCTCTCTCTTCTCATAGCATTTTAAATCTCTTGTAGCAAATATTATTATCTCATATTACAGCAGTTTGCACACGCCTTGCCTTTGTTAAAAATTAGATTCCAAGTACCTTATGGACAGAGATTATATCTCATTCTTCTTTATAGCTCGTCCTGCCTCAAAGCAGGATGCATTTTCCCCCAACCATCCTGCATTTGCACATGGTAGGATTAAGAAAAGCTTGAGAAAATGGAGTCAAGAAAACAGTCTTCAAAGCAATCAGTGGTAGCAGTCAGAACTTCCCTATTCCTGCAAAGGACAAGACCAGGATTCTCCCACAATCCCTCTAAGGTTGACAATGGTCCTTTCTGTCCCAATGACCTAAAAAATCAGAAAGCTAAATTCACACTCAGTGATACCTAATTCACCCTGAATTGTTGGGGAAGCAGCAGTTCCACCTAAGTGAACTTTCCAGATCACTGGTGCTTACTTAGAATTCTGAATTTTCAAAATGACTTTCAAAACATGCTTTTCTAAAGGAATTTGGAATACCTTTGGAAAAGTCCAAAGGAGATTGGTTATAGTGGTTGTATCCAGGGAGGATAACTTGGAGATTAGGGAATAGATGTGGGAGGAAACCTATTTTTCACTATGTACCCTTTTGCACCTTTTGAATTTTGAATGATGCACATCCATAACCTATTAATTTAAAACTAATGACACATTTCATTACTTCCTTAAATATGGTTGCTGAACCTAATTTAACTTTTCTTTCTGAATCAAAATCATCATTATAAATATTATTCATTGTCTTGTTCCTAAAAAGCATTACTCCAACAAAGAATATTAAAGTTATACAGAGTTATTTGTCCCTATGCTAAATGGCCCCAAAACTTCTAAGCCTCCAGAGATTTGGGGTTTAATTTACTTTTTAGATTTTTTTATCTCTTCCTTGGCAGCTATCACTTTTTGTTGTTATTATAGTGACTGCTTATAGCAACCACTGCCCCCCGCTTCTGATTTGCTCATTCTTTCTGATGTGGCTTGGAAGTCAAATGATCTCAGATGATAAATAGAATTTCATCAAGTGGAGATGGGAAGAAGAGAATTCTAGAAGTTTTTTTTTTAAATGCTATCAGCTGATGGGCTATTGTTTTACTAAAGTGGATTGGGCTGAATGGCATTCTAATCTAACAACAGATTTACTTGTCTCACACTCAAAATCAAACAGTGCTGGGCCTTCAGATAGCAGGTCCTTGTCCTAGACAGGCCTGATGGACACCACATAAGTTACCTGGTACCCAGAGTGCTGCTAGAGGCAATGCCTAGGGAAGCTAGAGATAACCCCTATCTGGCTGTCCGTGGACGACACAGGAAAACTACTAGATAATACCTAGGGACTCAGAAGCTGATGAAGATTGGTGTGACCCAATATGTAGACTTCATGACATCTTTTTTGGCCTCTCTATGGCTTTTCTGCTTATTTCTGCTTTTTATTTTAGATCTTTGCATATTTTTTGTTTTGCTTTTTGTTGTAGTCTAGACTCCTGAGTGACTAGATAAGTGGCTTCTAAATAAGTAAAGTTATTATTGATATCAGCATTAAAAATTGTCTTTTCTCTTTTTAACTGAATGAGGTTAAAAAAAATTCTGGAAAATTAACTGGCAGCATAGATTTAAGCAACAATGACTCCAAATTCAGGTTAAGCCACACCTCCATTAATGCTCAAATCTGTTAGCAAGAATGGAGCCCTGAGCATGTGTTAAAGTATAAAGTTTGAAATTTTATTGGAGAACTGAAAAGAGAGTTGAAAATCAAGGGCAGAGAATGAGAAGAGGCCATAAATGTGGTGTTAACATTCAAAAAGAAAGCTAATCGTAGAAATTTACTGGCCAGTAAATTGGATAATCATAGTAGTAGATGTTAACAGTGACAATCCACCAACATCTGGAAAGGATAAAGTCACAAAGGATTTATGGAAAGGAGTGAATTCAAGAGACTGGCAGAAGAGAAAAACAAAGTGAGATCAGGTCTTTAGTAAAGGATTTTGAACTTGGGTAAAGGGTTTTGCTCAGCCTGCCACACCATTTCTACTCTACGGTCAGTTCAGATTGCCTTGGATGAGAATGTGGTCACATGGACTCAACAACTGGCTGAGAGATCATAAATGAAGGATAATGGTATAAATACCTAGAAACAGCTCCAGTGAGGGGAGCAGGGGGCTAAAGGCACTTCTCCAGAGAGCAGGGTCAGGTCTGGTTTTATTGAACACCCTGGCTAATGATTTAAAAGCAGGAACAAATGAATGTCAAGAAAATGTGCAAAGCACATCAACTATAGACAAGGTACACACACCAACCAGCAAGGAGTTTATCCAACAAGACTGAGAGCAATTACCAAAGGGAGCTGGAAATAACCTAGGTCAGAGCAGCCCAGGAAAATGATCTGAAACAAAACACTCGTCGCTCTTTGAGACTGGGTGGGGAAGGGGGCGAGTTGGAGGGATAGAGTAGGAAATAAAGGTGGCCAAAAGCAGGCCCAGGGGACAAATAATGCCTAACAATGTAACATGGGAGTGAGGAAGCCCAACAGAGCAGAGGTCCAGTTTTGAGGCTTGTAAATGTGTGGCTAACATTGTACTGTCTTGATTACTATAAATTTTACAGTAAATCTTTAAGTCAGGTAGTCTAGTCCTCCAACTCTGTTCTTCTTTTTCAAAGTTGTTTCAGCTATTCCAGATCCTTTGCATTTCTAAACAAATTTCAGCATCACCTTGTCAATTTCCACAAAAAAGCCTCCTGGAATTTTGATTGGGCTTGCTTTGAATCTATGGATTTTCTTGGGAAAAATTGATATCTTAACAATATTGAATCTCTGATCCGTAAACATAGTATCTGTCTGCATTTGTTTAGATCTTTAATTCTTCTCAGCAATTTTAGTTTTCAGTATGCAGATTTTCTCAGATTTATCCCTAAATATTTTGTATTTCTTTTGTTATATTGTTAAGTGGTATTTTCAAGATTTCAGTTTTGGTTGTTCATTGCTGGTATACAGAAATACAATTGATTTTTCATACTGGTCTTCTATCTTGCATCCTTGATAAACTCATTGATTAATTTTAGTAGCTTTTTTTGTGGATTGCATCAGATATTCTACGTAGACAATCATGCCGTCTGCAAATTTGTACTTCTTCCTTTCTAATACGTGTGCCTTTTATTTATTTTCATTGCCTTATGCACTCATTAGACCCTCCAGTACAATGTTGCCTAGAAGTGATGAAAGTGGACAATCCTTATCTTGTTCCTGATCTAAGAAGGAAAGCATTCAGTCTTTCACCATTAAGTATGATGTTAGCCATTGGTTTATCGTAGATATCCCTTATCAGGTTGGGGAAGTTTCCTTCTTAGTTGCTGAGACTTTTTTTTGGGAATAGATGTTGGATTTTTTCAAATATTTCTTCTGCATCTACTGAGATAATCATATGAATTTTCTTTTGTAAATCCATTAGATTTTTTAAAAGGTATCAAGGTAATGCTAGGCTCATAGAATAAGTTGGGAAGTATTCCCTTAACTTAAACTTTCTGGAAGAGTTTGCCTAGAATCTCTTCCTTAAATGTTTGATAGAATTCCCTCTGTGAAGTCTTCTTAGCCTTGAGTTTTCTTTGCGGGAAAGTTTTCAACTACAAATTCAATTTCTTCAATAGCTGTAGGAATATTCAAATTATTGATTTCTTCTTGAGTAAGCTTTGGTAGTTTGTGTCTTTCAAGAAATTTGTCCATTTCATCTAAGTTGTCAAATTTATTGGCCTAAAGTTGTTCAAAAGTTTTCCTTCTTATCTGTTTAAAATCTGTAGAATCGATAGTGATGTATTCTTTTTCTTTCTGACATTGGTAATATGTGTCTTCTCAATTTCCTGATCAGTCTGGCTTGAGTTTTATCACGTTTATTGAGTTGTTTTCTTCCTTAGATTTGGGTACTATGGGAAGTGTCAACATTTTTATTAAACAAACAAACAAAACTTTGAACCTGTTTGAATATCAATCTGACTAAATTGGCTAGTCTTTTATGGTTATGCTTTTCCACCCTCTTCCTGCCAGACCTGACCCAGTCCCCGACTCCTTCCCCAAAGGCAGGTTCAGGAATTCACACAGGGTTTACACCTTTCTTGGCAGAACTTTCACAGGACTCTTTCAGTGATAATCCTCTGTGAAACCAATTAAATAGCATCACTCCCCAGCAAAGAGATGGTCAAAAGGAACCTGTCACAGCTCTGCCCTCATAGGTCGACACCACCTCTCACTCCCGCTTGACAAAAGCCACTGGGAGTAAATGGGGTGTGAGGCATAACAGAAACACTTCTCAGAGCTGTAGCTACAGAAAAGCAAGAGTGCCAGGACTAAGAGTAGATATATTGAAGAGAAGTCAATATTCACCTGTTATACTTTTTGTTACCTATTATTTTGGAAGACTACAGATTGTTAAATAGGAAATACTGGGTAATTCTGAACACTGGAGGTCAAGAAGAGATGAAGAAGGAATGGAAATAGGTTGTAGAACATGGTGACCTTTATTCTGGGCAATGGGCAGTTCTCATCAAGGTTTTTAATCCCAAGGGTAATGGTATCCAATCTTTTGTTTCTTGGAAAGGTTTCTTTCAGGGCAGTGTGGAGGATGGGCTTGAAGGGGCCAGGATTGGAAAAGGAAAACTGTTTAGGAGGGTATTGGGATGACTCTGGCCTGCGCCACAGGGGTAGCAGTGGAGACTCGTTAAGTATAGAATGAAGGTGAAGAGTGGAAAGAGGAAGTCTCTCCTATTGCTTACATCCTTGCTGGCAGAACCTCAAAGACCCACACAAATGTCTCCCATCAAACCAACATGAAATGTTTCCCCAATTCAACCTCCACTTAATGAGACTGCCCAAATCCTAACAGTCGTGCCAGCGTCATCTGTCATGAAGGCAAAGTTGATGGAGGGTGAGATAGAGTGGAAGAGACTGAACTTTTATCTGGTTCTGTTAAGTTATCTTATTCTTATAAATTCTACAAAAATATTTGAGCATGAGAACGCATGGCCAGGCGCTCTCTCAGGGCCTTGTAAGGGATTTGTCCTCGTGAAGGGCCCTGAAGCATAAGCTTCATGAGCATCATGGTAAATCTGTTTTGCCTGGATCATTACAATTGCTACCCAACTGTCCTTCCCACTTACACTCTTTCTCATCCCTCCCAACCCCCAACTCATTTTTCACATAGCATCCAAAGTTATATTCAAAGATGAACCTGATTATGTCCCTCCTTTACTTAAAATTCCTCGATGGCTTCCCATTGCACTTAGAAGAAAAAAAAAAATCCCAATTTCTTACAATGGCTTAGAATGCCTTGTTTGAGGTAGTTCCTTTATAACCTCTTCTCATGCACAGATGCAGACACATAGATCTTCTTTCAACGTCTCTAACCTACTAAGAACTTCTTTTCTTAGGACCTTTGTCCATGACACTTCCCTTTCTGGAATGCTCTAAGCCTGCATAGCAGATATTGTAGCTGTCTCTTTAACATTCTTTGTCCTCATTCCTAAGTGGGTAGCAGCCCCATATGTAAGGGTGGGCTCTACTTGGTTTAAGCCAATCAGCCTCAACTCATCCCTCTTGTTATAAGTAGGACTACAGCAATCACCTCATGACATTCCTTTGGCCACAGAGGTTGGTTCAGGGATGGTCCAATTAGTGCAACACTCAGGACTTTCATTCAATGTTTGTCAAGAGATGCTTTCTCTCTCCCCACTGGATGTGAATAAAGAAGCATATAATCCAGTTCCTGCTAGTGGACAACTTGCAACCAGCCTGTGGTCAAAGCAGACACATGGGAGAGGGCGGAGCCAAGAGTATTACAGAGAAATGGAGTTGGAGCCATGATCAAATTGATCCTGAGGGCATAATGCCTTGGGAATTTTCAATTATGTGAACCAAAAAATTTCCCTTTATTGTTTAAGCCAGTTTGGGTTAATTTAATGTGATTAATGATGTGGTTTTGCAAAAATTAAATTGTCACTGACAATATAAATGTGTTAATTACTGCTATGGTATCATCTTTTTTGCATTCAGCATTACTTCTACTATTTTTCTCTATTCAGACTGCTGTGAAACCTTGGTTCTTATAGTAAGTACTCAGATTTCAGTGGTGACAAGGCTTCATTTATACATTGTCTACTTCTCTTTTTTCCTTATTAGCAATTCAATTAGTCCAATCATGGGCTCCATGGTATCTCTGATTTGTGTGTAAACAAAGATGTGGGCACCAAAGTGCTGTGTGTACTTGGCCATGAGGAGATGCTGTGGTAACCCAGAATATGCCTATATTAATTTGTTAAATTATCAACAAAATAAACACAGCATTTGAAAATCCTCATAGAGAACTCATGTACCCTCAAGAGGACTCCTGGGATCTGTGGACCTCAGAATGAAAACCACTGACGTGGTGGGAAGCACTCAGGATTCGGACTCAGACACCTGGGTCTGAGCCCTGGCTTCCCACTTCCTGCTCTGCAACCTTAGGCAAAGATTTACCCTCTCTGGAGCCTCAGTTTCCTTATCTCTAAGAAGGAGATTGATTCACTTGGAAAACTTTTAGGAGGAATCTCTGTGGGCCAGGACTATAATGCCTTCCTTCCCAATTTAAGAGTTGTTTTGAGGATCAAATGAGATTGAAAGTGCTGTATAGAACATTGCATGCTACAGTGGTTAGTGATTTGGTTTTCTTGTACTTCTCTCTCCCCTTCTGAGCCAGACAAGCTCCTGTGCACCCTATAGGACCTGTCTGAGGTCCTCCTCACACCTCCCCTCTGTGCTCTCCTAGCGCCCTCTCTCTAAATCTAACAGCTCCTCTCACTGTTTCTTCACCTGGCTGTCTCTCCTCCCTGGCCAAGAGACGGGCCGGGTCAGGGGTGGTGCCTAACACAGTGCCTGGTACGCAAGAGGAGAGCAAAGGGAATGTTTGCTAATGAGTGGACCTGAGGCCATAGGTGAGGAAGACGAGGCCTGAGAAGACAGACAAGGAAGTCAGATGTTCCTTCCCCACCGGATGGTCTTGTCTGAGCCCGGCTCTGTTGGCATCTCCCATTGCTGGCCTCTACCGCAATGCACATGCCAATCCACTTAAAAACACAACAATAACAGCAACAGCAAGGCATGAGTGTGTTGTGTAAACTGTGACTGAGCCAGGGCTTGGCTTCTCCAAGAACTTCCCTGGGAGTGTTTGGGGAAGTGGATGCTGCTTTCATCTTTGGGGTCACAAGTCTCTGTCCCAAGATCCAGCACAGGTGGCTGATGGTGGCTCCCTGGCTATTTTCACAACCACTCAGAGGATGGGTTCCTGGGCTGGCTTTACTTCGAGGATGAGGATTGGGTTAGCACAAGCTATGCCGAGAAAAAGCAAAAGTGGGAGATGGGGAAAGCACAAGATTTTCTGAATCTCACTGGTCTGGCCTCTGAGCTGAGGGTAGGTTAGGGTGGAGAGAGAGCAGCCACTCCACACTTTGCTGAGCCCAGATGGCAGGTCTGTGAGAACCGTTTAATTGTGCACAGAGAGAGGACATCTCACTTTGGCAGAAGACGTAGGCTAATCAGAAGCAGTTGCCAACCTCTCCTCCCATCTTGCCTCCTTCCCTGGGCAAATTCAGTGTGATGGGTACAAGGAGAGGTTCCAAGGCTTTGATCCTTGGCCATGCTGCCCAGCCTCAAGTATGGGACATTCAGAAACAACTCAAGGAGTTTTTTGATTGGACATGAAGAGGGGAGTTCCCCTGTGAGCCCACCTTGGCCAGGGCTCTCCCATGAATGATTGGCAGGCTGAGCTCTCCCTCCCTCCAGCCAGAGAAATTTCCGTCTTTGTGCCAGAAGCCTTCAGGCTGGGGATGCTTCAAAAAAAGTAAGAGGGAGTACAGACAGCTCAGGGTTTTGGAGGTAAACAGATTAGGGGGCCAAAGAATTAAACCGTTTCATAGAGTGACTCTATCATGTAATAGCTGCCTGACCTCAGGAAATCCAAATAACCCCTATGAACTTAGTTTACTCCTCTGCAAAATGAAGAGCAAGACACCTGCCTGCTAGTACGTCATGCGATCATGTAGGAAATGCCTGGCACCTGTTCAGGGCTCTACAGCAGCAGGTCTCTTCTCTTCCAGGATCATGGGTTGCTCAGACCAAAGTGTAGGCTCGACCTTGTAATCCTCTGCCCAAAGTAGGTGGTGTGGTTTAATATATAGATTTTCTTCTCTCACCCTCTTAACAATCTAGTTCCTATTTACTTTTGACTGTGTCAATCATATTAGTCTTATTGTTCCTATGATCTTCACTGCAAAATCTTAAAAATCCACTCTGCATTAGCTACTATGTATAAAACAATATATGTATATTTACATTTATATAACATATATATTTGAAAAATATAGAATATATACAAGTACAACGCAGTATGCCCACACACACACACACAGGGACATATGAAGTTTAATCAGGATAATTGATTGCATGGCTTTGTCACACTACAGGTTGAAACCGTAGTGGGTTTTGTAACCCCAGATGGGCTTCTGAAACATGTTGCATGTAAATGCACAGCTTGAACAGAGAATGCTATTTGAATGCACATTTTCGGACATTTGGCAGGTGACAGGTGTTTTCAGAGGCCTCTAGCCCTGTCCCTGGGCTATTCTCCTTTGCCTGTGGCCATGGGGCTCCCTCACCCCCATCCATCCCTCAGAAAGACTGTGGCTAGAGAGTCCTCTCCCCTTCTTTCTTTGACATGGTGGCTCCCACGGCCTGAAGTATATGGTCTCTACCCATCCAGAACATCACTAGCCACCTTTCCTTATTGCTAATAGAGGTTTGAAGGCTGGACCGGTGGGAGTGGGATGGGGGCACTATATCCTCTTCTCTGGCTCAGTCACTTATTCCCACGTCCTTTTTCTCTTAAAGTGTCTCCACCCCACCAAAGCCTGGGATGAGGATTTTTAAAAATTATTTTATTGAGGTCATATTGGTTTATAACATTGTGTAATTTCAGGTGCACATTATTATACATCATTTTCTGTATAGACTGCCTCTTGCTCACCCCCAACGGTCTAGTTTTTATTTGTTACCATTGGGATGAGGATTTAAGTGCATTCCAGAGGCGGCCACCAAGTTGAGTCTCAGTCAACCTTCAGCATAAGCTGCTGGAACCAGTGTGCGGCTGGGGGCGAATTAGATCACACCCAACCTGGTCCTGGAGTCACAGGAGCTAGATTTCATTCCAGCCCCAGCTCTCACAAACTGCTCCCAGAGGAGTCACGTGTCACTGTGATATGTGCACTATTTCCTCAACTCTAAAATTAGTAGGAAGACCAAGACGACTGTAGTCCGCATCAAATTCAAGACTCTCCAGGGAAACGTGGGTGTTGAGCATGGCCGCTAGGTGGCAGGACTCGGAAGGACACGGAGCTGAGCCCCTGACGGACAGACACCAAGGGCTCTGAAGTACTGAGGGTCTCTGAGAGGCCCAGGTGCAGCCTGAGGAGACAGCTGCCAAGATCACTCACTCAACTTGTCCCCACACGTTTACTGAGCACCAGCGTGTCGTCATTTTCTACCCTTTGCCTCCCTGCGCTCCAGCCTCCACCACAGGAACAGGCGCACACTCGTCCTCCTGGCAACGCCCCTCCCCATCCTTCAGGACTCAGCTCAAACAGGTCTCTTCTGAAGCTTTCTCTGAGAAATGCACTCTTCCCTACTTCTCAGAAAAAGTTAATTCTTGTCGCCTTTGTCTCCCCACCAGCCTTAATCCGCACCTTGATCAGGACACTTACCATCCCAGAAAATGACCATTCCCTGTCTGTCTCCATTGCTGGACCATGAAGTCCTTGAGGACAGAGACCAGGTTTTCTTCACCTGTGTTTCTCCAATGCCCAACATGGGACAACAAACACAATGCCTGCTGCTATATATTCGTTTTTTGGATTAATTAATTCATGAATAGAGCTTGGGAAGACCAAATTAACCCTTTATTCAATGCTTTTGATTTGCTTTTTTGGTAATTCTTAGCATTAAGAGTTATGACTTTCTTGATTTTGATCAATAAGCATTACTTTGGTGGGGTTTTAAGCTTTTCTTAAGTTTGAATTCTTGGTTCAAACAAAAACCTGTGACAGACAGCCAGAATATACAAAACAAATAGGAGTAGTGCTATATGAGTTGAAGCTGGGATGGGGAGGGCTTGAGCCTATCTTTCTCCTACCTCCACCCACTTCCTTCATCAGGGAACACATCCTTAGAATCCAGGGGCTCTGTGAATATAGTTTGGAAAATACTACGCTGATTGTTATGTTAATTTCTCTCTATCTATCTCCAGTTCACAGAAAAGATGACCCGCTGGGGAAGGATTGCATTTCTTCAGGCAGGAAGCATGTTCCTATCATCACACAACCTTGGCAGATAGTACACACTCAATGCATTGAGTTGAGTTGAATTAAAATGACAAGTAGACTTTGAAGCCATATATTGCTTTAGGAGTTGGAGAGAAGTGGCCTTGCCTGGCTTTTCCCCAAAGTAGACATAGGAAGGTGGCTAAGGAGATGGCTGGCCTAAATTAATTCATTGTGGTCTCTGAATCAGAGGGGGCTGGGAGTGACCAAGTGGCCAACAGCCCCTACTGCGGAACTGGATGATTCAATCCATGGTGTAGCTTCAATCTATCTGCATGTCCCACCTGGGTTAGTGCATGGCAATAGAAACATGAAAAGATTAATAAATCACTGTCACATTGAAGGAGCTAAGAGTTAGAAGATATAATTGGGCTCAGCTAGGCTCATCATAGGAAGAGTCCTCCCTGTAGCATCCCTGACAGTGGGTCTGCTCTAATAGTGACAAGGAGGTCACTCCTTTGAGGGGCAGCATGGCCATCGCGAGAGAGGGCTCCCTTACATTCAGCCTCTATCTTCCACCTCTCCCTCTCTGACAGCTCCTCCGCTCTCCATTTAGCGTGCTCAGGTCTCTCAATGTGTTTTTCTTTAATTTAAAAAATTTTTTAATTCTTTAAAAAAATTTCTCCCTCAACTCGACGCCTCTTGAAATCTGTCCTTTCCTTCACAGCTGAGACTCTTGAGAGAGCAGCCTATGTTCTGTCTCTACTTCCTCACCCCCCACTCACCCGTCAGCCCACTGCAATCTGACTTATGTCCCCACCACTTCATTGACACTACTCTTGACCAGACCAAAAACTGCCTTTTTATTGCTAAGTCCAATAGTTAGATCCTGTTGATTTCCTACTTAAAACCCTTCCATTCTTGATTTTTCATGATAACTCTCTTTCCTGGATTGCTTCTTACTTCTCTGGCTACTTCTTCTCCACTCCCTTCTTGATTTCCTCTTCAGCCAGTCTCCCATCTTCTTTTTAGCTTACCCCAGCTACTCTCCCTGGGCCATCTCATCTACCCTTTTGTCTTCAACTACCAACATGATCCTTTATGTTAGCATTAATATTAGCGTTAGGTACTTTTGCTTATCTTTCATATCCAAGCCATAGCAAAATCATGTCAATTTCTCCTAAAATAACTCAACTACACTCCCCCTTCTGCGTTTTCTTGCCACTCCTTAGTTTATTTCTCATTGCTAATATTTCTGCCACTAATCTCTCTTTTCAGCTTTGATTCTATCAAATCCATCCTTCACAATGTGACAGATCTAAATATAATTTAGACATGTTGTTCCCTTGATTCAAACTTTTCTGTGATGTCCTATTAGCCTGCAGGGTAACATCTAAGGTCGTTAACCAGGCCCTCATACAGGGCTTTCCTTAGACAAAGCCCACCTTCACCTGGCCCTCCCTCGACCTCTTCAGCTCCCATCTCCCTCCATTCTGTAATTTATATCAGTTTTAACGAAATGCTAGGTAGTTCCAAGTTTCTGCTATGATCTCTTACAGACATTCCATTTCTTCAGAATAGAACTTGTTTCTTACTTCTTACCTATATTTCCATTTACCCTTCAAAACTCAGCTCAGCTATCACTGCCACCGGGAGCTTTCTCCGACTTCTCACAGGTTTTCCATATCAACCTGTGCATACTTCTAACTTAGCAGTACTGAAACTATATTGGAATTGTGTACTCAATGCCATCTCCATAAACTATATTCTGTGAGCTTGTGGGCTCCTGTAGGACAATGGCTTTTTAAAAACATTTCTGTCTCCTCAGTATGTAGCATAGAACCTGGAAGGTAGTAGATGCTCAGTAATACCTGGAGTAAATTAATACTACCAACAACACTCCTATTAGTTTCTTCTTTATGAGTATAATTTGTGGTTGTAGAATTTCATTTTGAAGCTGACCACTATTTGGAGTGCTGGCTGGTATGCACAGCATTCCCGTCCCTTACAATTGTAACTTGAGAGATGAAAGGCCATTTTGTCCCAAAGTTCCTCCCATTTTAACAGCACCAACCTGTTCATCTTCGATGGTGAAAATGAAGTCCAGCATATTATTACCTTTGCTAATATATTCACACTCTACACAATAAAAATGCCAGTGAAGAAGGTTAAAAACTTACCAGATGCTCTCCTTTTAGAATAATGAGCTATCCAGCAAAGAGTTTAGAGCACATACCTCCCAATAATGTCTAATATCTTAGCTTCTGAGCTGGTTTTTAAATGTAGACTAGGAAAAATCACTGGTGTCCATCTTCCGTCTAGGCAGTATATGGTCTGTCCTCACAATCTCTCTCCTGTTTCTCTCCCCGTTTATTATCAAATAAACGCTCCATCCCTGTGTATATAGCTTCCTAGTACATTGCTGCTTTTCAGAGGGCTGTCCTGGGGGGTGATGTTTTTGTACTCACATAGCCCTGTCCCCCCTTCTTTTTGACTTTTTCCATGAGGTGGAGAATCGGTAACTAACAGAAAGACTTTAGAAGTGAACTCCCTCATTTCACTGAGAAAACGTAGGCCCATAGAGATACAATGACTTGCTTACTAGGAGTAATGAAACAGCTAACATTTATTATGTGTTTACTCTGCTAAGCACCTTATATAAATTACCTTATTTTATCCTCGCAACAATCTCATGGGGGAACTATAATTAGTATTCCTGGTTCACAGATGAAGAAACAGAGGCTTGGGGAGATGAATTAACAGGCCCAAAGTCACACAGCTAGTGAGGAGCAAAGCAGGGTTTCCAACTGAGGCAGTTTGATTCAAGAGCCATTTCTTTTAACTGCCAAACTCTCCTGGCTAATACGACAAGGCTGCGTATTTCCCCATTGGTTGAAAGTACATTTTATTTTCATTTCTGATTGCTCTTCATCTGGCAATAGCTAAAGAATGCCGGCCAAATAGTTAATGGGCTTACTGGTTCATAAACAAACTCTGCAGTGTACAAAGGACCACCTGTTTTAAATGTTAAGAATTTTCATGTAATTCAAATTATCTGTACTGTGAGCATAAGTTTTCATCTATTGACGTTCTTAGAACAAGACCCACCTGTGTTGGAAATAAGCGGTCCAGAAGATAGGAAGCCCTATTTGTAATTAAGTGGAAAACTCCGCTGTGGCTGTGAAGTGAAATTAAAAAGGGACTGATTAAGGGAAGCAAAGAGAGCCCTATCAATCCTTTTAGTGCGAACTCTCTGTTTGCCCAGGCCAAACAGGTGCCATTTCTGAACAGGAGTCAAACACCTGTTGCTTCGGAAAGAAAAATTTCAGACCTGGCTTTTCAGAGCTATTGCTGATAAGGGCTAACCATGAAAAGCTTCCAAAAAATGACATCTGGGCCCAAAAGTTTGTCTTCCCCTCTGCTTATTTTCTTTACCTGTATGTGTGCCTTAGCTGGAAATGTAGATTGTGACTCTAGTCCGGGACTCATTCCTCTCTTCATTTCTGGAAGGCCCATTGGCTTGGGTGTGGCTGCTCTAGACAAACAGTGAGGCCCCACCCAGTGAGCCTTGATCTCTAAGGGGAGCAGTGCTGATGGGGGCCTCTGGGACCCCCTCCTGTCATCTGCTCCCTACCCTCCTCATCACTTGGATTCTGTGGACCCTCCTCTATCCCCGGTGCGCAGTGACTACTTACAGAAAAACCTCTGCACAAACCAGCTAATGTCCAGTCTCAGGCCACGTGCTGCCGCTGGGCTGAGTCTGGCTTCTCAAAGGGCCGCATTGACTATGATCTCATGCCAGCTAGGGTGGGGGTATTTGGGTACATGCTTGAGAGCAAACCATCTGGCATACAAGTCTCACCACTTTCTTTCCTATAGGTGATGCCCCATCACTTGTAGCTTCTCCAACCCCAGTAGATTTTTTTATTGTGGTAACGTGTGGTAACATTGTATAGGTTTCATGTGTACAATATTATAATTGTACATCTGTATATACTACAGTGGGCTCATCACCAAAAGTGTAGTTTCCATCCATCACCATATAATTGACCCCTTTTACCTACTTTGTCCTGCCCCCACCCCCTGCCTGTATGGTAACCACCAATCTGTTGTCTGCTTCTATGAGTTTGTTTTTATTTTGTCTTGTTTTATTATTTTCCACATATAAGTGAAATCATACAATATTTGTCTTTCTGTGTGTGACTTATTTTACTTAGCATAATACCCTTATGGTTCATCCGTGTTGTCACAAATGGCAAGATTTCATCTTTTTTGAGGCTAAGTAGTATTCTCTTGTATATATATACCACACTTTCTTTATCCATGTATCTGTTGATAAGCACTTATGTTGTTTCCATATCTTGGCTATTGTGAATAATGCCGCAATGAACATGGGGTACATATAGTAATACAGGCACACCTCAAGAAATAAGAAAAACTCACATAAACAATCTAGCCTTACACCTAAGAGAACTAGAAAAAGAAGCCCAAAGTCAGTAGAAGGAAGTAAATAATAAAAAATCAGAGCAGAAATAAATGAAATAGAGACTAAAAAGACAATAGAAAAGATTAATGAAACTAAGAGCTGGTTCTTTGAAAAAATAAAATTGACAATCTTTTAGCTAGATCCACTAATAAAAAGAGTGAGAAGGCTCAAATAGATAAAATCCAGTAGAGTTTGACTTGAGTCAGGAGTGGCACCAGTATTCTATATTTTTAAACAATCTTCCTGGGTCAGGGGACCAACCGTCCTGGAACTGAGGGGTTTACCTGGAACTGAGGGGTTTTCCAACCTGTGGGTCCTTCAGTGCTAAACTGAGGAAGCCCTCAGAATGAATCAGTCAGCCTATTTCTGGGTGTTATGATTTACAGTAGGGATCAGTGAACATCCGCCCATGGGCCAATGCAGCCGACTGCCTGTTTTTGTAAATAAAGTTTTATTGGAACATATCCATACTCATTCCTTTACATAGTGTCTATGGCTGCTTTTATGCTACACTGGCAGAGTCGAGTAGTTGTGACAGGGACTATATGACCCACAAAATGTAAAATATGTATTATTTGTCCCTTTATAGAAAACATTTGCTGATTCCTGATTTATGAGATAAAATCCAACAACACAATCCCTTCATCGTGAGCTGACTGCCTTCCTCTCCAGCCTCATCTTGGCTCTTTGTTTCCTCACTCTGATGACTCAAGTCATACTATCTATTTATAGCTCCAGAAAAGTGTCAAATGCTCTCTCTTTTATTTATTTCTTTTTTTTCACATGCTGCTCCCTCTACCTTGAATGCCCTTCTCCCAACTCTGCTTGGCTAATTCCTTTTGGTCCCACAGGACATGGCTCAGGCAGACCCTTCTCCAGAAAGTCTTCGCTGACTCTCCTCCCAGCCCCCAGCTTCAGATGCAGGTGGAGTCACCTGTGCACACCCCGACCATCGCTGATTTGCTTGTTAGTTTCTCCCAATGGGCTACGAGATCCTTTAGGGAGAAAACTGTGGCATATTCACCTTTATACCTCCATCCCCAGCATGGAAGAAACCTAGTAAATGTTTGTTGAATTATGAATCTATAAAATAGGGATAAGAATTTCCTAGGAAATTTATCTGTATGTGTGTTTGTTTAGAAACTTAGATTGTGACTCCCGTCCAGGACTCAACCCTCTTCATTTATGGAAGACATATTGGTTTGGGTGTGGTTGCCCTAGACAAACAGTGAGCTGCCCCCCCCCCCGAAACGACCCCCCCCCACACCAGCCTGATGAGCCCTGGTTTTGGAGGGTATGAAGGCACATAAATAAAATAATATTCCATCCAGTGAGGAAACATATGGTGGATATTGACCAGAAGAGATGGCTTTTGTAAGTGTATTTTTCTGGATCACAATAAGAGTGGGATCACAATAAAATCTGAGTGGAAAATTTTTTTTTTCTGAGAATAGCTTTCGTTTTCTTGGAAAACTCAAGGGGAAAGTGGGAATCCCCTTTTCTTTCCTGTAATTTTTCCATTTTTCCCAAGTCTTGCTTGTCTCCAAATGTACCAGATGTGATAATTTTTGGAGCAAGCTGAGTTATAATGTGTTTTATGGCTCTAAATTAATAAGATGGCTTTAGATCAGCAATGACATCCAAAAAGTACTTGAAGGCATGATCATTTTTCCAAAAATTTGTTTTTTCTTTTAAGAAGTTTTTTTTTGGTCTATTGCTTTTATTTTCCAGAAACTTTACTTCTCCAGATGAATGATTCTACTCCCAGAATTAGGGAAAAAATCTTGAGTGCAGCTCAGCTCAGAGGGCTGCATCTCCATTTGCCATGACCTTCCAGGGACAGCCAAGGAGATCCCTTGAGGTGCTGTTCTGCCCATGGGCAGAGAGAAGACTAGAAAGCTACCGAGAAGGAAAGCCTAGTCAGGGGACCAGCTCTAAAGCAAGGGCCACTGGGAGTTATCACACAGATCAATTGTTGGCACTAAAGGGAGAGATTCCAGCATGAAAGATGTTTGCAGACCTTGACCTCACTCTCCTCCAAGCTTTGGGTTTGGTAAGAGTTGGCAATCAGTTAATGTTCAGGCTGCTAACGTTACCCTCTGGACCTTTTGTTCCCATAGCTGCTGTGTGACAGATCTGCTCTCCCTCTCCATATAGCACAAACCTGTGGTGAAGAGGAAGCCTGGAATATGGAAAGATCATGGCACTGGAGTTCTGGTTTGAGAATGTCCCAGATGTCGGATCCAGGGAGAGTTTTTTACCTTCTCAACCCCTAATCCTTCTTCTGTATGGTGGGTGTAATAGTTTCTACCTCAGAAGGTTAAAGGTTAAATAAGATCACATATGGAAAAGTTTTAAAAGTTCCTAGCACATGTCAGATCCCTTAAGATGGTCCTGGGTGGAAGATGCACAATTCTGAGCAGATAGATAAAAACTATATGTAGATAAGAATCTCTGCCTAACTCTAGAGGGCATTGATCTGCCAAAGAGGTCAAGGATGCTGAACTCAGCCTCAGACCTCCTTCTTCCAGAGATTCTTCAAAATCTAGGAGTATGCTTCTTGTCCAGTGGCTCTTGTGGCCCAGGTAGAAGCCAGGAATTAAGCAGATGCTGAGAACCACTGAATAGCTCTGGATCTAGGCCAACCTGAAGGGTTATTCCTCAGTCATCAGGTCTCTCCCACATTTCATGATCCCTGGAGGATTTCATCTGTTCCTAAAACTTCCAATGATCCATATTAGCTATGTCCTCCCAAATCATATCTACTACTTGTCCTCTCTTCTAAGCTGGAGACAGAGACCCCCGATTCGCTGGAAAGCTCCACTGTACCAAGAGCACATGGACACCCCAAACTCAGGTCCAAAACTTAGCTCATGTTCTTCCTCCCCTGTGTTGACTACTTCTCATATGTTCCCAATATGAGTTAATGATATCATCCTCTACCCTCTTGGTGAAGCCAGAAAATGTGGAGTCATCCTAAACCTCCTCCCTTTTTGATCCCCTTTCATATCTAATCAACCACAGAGTCATTTATTTAGTCATTAATTCAAGAAATATTTGTTGAGTGCTTGCTTTGAGTAAAGCACTACATTGTGTGCTAGATAAAAATAATGATCAAAATAAACATGGTTTCGATCATCTATGGGGAGACAGACATTAAACAAATAAACATACAAATTAATACATACTTATAAATTCTGATAA
Source organism: Equus caballus (assembly GCF_041296265.1). Lineage (NCBI taxonomy): Eukaryota > Metazoa > Chordata > Mammalia > Perissodactyla > Equidae > Equus > Equus caballus. The sequence goes on from NC_091688.1 coordinate 56,755,345, forward strand.
ATGTCATGAATAAAAATCATAGGGTGTTTTAAGGAGTATAACAGGAGGATCAAATTTAGATTGGGAGGTTGAGGAATGTTTCAATTACAAATAACAGAAACCCGATTTGAACTAGTTTAAGCAAAAGAGAGAAATTGATTGAAAATATATTAGGGTAGCTTATAGAAACAAGGAAGAGCAGACAATCCAGGCTTGGAGAAGGTCTCAAGAGTGGATGATGAGATCCAGAGACAGGCACACTGTCTGAACTCTCCCCATCTTTGTTCCTCTTCTCTATGTCTGTCTGAGTTGGCCTCATTCTCTCCTCCAGGCAAGCTTTCTCCAACACATTAGAGAACATGACTCATGGCCAAGAAGCTCTTTGACACAAGGGCAAGAGAGACTTATTTACCATTTCTAGATAGGAAAATTTGAGGAGAGGAATGGGATGCTGTGAAGTTGGTCCAGCCAGTGTCAGTGCCTACCCCTATATCTAGAGAGTGAAGGCTGTTGCCTAAAGAAGGAAGAGTGAGGTGAGGGGTGGTCATCAGAAGACTAATTTGAGGAAGTGATATTTTAAGTGATATGAGACCTAAAAGATAAATAATATTTAACTAGGTAATAAATGAGGAAAGAAAATTCTAAATAACAGAAATATCATTCATTCATTCATTTATGTAGCAAAGATTTATTGACTATTTACAAGTGCCTGGACCTGGGTATCTAACTGAGAACAAGAAAGATACAGTTCCTGCTTTCTTGGAGTTTATAAGTACAAAGATCCTAGGGAGGAAAAACTGGGCCTCTCAGAGGACTACAAGAAGGTCCAAGAGGCTAGAGGATAGTGAGTGAGGAGATTAGCAGCACAAGATAAATCTGGAGAGTAAATAAGAAGTCATAGCATTCAGGTCATTGCAGGCCATGCTAAGGTGCTGGATTTTACTCATCATGCCATGAAAGGTCACTCAAGGGACACTAAGGGGTAATATGATCTGCAGGTTTATATTTCTAAAATAACACTGTAACTGCTTTGTCATAAGGATTGTAAGGGAACAAAAGTTGAAGGATGCCTGTTAGAAGACTATTGCTGTATTCAGGCAAGAAAGGATGGTATCTTAGACTAAGAAGACAAAGAGGAAAATGAATCTGAGATATATATATATATATATATATATGAGTTAGAATAAATAATACATGGTCATAGATTGGATGTGGGTATGAAAGAGAGGAAGGAGATAAGATGACTCCTAGATTTCTGGTTTGAGTAACTGAGCAGTTGAATGTACCATTTACTGAGACAGGGAGACTGCAGGAGGATTACATTTGAGGAGAAAAGATGAAGAGTTTAGTTTTGAACATGTTAAACTTGAGATACCTATCAGACATCTAAGCAAAATGTCAAGTTGGCAGGTTTGTATGCGTGTGTGTGCATCAAACAGATACCATATAGAGACATGGAATGGATGACCTCAATTAAGAAGAGTGAGGAGTGAAAGAAGAGACCCAGAATGGAGCCCTGGGGAGCTTCAACATTTGGAGGACAAATAGATGGTAAGCAAAGAATACCTTAAAAGAAGCAGTCAGAGACTATAGAGAGAGAGCGTGGTATTGGGGAGCCAAAAGAAGAGAATGGTTCATGGATAGAGGTGATCAATGATGTCAATGCAGCTGAGGTTAAATAAAACTATCATTTAAAAATGTCTTTTGAATTTAGCAATATAGAGGTCATTGGAGGCCTTAGCAAGAGGAGTTTCAGGAAAGTGACGTATGGAGGGGGGAGAAAGTGAATGGGACTTCAAAATCAGGAATAGGATTGCTCGTACTGTGTCAATTTACTGTTGTACTGAATGTCATAATCAGTGAAACAATGCAAGAAAATAAATAGAATGTAAAAGAATTTTAAAGGAAGAAACAAATTGGTGATTATTTGCAGATGATTTGATTGTCTCCACAGAAAATTAAAAATAATTTACTAATTACTGGAATGAAGAAAATTTAGCAAAGTTGCTAGATATAAGATCAATATACAAAAGTCTATTACATTTTTCTACCCAACCCGAATAGAAATAATAATTTTTTAAAAGTTAACATCTGTAATGGCAACCATAACAATTTAAACAGAAGGCACCCAAACGTGTAAGAGCTCTGTAGAAAGAAAACATAAACATTTCCTAAAAGACACTAAAGAAGTTCCAAATGAGTGGATAGATACATCGTGTTAATGATGAAATCTCAATATCTGAAAGATGTCAGTTTTCCTAAGGGATACTTGCTCTACCTGAAAAGGAGATTAAAAAGTAAAATAAAATGGACACAGATGTGGGTATATATGTAGATCTGGTGACAGATAACAGATATTCCTTAAAACTCCAGGAAGTCACAACCATCTTCATTTTTACAGGCTGTTCCCACTGTTTAAAATCTTCTTCTATCTTATGTATTTGACAAACTTCTATTCATCCTTCAAAACCCTGGACAGACATGATTACCCATGCTTTTCCTGACCTACACAAACAGAATCACTCATTCTCTCTTACGGGCTGCTTCTGAATCCTATGCTTACTTCAATTATTGGTTGCTTGGGACACAGTGCATTATAATTAAGTGTTTATATGTCTACCGGAAGCTATACTTTGAACAGCAGAGTTCATGTTTTGGGAAATGATTAGAAAGGAAGGTCAGCTATGGAGTTTCCTAAAGGCCTGAGTAACTTCTCAGTAAATATCTTTTGAATAACAGAGTACTCAGAGTTAGCCCAAGTACCTGGAGAGGCTCCTGAGCAGATCCTTGACTTTCTGCCTGTTCTTCCCCACCATCCTCGTCTGACCCCTGGGAGATTCTGGAAATAGCCTGAGAATCTGAGGGTCTGGTTTCTAGGAACCCAGGCACAGGAGCACTCCCAGGAGTAGACGTCACGGCGTATCCTGCTCCAAAGCCAGGTGCTTCAGTGCCTTTTTCATACTAAAAAGACTGTGCAGAGAATGACTATCTTCTTCCTCAAAGGCCCTCTGGCCTTCACAGAGCCTTCCTTCCTGAAAGGAAGGACCAGGGCATTGTCCTCAGATAGTTAATTACGTAAAGGAGAGGTTCGAGTTGCCAAGGAACTTAGACCCAGAGTCCCAGGAACTGTTGTCAAGTTAGCATAAATCCGAAACGCAGAAAACAAATCTCTGAGATAGCAGCATTAAGCAATGAAGGAATGTGATTTATTTGACAAAAAAATTAATTTCTGGCTTAGTTTTCAGCAAACTTGTGGATTTTATCAAGGCAGAGGCGCCTGCGTGCCCTTAGAGTTTTTCGTAGTATAAATTCTGTATTTGTGCAACAACCTGACCTCCACATCTGAGGGCAGTTTGTAATCTCTTTGAGGACAGGGACATGATTTGCAAAATTGTGTATTTATACAGAGCTTTGCACATAGCAGAGCCGACTAAGGACAAATTGATGGATGAATGAGCGAAGCAGATACATATAAGATTAAAAACCTAATGTTTAAGAAAAGGGGGAGAGGGTTCTCCCAGGCAAAAATTCTCTTCCAATAGCATTATCTGGTATCACTTTCTTAAACATATAATGGGAATCAAAATGTATAATGGGAATTTTGTCTTAAAATGACTCTCATGAGACTCTCTCTGCGCTGGTTCCAATGGCTGGGAGACAACTGATGATGAGACTCCGAGCAGAACTGCTATGCAAAGGGATAACAAGATCTGTGTCTATAAAGCAAATATTCCCTGAGCATCTCCACGTGCCAGGTTATTGTTCAAGGCATTGGAGGTGAGCCATAGATAAGTCTTCAAAGGAAACTACAATCTGTGGAAATAAACATGCACAAAGATAAAACCAGAAAGGGATCAAAGAGGCAACTGGAAATGCTGAGTGAGAGCTGAGCTTGTAACTCCCAGCCCTGGGTTTCCAAAAGGGCCCCTGTATTTGGAAACGTTGAAGAAGGGGCTAGATGGAGAGGAAAGAACAGAGCAGATGGGGAGCCCACAGTTTTGTTTCATTTTGATGGTGCTTTTTGCTAAATTTTTATCAAATACATGGACATTGCTGAAAGAGTAAGGAGAGGTTCATAATTAAATGAAAAACAACATGCTTCCCACCTCAATACATTTCCCAGGGATAACCACTGTTAACTCTTGTGGCTGTTTATTCTGGATATATAAACTGCTTTTACCACTATTTCTTAATTTATAAATTCAGAATAGTATCCATTGACTTTCTGCTCGCCTAGATGAGGATTTAAGTCTTCAGTCCCACCTTTACCAATATGGTTAAATCAGTATTTTAAGTTCCTCAAATCTTAAGTTTCTTAAATAAACATTCATGCTTTTCTTTCTTTTCCTTTGACCATAGACAGTATTTTTCAGTTGCCCACTGTTATGGACTGAATTGTGTTTCCACAAAATTTGTATGTTGAAGCCCTAATCCCCAATGTGACTGTATTTGGTGGCAGGGCCTTTAAGGAGGTAATTAAGGTTAAATGAGGTTATAAGGATGGGTCCCTGATCCCACAGGACTGGTGTCCTTATAAGGAGAGGAAGCCACCCCAGGAGTGCACACACCCAGACAAAAAGGCCATGTGAGACCAAAGCAAGACGACAGTCATCTGCAAGGCCAGGACAGAGCTCTCACCAGAAACCAAACCTTCTGGCACCTTGATCTTGGGCTTCCAGCTCCAGAACCGTGAGCAATAAATTTCTGTTTTTAAGCCACCCACTCTGTGGTGTTCTGTTGTGGAAGCCCAAGCAGACTAATACACCCACTTTGTAAGATTAGCATCTTTTGTTTGCTTTATAATAATCATATTTTTATTTTCCATGACTTCTTTCTCGTTCCCTAATTGTCTTTTTTTCTTTTGATCTTGATATTGTCTGCTGCTGCAAAATGTTCTCAAATCACTGTGAGAATAATAATTAGAACTTTAAAGGTTGTTCTTTTCTTCAGCTATTTTCTCTAAAAGCTCTTTTTTTCTATTTGTTTTATTTTCTGTCTCTCCGTTTCTCTTTATTAATGTCTCTCTTTCCTGTTAGAGGACTTCCTCAAATGTGTGGAGACTCTTAATTCTACCCAGGAGAGACTACTATTAAAATTTTGGTGAATTTCCTTCGTCTTTCTTCTTTATCTGTGTAGTTTTATGTATAAAATCATATAAAACTTTGGGATAAACATCCTGGGTACTAAAATTTTATGAGTGTCAGTGACACACTCAAGCCTCTGAGAGATTCTAAGTCTTGCCCTTCGCATTCCTCCATAAGGGGTGAACGGAAAAAACACTGATTATATCAAAACTGCCTAAAAATAAGTAACAAGAAAACTACAGAACAATCTTCTGCATAAACATAAGTGCAAAATTTCTAAATAAAATTTTAGCAAATCAAATCTAACAATACATAAAAAGGATACAAAGTTGGCATAGCATTCAAAAACCGATTAATATAGTTGACTAAATTATACAGATTAAAAAATAAAAACCACATGGTTATCTCAGCAGATATGGAAAAATCATTAGACAAAATTCAATATTCATTCATAATAGAAATTCTCAGTAATTGAGATAAAGGAAGTTATTTAACCTGAAGAAGAGCGTCTACGAAAAAAAGCTCTATAGTGAATATCATATTCAATGGTGAAAGACTGAATACTTTTCTCCTAAGACTGTAAAAAAAAGGTGAGGCTGTTTATTCTCACCACCTCTATTTAACATGGTATTGGAGGTCCTAGCGACTACAAAAAGGCAATGAAAACAAATAAAAGGCACACATATTGGAGAAGAAGAAGTAAATCCAGATTTATTCACAAACAACATAATTGTCTATTTTTGGAAATCCTAATAATTCTACAAAGATGCTACTGTAAATAATAAAGGAGCTTAGCAAGGTCGAATAATACAATGTCAATACATAAAAATCAACTACATTTCTGTATATTAGACACAAGCAACTGAAAATGGAAATGGAAAAACAATGCAATTAATAATAGTATAAAATATGAAATAGGGATAAATTTAATAATATATGTACAACACTTGTACTCTGAAAACTACAAAATATTGAAAGAAAAAGTAAAGAAGAGCTAAATAAATTGAGAGTTATACGGACTCTTGGATTGAAAGCCTCAATATTGTTAAGATGTCAATTCTCCTCAAACTGATCTATAGATTTAACATAATCTCCATCAAAATCCCATTACACTTTTTTTGGTAAAAATTAACAAGCTTATTACAAAATTTATGTGAAAGTAAGAATAACCAAAACAATTTTGAGAAGATTGGAACAAAGTTGGAGGGCTTACGTCCCTGACTTCGAGATTTATTATGAAGCTACTGTCATCAGACAGTATTGTATTGACATCAAGATATACAAATAGAACAGTTGAACCCAATAGAGAGTCCAGAAATAGATCCACATGCATATGGTTAACTGACTTTCAACAAAAATGCAAAGGCAATTCAGTCGAGAAAGGATATCTTTTCAACAAATGGGCTGAAATAATTGGATATCTACATAACAACAATAACTGGATATCTACATAACAGCAACAACAAAAGCAAACTTCAGTCCATACCTCACACAATTTATAAAAATTAATTCAAAAATTAACTCAAAATCTGAATGATCTAAATCTAAAAGATCTAAATTAAAACTAAAACAATAAAATTTCCGGGGGAAAACTTTTGTGACACTAGATTAGACAAAGATTTCTTAGCAAACACCAAAGCACGTCCAATTGTTAAGCCGACTTTGCCAAAATTAAGAACTTTTGCTCCTCAAAAACACTACTGAAAGAGTAAAAAGATAAGCCACAGACTAGGAGAACTATTTGGAAATTACATCTGATAAAGGACTTGCATTGAGATATATAAAGAACTCTAAAACTCAATAATAAGGAAACAAACAACCCAATTTTTAAAAAATGTGCAAAAGATTTGAAGACACTTCATCGACAAAAGATATATGGATGGCAAATAAGCACATGAAAAGATACTCAACATCACTAGTCATGCGGGAAAAGCATATTAAAACCACATGAGATACTAGTACACACCTATCTAAATGTCTAAAGAGTCTAAATGTCTAATGTCTAAAGGGAGAAGTCTGAGCATACCATGTACTGACAAGAACGTGGAGGAGCTGAGACCCTCATACACTGCTGTAGGAATGGGAAATGGGACCACCACTTTGGAAAACACTTTGGTAGTTTATTAAAGAGCTAAACATACACTACCATAGAATCCAGCCATTCTACTTCCAGGTATTTGCCCTAGAGAAAGTCCATACAAAGACTCTTAGGTGAATGTTCATAGCAGCTTTGCTTATAATAACTTGAAACAACCCAAACTGTAGACAAATTTGTTGTATTCCTAAAATGGAATATTTTTCAGCAATAAAAAAAGGTATAAACTATTGATACATTCACAACATGGATAAATCTTTAAATAATTATGCTGAGTGAAAGAAGCCAGACAGAAAAAAGTATATAGAATGTGATTAAATTCATAGAAAATTCTAGAAATGCAAAATAATCTATAGTGACAGGAAGCAGATAAGTGTTTTTTTGGATGTGAGGAGCAGAGTGGGAGAGAGGGATTACAAAGGGACACAAAGACATGTGTGGGGGTATAGATGTGTTCATTATCTTGATTGTGGTGATAGTTCCATGAGTACATAGATATGTTAGAACTCATCAAATATGTGCATCTTATTGTTTATTATACCTTAACAAACATTAAAATAGTATATATAAAGTATACACTATACATAAAATAGTATATAATATAAATAGTATAATATACAGTATGCATGGCATTTACAGTGTTTTGTTTTGTTTCGTTTTTTGAGGAAGATTAGCCCTGAGTTAACTGCTGCCAATCCTCCTCTTTTTGCTGAGGAAGACTGTCCCTGAGCTAACATCCGTGCCCATCTTCCTCTACTTTATACATGGGATGCCTACCACAGCATGGCTTTTGCCAAGCGGAGCCAAGTCCGCACCAGGGATCCAAACTGGCGAACCCGGGCCGCCGAAGCGGAACATGCGCACTTAACTGCTGCGCCACCGAGCCGGCCCCATTTATAGTGTTTTTAAATACAGGAAACAAAGAAGACAGCAAAAATATCACTGACAAACTCCCAGCCTCTGTTGAGTCTTATAAAGAGTAATATAAATGTAAGGTTAGATCATTTGAACAATACAAAATGAACAGGGAAAGTCGAGTGATGCTTGCTCCCCACACTTCCCCCCTCTCTCTTGCAATCTCTCTCCAGGGACGCTTGCTATGAGCTAACTGTAATGCTGGGCTGTGGTATGATTTTTAATGCCTCTGTTTACTGCTGGAAAATGTTATCAAATGAAAACAAGTCATATACCCTTGGATAGCTTTTTAAAGAGAATTGAGCTAGCCAAATCTTGTCCAAACACAAATATTCTAAATGGTCCAATAAGATTATTGTTCATTAGGTATTGAAGTAAAGATTACCCTAGTTCATTTATTAATTTTAAGTCAAACTTATGCTGCATAATACCGCATCCTTAAATGTCAAATATAAATAATTGTACAGGATGTCAAGCAATCCACCCTCTGTCATCAATGAATACAGAATAGTTGCACCCATTCTATAGATATCAAAGCAGAGTTTCATTATCTTTTATGAATAAAGAAATATGGGAGCCAGCCCTGATGGCCTAGTAGTTAAAGTTCAGCACTCTCACAGCTTCAGCGGCCTGGTCGGGAACCACACCACCCCTCTGTCAGTTGCCATGCTGTGGTGGCAGCTCACATAGAACTAGAAGGGCTTACAACTAGGATATACAACCATGTGCGGAGGCTTTGAGGAGGAAAAGAAAAAAAAGAGGAAGATTGGCAACAGACGTTAGCGCAGGGAGAATCTTTCCCTGAAAAAAAAAAGAAATATGGAATGTTGGAGCTCAAGGATACTGTTGTTCAGACAAGTTTAAGCTGAAAACAGGACAGGACAAGGGAGAAAGAAGCTGGGTCCAGGGTGAGGCGGGAGCCTACCCTAGGTACAGTGGTCATCCCTCTAAGCAGGGAAGTCCAGAATACATCCAGTGAGAGCCCATCCTGTGCACTCACTCCAGCAGTGGTTCATACAGGGGGAAAGGCCTGGAACTCAGGCATCCAGGCAAGAGTAGAAACCCAGGGTGATGGGAAGAGGCACTCTCCTTCCTTTATTATCTTCTGTGTGCTTGACATCTTGCTACACTCTTCAGAACAAGCCTGGGGCAGCCATTATGGCCTCTGCTTTTATTGATGAGGAGACTGAAGCTCAGAGGCAAGAAGTTAAACTTGATTCCAGTATACAGGCCTTGCCCCACAGTACCAGTTGGGTACCAAGGGTAGGATGCAAAAATATAAGAGGGTGCAGTGCTCATGTCAGAACCCCTGGATGCTGGATCTGCTGGCTGTGCTGGATATAGGCATGGGAGACATAATGGTGGCAATGAACAGAGACCATGACCCTGGGCACTGTCAGGCCTGGCCCAGTGGGTTTAGTTTTGGGAAGCTGAAAAAGGAACCAGGGAAAGATAGGGTGAGGTTGAGCAAATGCCCTTCAAGCTTCTCACTTTGCAAAGGAAGGAATGAGGGCCAGCAGAGATGAAGAGGATTGTCCATCTCATGACAGAGCTGGGACCCTGAACCCAGCCTCCTCACCCTCATCTGGCCCTAAAAGGGCACACCGAATAAATAGAAGAGAGCAACATATAGAGAAGCTTGTCATGGGAGACCTACTTATGTAATGAATGGCTACGCTCAGCAATGACTGTTTTCTTGCCCTTATCAATGATTTGTTTGTTGCTCTGTCCTTGGCAGCCCTTTTTTTTCTTGTGTGAAACCTGAGCAGCTTGGCCGTAGGTAAGCAGCTTCCAAGAACACTTTGAGCCCAAGGGCAGGCCTTACCTCTACCTGTCCCCTGGCCACTCTGTTGGGTAGAAGCATGGAGGTTTGATTTCTGCAAACTCCTTACACCTTAGCGTTAAGCTGAGCTCTTTCTGTCCCCAGAGAATGGAACATTCTCCCCATTTCAAGGGGAGAAGATACCAAAGCCAGGGGAAAGTAGCAGAATATTCCTTTTTTGGTCAGATCATGGCAGATTTTACAGATGGTCCCTTACCTTAGGTTTCTCTCCTCTTCTCCATCCTATCTCCCTGCCTCCACTTATCTCACCTTTGTTCAGCATCTAGATGACCTTTCTGTCCTTGGCCCTTGTAGTCAACGCCTGACAGGAATGGACGGCACCCTCAAAAGAGATTGATGAGAATTTAATGAAAGTGCTATTTACAGAGATCTGGGCAGGGTCACAGGAAATACCCCAGGACCAGCATCAGGAGGGGCTGTTACCACCCCTAAGCCTGAAAGGGCAAGAAGAGGGAAGGGTCTTATCTGAGCCCCTGAGAGCTGGAGCTGCTGACATGGGGCTACCTAACAGGAGCTATGGCTGTGGAGGAATATGACATAGCCAGAGTCACAGCAAGGCCGGGAGGTTCCAAGGACAGAGCATTCAGTGCTCTGTCTTCTCCTTCTATTCTCTCATCTGCTGCTGGTGCCTCTGACTGGCTGAGCCCAAAGGGAAAGCAGAGGATAAAGAAACTGGGAATTGTGGTCCATGGAGATCAGCCTCCCAGGGCACAGAGCAGGGCAGGAAAGGGTGAGAAAGGATCTGGAGGGGGCTGGCAAGTGGAAAGTAACCCACACAATCTTCACATCGGCTCTGTGATGGCACCAAGGCAGCAGGCAGCAATATTCCCATTTTCCAGATGAGAAAAACTGAAGCCCAGAGAGGAGTTCCCAGGAACCCACAGCGGGGATGTGGTGGAGCCAGATCTATACACGAGGTCGCTGACTCCCACATCTACTGCTCTTTGATTTTCTGTCATCCAGGCCTAAGCTCCCTACCTGAACACTCTGCCCAGCCCAGCTCTCCACACGGGAGTCCTCTTGGCCCCCATGGTTTGTCCATTCCCCAGTCTGTCAGTCATTCAAAATGCCCTTACTGAGCACATGCCAGGACTGGGCTGTGCGTTACAGAGCCAGTCTGAGTTTTGCATCATATCACTCAGGACTTATTTTCTGCCCTCAAACTTGCACATCTTCTCTCCAGCCCTTCCTCATCCCCACCTTCAGCTGATGACCTCGCTTCATGTTTTATTGAACAAAAGGAAGTCTAGAACTCCACCACCAAGTTTTCAATATTCTTCGGTCAGCACCCTCTCCCTCATCCTTCAGTTAGAACCAAAGATGTGTCCCTTCTGCTGTATGAGGCCAGTCTCACCACTTGGGCTGTGGATTCCACTCCCTCTCATTGTGGACCCTTAGTAATACCCCTTCTCCTTCTTCCCCATTGTTAACCCCTCTCTCTATTGGAGCACTCCTAACGGCATAATAAGCCGTTGTATTTCTCCCATCCTAGAATTCTCTCTTGGTCCCAGTTTCCTCCGTCTCCTTGCCTCCTTTATAGCCATACTTCTTTGCCTGTTGGTTGGTTTGTCCCCAGGATCAGAGGATGGAACTAATCTTATCTTCATTTCAGATCACTCTGTAATTTTGGGTCCAAGCAAGGTACTTCCCCCCTCCTAGACCACAAGACTACCTTGCTATTTTTTTTTTCTGATGATCACCAAAAGTACTACTGATTTTTACAAGGTGATCTTGTATCTGACAGCCTTGCTGAACTCTCTTATCAGTTTTAATGCCTGTTGATTCTATTGCTTTTTCTCTGTAGGAAATCAAATCATCTACAAAGAGTGGCTGTTTCATTTCGTCCCTTGCAATCTATACCTGCTATTTCTTTTACTTTCTTTCAAGTGGTGGTGAGGGCCTCCAGTTCTATGTTAAACAGTGGTGATGATGGGAATCTTGTCTTATTCCTGATCTTAAAGGAAATGCAGCTGAAGTTACTCAATGAAGTATTATATTGACATTTTATATTAATATACCATATGGTATGTATAATATTAAGGTTTGGGTACTTAAACTTCACCAAGTTAAGGAAATTCTTTTCTGTTCCTACTTTCTAAGAGGTTTCTTTTTTTAACATAAACAAGTGAGTTTTACCAAATGTTTTTTCTGTATCATTTAGTTAATCAAATGATTTTCTCCTTTCATAATATGGAAAATTACACTAAGAGAGTTTTCTGACATTTAGCCATTCTTACATCCTTAAGATAAATCATGTTTGATGATTACTATGATGTGCTTTCTAAAAGTACATTGTTGGATTTGTTTAACTAACATTTTATTTAGGATTTACACATCTATATTCAAGGAGAAATAGGCCTATATTTTTATTTTCCTGAACTGTTTTTATCCAGTTTTCAAAACAAGATTACACAAACCTCATAGTAGAACAGTTTTCATTCTTTTTCTGTTGTCTGCAGCTTGCCTAAGATAGCAATTATCTATTCTCTGGGAGTTTGGCAAAATTCATATGGAAAAATCACCTGAGCCTGGGGATTTTTAGGAGAGATCATTACCATTTTATTTTATTAAGTCCTTATTGGTCTATTCAAATTTCAATTTCTTCCTTTACCAATTTTTGTGTTTTATGTATGTCTAGAAATGTTTTTATTTCATCTAGATTTTCAAATTTATTGACACAGTGTTTTCATAATGTACTTGTCTTAGCATGAGCTGCTATACCAAAATACCATGGGCTGGGTGGCTTAAACAGCAGACATTTTCTCACGGTTCTGGAGGCTGGGAAGTCAACTATCAAGGTACCAGCAGACTCAGTTCTTGGGGAGGGCCCTCATCCTGGCTTGTAGACAGCCGCCCCCTCACTGTGTGCGCATGCGCCTTTCCTCAGTGTGTGCCTGGAGAGAAATGTGGCCTGAGGGATCCCTTGTGTCTCTAACTTGTCTTACAAGGGCTCTAATCCCATCGTGGGGGATCCATGTGCATGACCTCATCTAAACCCAATTACTTCTCAAAGGTGCCGCCTCCAAATACCATGGCATTGAGGGTTAGGACGTCAACATATGAATTGTGGGAGGACGCAAACATTCAGTCTGTAACTGCACTTTAAAATTTCTGTTATATCCATATCTATTTTTCTGTATTGTGTTTATTTGTATATTATCTTTTTTTCTTAATCTGTCTTGACGGAGACCTATCATTAATCTTTCGAAAGAACCACGTTTTAGTTTTACTAATCTTCTCTTTTGTTGTTGTAGTCATCACTCTCTATCTCATTGATTTCTGCTCTGGTTTTTATTATTTCTTGTCTCTTTGAGGTTTGCTCTGCAGCATCTTTTCTAATTTTTTGATTTGGTGGCTTAACTCACTTCTTTTCAATCTTTCTTGAATCCTGATAAATGTGTTTTAAACTACACATTTAGCTTTAAGTTCCACAGTGTTTTCACTACTGTTCAATTCTAATTATTTTGTTATTTCTCTTTTGAGTTAGTTTTTAACCCAAGTGTTGCTATTTAGTTTCAGACATATAGGTGTTTAAAAATGAAATCTTTTTGTTATTTATTTCTAATTTTCTTTCGTATGTTAGAGAACATAGTCTGAATGATGTTGATTCTTTCGGCTTATTGAGGCTTTATGTACATCAGCAGTTTTGTATTCCTTGTATACTCAAAAATAATGAACTAAAAAAAGGATATATGTGTATATTTATTTATTGTATTTTCAGATATTCCGTATCTCTGTGCATTTTTAAAAATTTTTATCTCTTCTATCAGTTTCTGAGAGGGATATGTTAAAATCTCCAACTACAATTGTTGGTTTACCCATTTCTGCCTGCAGGTCGGGTAGTTGTTGCTTTTTGTATTTTGAGGCTATGTTTTCTGGTGTTTCACACACATATGTGCACGTGTGCATGCACACACCTCATACCTGATGCCCCTCCTGCTGGCCCCCTCTTTCCGGGTATATCCACATGGGCTCCCTCCCTTCCTTCGTGCTGCTGAAGCTCCTTACCAGGGCCTCTCAGGGTTGTGTGATCTGACTTCTGCTTTTGTCTCCAACCCTTTCTCCTGATGCTCCTGTCCTCGCTTCCTCCTCTCCAGCCACACAGATCTTTCAACAGCTCCTTAGAAAGTCTAAGGTCTTTCCCACCCCAGCCCCAGCACTTGAAGTTTCTGTTCCTGGCAAGCTTTTGTCCAGGCTCATGGCTTAGCTGCTTCCTCTCATCCTCTAGAATTCAGCTTAAATGTCACCTCTTCAGAGAGGCCTTCTAGGATCGACTATTCTTATCGCATCACCTCGTCTTTCTCCATTATATTGCTTACACACAGCAATTATTTATCTGTTTTGTTTCTGATTATTTCTACAGATTTTCATCTATGTTGTCCACTGCTTCATCCTTAGTACTGAGAACAATGCTTGGGACATAGCAGGTGCTCAACAAAAATTACCAAATAAATGGAAGAAATGAATGATAGGTTAAGGATCACTAAAACTTAGCATGCTAGGGATATTGCTGCGTGCTATGTGTACATGTTTGCCTTTTTCGACCTTCACAGTAATCCCAGGAGAGTTAGGGAAGCTTCCACAGCACACAGCTAGCAGGAAGCAGAACTCTTGGAGCACGAATGTGCCTCTGTGCAGTGGCCTTCTGCCTCTAGTCCCCCGCATTGGTAGGATGCAGGCAGGGCCTCCTGATGCATCAACACAGTGAAATGGAAGCTCACCCATGACAGAAGGAGGAGGAAAGAGCTGAAAAACATGGCCTGGGGAACCTCAGAAGAGAGTGCTGTGATGGTGCTTCACAGAGTGGATTGCAAAGGCTTGGCATGGGACAGTCTTATCTTTCCTTATCCTCATAGGAAGGGAAAGTGGGTTATTGGATGATGTGAAGCTGGGCGCAGCCGGCACCTGGCATCCCTCTTGCCTTCACAGTTCAACCTTCCAGTGAGTGGGGTTCACGGCTTCAGTGGAGGTTAGGGGTCAGAGAGCAGAACGCAAGACTGCAGAAGACCCAGGTTTGAATTCTGCGTTCCTAGCTGTTCTCAAGAGAGTCCGTACTCTCTTATAACCTCCAGCAAGTCCTTTTATCTCTCTAAGCCTGTGTTCTTAACTATAAAGCAGGGATAATTATATCTGCCCAACCTAAATTCCTGGGCTACTGTGGGTCCCAAAAGAGGGAATGTGTGTGAAAGAATCAAAAATGGTGCCAGACTGGAGCAGATTCTCTATAGGTATTAGTTTCAGGCATTCCGTTTAAGAGGTGCTACACAGATTTTAGACACCGTTTGGTGAAAACACAAGCCTGATTGTGGAGCTTTGGGGAATTTTATGGATTCAAGGCCATCTGCTTCCTTCCCACGGGCCATGGATTTGGTTCTGCTCAAGTATACTGAGTGAGGGCCTCTTTGAATGATTATCATGTTTGAAGGATTTTTTGCTTAATGAAGTGTAAGCTGATCTGGGATTTAGCTGTTAATGTTTCCAATTTTTCCCCCAATAGGTGTAAGAATTTTATAAGCAGTTTCATAATTACAATAATATTCCCTCTCTACATCTATAAGTGCGGCCCAATATCTGATTTCCAGACTTCGGTTCCTCTAAGTCTTGGTGAGGAGGGAGAGAGAGAGACGGAGAGAGCGAATACGACTGAGTCTTTGTGGAACTCCTGTGAGTAGGTGAAATTCCGTTCATACCAGGTTGATTCCAAGCAGATTCTTAGGTTCTGCCGAAGAAAAGGGAGACACAATAGCTGTTTGTGCTGCTTCTCTCTGTGAATTCATTTACAAGTTAGTTTGCTCTGATGTTTGGAAGCATCTGATGTTTGGGAGGTTATTATTGATACAGGCAGTCCCTGAGGCATGAACACAATTTTTAAACAACTCTTGCATAAGAATGGACGCCACTGCATCAAGCTGCATTCCCATTGCTCCAGGCACTCCTGAACCACTTCCTGTTCATTCCATTGGTTGGTCAGTTATCCATTCAACAAATTTGTTAGGAGTACCAGGTCCAGCTCCAGAGGCAGTTGTGGGGCCTGGTCTGAGAATGTGGATTCTGGGGCCATGTGGTTGGAGTTTAAGTTCTGGCTGAGCAGTTGTGAGACCTTAGATAAGTGGCTCCTCAAAGACCAGCCAGAGACAATTCCCTTTTATCCTCGTTCGCCAAATAGTTGTGCTTCTCCCTGATGCTTGAACTTTATACCTTATAAACACTCAGAATCTTGAAGACGATTGTGATTCCCCTCTTCCTGTTGATTACAAAAAAGCTCAGAGCTAACTATGCACGTGGTTTCCCTCTGGTAAATAGGACTTCATGGCAAGCATTTTATTACCAGTTTTACTCATGGCTCTACTTCACTTTCTCTCTTGTTTTTTCCTTGCCTGCCTGAATTTCCTTACAGATCTTTCATTTTTGCCCTTCATCTGACCTGTTTGCCCTGCCTTGCTGCAGTGAATCTTTCCATGTCTAGCAGGACTGCAGGTGGTTTAGAGGGAGAGCTCAGCTCCACCATCACTGTGTTACCTGGGCAGGTTACTCTGTTCCCTCATCTGAAAGAGCTGCTGTGAGGATCAAAAAGTTCCAAGCAAACATGTAAAGTGCTCAGATTAGTACCTGCTATAGAGTAAGTGTTCACTAATTCTGTTACTATAACAATGTCTTGATAGGGCATGGCGCTTATGTTCTAGAACATTCTTTTTTAAATGTAAGTTTCTGCTGGGGCACACATCTGAGGAAGCAACAAGGGGCTGAAATCCAGCCTGAATTTCACTCTTCAAAACTAGGACAGAGCTGCATCCACTCAGAGAAAAGGCTGCCTTTTAAAAACAGGCCCTGAGTCAGTTTCCCTTACTACCTCTTTGTGAATTGAACATTCTTGAAAGATAAGAACTGACAAAATTGAGCATGATCTTCCATTTGGAAGAGGTTTAATCTAATGTCTAAAGAAGTTTAATCAAAAAAAGTTAAAGCTGGTGCCAACTTGTATCCAAATGGACGGTTTCTTCCAATTATGTGTCTCCCCAAAGTCTTGATCTCACTAACCCTTGACTACACAGTAAGGTTCCATTTCCTTTAATAACCAAATTATAACAACTCAGAACTCCCACCTGCCAAATTGGATAAGTTTGGTTACTTACCCAGCTTGTCCTCTCCAAAATTGCACATGTGTGCACACATAAACACACACACACACACACACACAGAGCTATCTGCACCCCAAACCCACCCTCAGACCTTTTTGCTCACCTGCTGCCACCTACTGGAAGAGAAGGAACTCAGATATCACCGAAGTGTCTGACCTCAGGACTCCTGAGCTCCGAACCAGCCTGTCTCCATCTCAGGTGCCTGCAACCTGCAGGTGTGTCTGAGGGTGTGCCAAGGTCTAGCCAATCTCCAGAGATATGAGCTGATTGAACAACCTCTCCAGCTGTTCCCAGAGCCCATCTTGCTGTCTCCCCAGCTGTCTGTATAAGTTATGCCAATTTGTCCTTGGTGTTCCTCAAGGAAAGAGAGACGATACCGACAATGAGGACACCCAAAGGAAAAACTGCTCAGGCCCTAAGTGTACAACTCTTAATGGCACAGCTCTTTTAGTTCACACACATAGCCTTTTTTCCCTACCCTCCAAGACCCCCAGTTGGGCCAGGGTCAAAATGGGTTCCCCTATCAGCTGCACACTATGCCTAGAACTAGCACTCTGCTTCATTAGACTGTTTCTTCCCCCCTCCTTCCTTTGTGGAGAGTGTCCTCATGGGGTCCCCCCACATTGCTTTTCCTACTGTCTGGCCTCAGCCAAGCCCACCTAGTTCATCACATAAGCCTTAATTATATCAAAAGTCCAGAAAAAGAGGTTATAACCCCAACATCTTTCTCCCAGGGCTCTTGCAAATTCCTGGATGCAGATAGATACATGAGGCTCCACTCTTGGCAGTAGCCAAAACCCCAGGGGCAAAAGACTTGTTGTGGAAGGAATGATGCCTACCCTTCCCACCTCCAGTGTCTTGGCAGCCAAAGGCCCTTTCACACATATTTCCCTGGAAGAACCGCTCACTTAACCCAACCACAATCATGAGTTCTGTGTCTATAAGTGCTCTCTTCAAGATCTTGTGAGATTCCCCAGTTTGACTGCCTTCCAATCCCACTTTCAGCTCTCTCATCTCCTCATTAGGTATAGACCTTGGAGCAGGTTACTTCTGGAGCCCCCCTGATAATGCCTGGGAATCTGTTGACCCATGCAGCAGGGGGCAGGAGCAAAAAGACTGGACCCAGAATCTCAGCAGGAAATTAAGGGCATGAGCCTTTCCCACTCAGAAACTAAAACGTGGACTCAGAAAAGGGCTCCCAATGTGGGATTATCAGATTTAGAGAGTCAAAATGCAAGATGCGCAGTTAAATTTGAACAACAACTCTACTTTTTAGGATAAGTATGACCCACGCAATATTTGAGCATCCTGTGTTTTTTCTGGCAACCCTGTCCCAAGGCCCAACCAGCTACTGTCAGGCCCACTTAGCACTCACGGAAGCCACAAACCATAGAACTGGCCCCGGCCTCTCCGGATTTATTTCACTGCCTGGGTGTCTGAGAGGCAGTGGATTCGAACCACCCAGCTGGGAGGTAAACAGGAGTAAACAGCCCTGGGCTGCGGGAGGAAAGGAGGTTTCCAGGAAGAGATTAGAGGAGAGGATGCAGGCTCCTGCTTTCACAGGAGGAGGGCCCCGCCCAATGTGTTCGCCTCTTGGCTTTAAGGCCTCCCATGCGTTAGCCTTGGAGGAACACGCCGGGAAGCTGTGCTCTGTGGCATGCAAGCTCTCTAAGGGAATGGGAAGTTTTCTCCCTCAGACAAGCGTTTATAGACAGATTTCATTTCTCTGAACTCTAAATGTGTTTGTTACCCAGTGAAAGGAAAAGGAAGTGCAAGCTGAGAGGAGACGGCCGGACTGGAGTCCAGGAGGCAGACCAGCTGTCCAAAGGGGCCTTGGCTGCGGCTGCCTAGAGGGCAGATCACTCACAGCAGAGAGTGACCTGAGCAGCCTGCCTGAGTCCTCGATGGGCCCTGCAGGGATTTCCAGGATGTCCAGACCTGAACGATCCAGAGAGGAATGATAATAGAAATTCTTTACACTTCGAAGTTTACAAAGTGTTTCTATAGCCCTTCTCTCATGGAGGCCCTGGCAGCAGCCGTGTGAGGCGGGAGGCCTGTGAAGGAGAGGGAGACAGTACTGCTCCGGAATTACCGGGCTGGTGAGGAAGGGAGCTGAGACCAAACGCAGGTGTCTGCGCCCCAGTCCAGAGACCATTCCAAGGTGGTCAGAAGCCCTGTTGCTCCTTCCAGGTGGCTTGGATGGCCATGAACAAACCCGGAGCTGGGTGACCAGCTGTCTGGTTTGTTCAAGGACCAGAGGTTTCTTAGCATGTGGGACTTTCAATGCTAAAACCAAGACAGTCCTGAGAAGACTGGGATGGCTGGTCACCCTACTTGGGAACCAGCAGGGTTCTCTCCCTGCCTCCACTCCCACCTCGTTCTGCTGGGGTCACTAAGTAAGGCCTTAGCCTGGGATGAGCAGGAGTTAGAAAGAGGGTGGCAGAAGAGTTAGACAAGGAGGGACTCGAGAGCCATGGAGTCTCACTTCTAAGTCTTTGCCCAAGGTGATCCTTCTACCTGGAGCCCCTACTTCCCCATGTTTTCTCTTCTATCCCTCATTCACTTAACTCTTAAATATCCTTCAGATCTCCTCATGGGATCCAGGATACTACCTCCTCCAGAAGCACCCCGACCTCCCTGAGACTGTGTTGGGTACTCTGTGCTCTCAGTGTATAACTACTTCATCACAGAATTTTGTGTTGAATTTGCTTGTTTACTTATCTGTCTCCTCCCTAGAAAGCTACTCTCTGTGGGCAGGGGCTGTATCTTCATGCATTTATTAATTCAGCATATGTTGATGGGCTGCCTACTGTGTGGCAGGCACTAGGCATCAGGCATCAATGTATCCTGGGGACACAATGATGATGAAAACCAGTCCAGTCCCTGCCCTCATGGAGCTTACAGTCTGTTGGGTGAGACAGATGTTAATCAAATAGTCATACAAGTAAAAGGAAAGTTACAACTATGTTGGTAACCATTTGTTTTGATTACTATGGATTAAGGACCACACGAGAGTGGTACCCCACATTAGGAGAGTTTATGATGGAGGACCAGGGAGGCAGGGGTGTCAGAGAAGCTTCTCCTGAGGAAGTGATGGTGGAATGGACATTCCAAGGCCAAGAAGGGATTAACTAGGAACAGGGGCAAGACCCAGAGAGAGCCCTAGGTGGAAGGAGCAGCCTGTTCTCTTGTTTCGGGAGAGAAGAAGCACTTTGCAGCAAAGATTCTCAATGAGGGTGATTTTGCCCTCTACGTGACATTTGGCCATGTCCAAAAATGGTTTTTTTGTCACAACTTAGGGAGAGAATTGCTACTGGCATTTAGTAGGTAGAAGTCGGAGATGCTGCTAAACATCCTACAATGCACAGGACAATCCTCCACAACAGGGAATGATCTGGTTCAAAATGTCAATGGGGCCCCTGTTGGTAGAGCAGAGAGCAAAGGGGACTGTGGTGTGAGCAGAGGTTGGAAACTTTGACGATCTTGTAGGCATGGTGACAGGATCAGATCAGTGTTTTGGAAAGATCAATTTAGCTGTAGTATGGAGAACAGACTAGACAAGAGTGGAAGTGAAAAGACCAAATGTGGATGATTGTAGTAGTCCAGTTGACAGGTGATGGCTTGGACCAGGACTTCAGTGATAAAGATGGAGAGCACTGAACGGATTCCTCAACCATTGAGAAGTTACCATAACAGGACGTGGGGATGCAGGCTGGAGAGGAAGGAGGTATCAAACCTGACTCCTGATTTTCTGGCTTGAGTACCTGAATGGGTGCTAATAATAGCTAGCGCACATGATTCTACACGCATTAGCTCGTTCAGTTGTCACTGAACTCTCTGAGGCACAGAGAGTAGAGTAACACACTCAACTAAGGAGCTTAGCCAATACCCCTACACAGGCACTTTGGCTCCGGTGCTCCAATCATTGCTTTACATTACCTCTCTGAGTAATGGTGCTGTCCACTCGGTGGGGAACATGGGTTGGGGACCAGGCTTGGCCAAGGCACACGAACCCACATTTGGGCATGTTGATTTTGAGGTCAACTAAGAGATCTGGACACACAGTCTGAAACCCAGGGGAGAAGTGCGCCTCACGGTTGTACCCACATAGCCTCGTACTGTGCCTGCCACATAGCAAAGAAAGGCTCAGGGAGCAGCTGCTGGATGGGCCAGGGCTTAATTAATTGGTTAAAAAGTAACATTTATTGAGGCATGCCATTTTCAAGGCACTATGCTTGGTGCTAAGGATACTGAGACAATTGAAGCACAGATCTTGCCTCTGAGGGTTTCACAGTCCCTGGAAAAACACAGTAACTGGAAGAAACTGGAGCACCACTCAGCTCCAGCCTGAAGCTCAGTCTTCCTCTCTCTCCTGCCTCACCTGAGGGTCTTAGGAAGCAAAATCAAGTGTCTGTGGCGAAGCTCTTTGGCTTCCCAGAGCCTGAGAAGCCAGAATTCAGTTGTCAGGACATCTCTATCCAATCAGCAACAAACCAACACATAAAAACAAAACCCTGGCGGGGGGAGTGCATGTGCGCATGCACAGACCATTCCCCATGCTCTCCAGCCATCTGGACTTCTGGGGACAGCTCTTTATACCAGAGAATCATGAATCCTTCTACTGTTCCCTTTCCGCTCAGGGAGAATAAAATGAAGAGCTCAGCCTGAGACATGGAAAAGCAGCTCTTTAAAACTTCTGCCTAATTTCCTGTGGCCACCTGAGGGTATAAAGCTGGGTAATGGGCCCCACTTTGCTAGGCAGAAAGGCCCAGGGCTCAGCTGTTTCCTGCGATGAGAAATCTTAGTCTGCTTGGGGATGGGGTTCAACTTGGCAAAGCTATTTTCTTATTTTACAGGAATGGTACCCTCAGGTCCAGCTACATAATTTGCAGGGCCAGGGCAAAATGAAAATGCAGGCTTGTTGTTCAAAAATTATCAAGAATCTCAAGATGGCAACAGCAAAGCATTAAACCAAGTGTAGGGCCCTTCTGAGCAGAGGAGCCTGGGTGCACCCCGACATGCCCTGAGTGCACCCTGAATGCCTTCAGAGCCATGGTGCAGGCAACACAGGCAGAGCAGGGCCCCCCCTCAACATTTTCCTCTGCTGCCACCCTTATGGAGGGAATGGCACATTATGGAGCTAAACCAGATCGCAGGAGGAGCAGGCCAACCCCAAAGGCAAAGTCAGCAGTGGCCACCACAGACCAAAGGAGCAATTTGCGGTGGACGATGAGAGCTTTTTCCTTTGGTAGATGAGAAGTGGGCACCAGAGAGGAGGAGAACGGTCCCTCTCTGCTCCCCCAGCTTCCAGCGTCAAATCCCAATGGCCAGGAGCACCTCTCCACCTTCCTCCTTCATGCTTCAGGCTAACCGTCTGGATTCCCTTACCTCAAATGGTTGCTCTTGCTGTCCATTTTTCTTTCTTTACTTAATCAATTAAATATTTCTCGAGTGCCTACTATCTGCTGGGCACAGCTCTGGGCCCTAGTGACACAGGGGTATGGACCGATGCAGCTGTGGTGGTCACACTACCGAAAGACATCTCTACGAGCAGGCAAATAGCTGCTACCTTAAATGGTCCTCCATTGCTCTCCCACATGTTGGCCATGTCAGCCCCCTCCCCAGGCCCCCAGGACCTCCCAAAGATCCAGCAACAGAAATACCTGCTCTAGAACCATTGGCAGCATTGGCTCTGATTGGCTGGAAAGGAAAAGCAGATAAGGGGTGAGAGAGCTCTTTGGGAGTTCAGGGAAGACCTCTTGCAGAATGTGACATCAGAGCAGAGACCTGGGTGTAATAAGGAAATGACATGTAAAGATCCAAGGCAAGTGGATTCTAGGAAGAAGGAACAGTAGATGCAAAGGCCCTGAGGTGGGATGACATACCAGGTTCAAGGACACAAAGAGGCCAGTGTGACAAGAGCAAGGGGAAGAGAGAAGGGAGACAGGAAGTCAGGAAGCACATCCTGAGTGCCTGGCACATCATAGTCTGGAATTTGTGTTTCATTCTCAGTGTGATGGGAAACCAGTGGAGAGTTTTGAGCAGAAGAGTGATAGGGGTTGATTTACATTTTTAAATGATTTTATTTTTTTAGAGCAGTTTTAGATTTACAACAAAATTGAGGGGGAGGTATAGAAATTTCCCATATACCCCTGCCCCCACATATACACAACCACCCCCATTAACAACATTGCTCCCCAGAATGGGACGTTTGTTACCAAGGATGAGCCTACATTGACACATAATTGTCACCCAAAGTTCATAGTTTATCTTAGGGTTTACTCTTAGTGTTGTACATTCTGTGGGTTTGGACAAATGTATAATGACATAGATCCAGCATTATAATACGAAATGGAGTATTTTCACTGCCCTAAAAATCCTCTGTATTCTGCCTATTTATCTCTCCCCTGTTTCACACCTGGCAACTACTGATCTTTTTATTGTCTTCATAGTTTTCCCTCTTCCAGAATGTCATATAGTTGGAATCATACAGTATGTAGCCTTTTCAGATTCTTTCGCTTAGTAAATGCATTTAAGGTTCCTCCTTGTATTCTAATGTCTTGATAGCTCATTTCTTCTTAGCTCTCAATAATGTTCCATTGTCTGGATGCACCACAGTTTGTTTATCCGTCACCTACTGTAGAATATCTTGGTTGCTTCCAGGTTTTGGCAATCACAAATAAAGCTGCTATAAACATTCCTACGGAGATTTTGGTGTGGACATAAGTTTTCAACACCTTTGGGTAAATACCAAGGAGTGCGATTCCTGGATCATATTGTAATAATATATTTAGTTTTGTGAGGAACCAACAAACTGTCTTCCAAGGTGGCTGCCCCATTTTGCATTTCCACCAGCAATTCTCGCTACTCCACATCCTCACCAGCATTTGGTGTTGTCAGTGTTTGGATTTTGGCCATTCTAATAGATGTGTAGTGGTATCTCATTGTTTTAATTTGTATTTCCCTGCTAACATATGATGTGGAGCATCTTTTCACATGCTTATTTGCCCTCTTGTTTATCTTCTTTGCTGAGGTGTCTGTTAAAGTCTTTGGCCCATTTTTGAATCAGGCTGTTTCTTTTCTTATTGTTGAATTTTTGTGTATTATTGTTGAGTTACTGTTTTCTTATTTAATTTATTGTTGAATTTTAATATTTTGGATAACAGTCCTTTATCACATGTATCTTTTGCAACTACTTTCTCCTAGTCTGTGGCTTGTCTTCTAATTCTTTTGATATTGTCTTTCGCAGAGAAGAATTTTTTAATTTGAATGAAGTCTAGCTTATCAATTATTTCTTTCATGGATTATATCTTTGGTGTTGTATCTAAAAAGGCAAGACCATATCCAAGGTCATCTGGGTTTTCTCCTATATTATCTTCCAGGAGTTTTATAGTTTTGCACTTTACCTTTAGGTCTATGATTCATTTTGAGTTAATTTTTGTGAAGGGTGTAAGGTCTGTGTCTAGATTCAGTTCTTTGTCTGTGGATGTCCTGTTGTTCCAGCACCATTTGCTGAAGAGACTATCTTTGCTCCACTGTATTGCCTTTGCCCCTATGTCCTGATTTACATTTTAACAGATGGCTGCCATGAGTAGCAGGGAAACCAGTTAGAAGGACCATTCATTAGTCTTGTGACAAGTTTCTGATGACACTGAAGATACACGATGGAGGTTCAGAAAGAGTGAGGGTGTACAATGATTTGGCTCTTGGCTCCGGGTCTCCTAGGCTGAGTCAATCATACTGAGAGACACTTATTGCATGAACACTAAGTTCCACATCAGGAAGATGTTGCATATTGGAAAGGGCATGGGTTGGGGGCTTGCTATGTCAGGTATGCCTAACTTCCGGTCCACACCTCTGCAGGGTTGCATGCAACTTAACTGGGTGAATTTGAAAATGTTCCTTAGCTTCTCCAAACCTCTGTTCCTCCTTCTGTGAAAAAGTTAAAACTGCCTAATTATAATGCCTACATAGCATTCATTATGTGCCGGGCACTGTTCTAAGAGTTTTACATAACTCACTCAATCTTCCACATAGCCCAACAAAAAAGTACAATTTTCACTTCTATTTTATACAGGAGGAACTTGAAGCACCAAGATGTTAAGTGATTTTTCTCAAAGTCCTGCTGTTGGTGTGTGGAGGAGCTGGCATTTGAGTTCAGGTATTTGGCACCAGAGTCCCTGCTTTTAATCATTCTACTCTGCCACCTACTTTGCAGAATTACTGTGAGGATTCCCTAAGACAATGCATCTTCTCAAAGACACATTTGTGCAGCACAAAGAGGGTTGATGCAACATCATTTGCTGTAGCAGAAACTAGGAAAAAACCTAACTGTCCATCCTATGAGAATAGATTAGTGAACTCTGGGTTTTGCATCTAATGGTGTACACTACAGCAGTGTTGAATGAATAAACTAGAATATAGATAAATCTCAGAAACAAACTTGGGTGGAGGAAGCACAGGGAGTTGGGGAGGAGGGGAGAAGCCAAGTTGCGGATGAATATATGCAGTTTGATACCACTTATAGAGAGCTTAACACATAAAAACAGATCTATACGTTGTCTGTTGACATATAATACAGACTTGTTTGTTTATTTATTTATAATATAAAAGAAGTGCCATATGGACAGGCAGGAGACACATCGTGGTCAAAAGAGTGCATAGCCCTGGAGATGGACAGTAGGGGATGGGGAGGAAAGACGGCAGCTCCTACTTAGTTGTAACATTTTATTTAATTGAAAAAAAAAAAGATCTGAGGCAAATATGACAAATGTTAGTACCTGTTAAGACTGAGTGAGGGTACACAGTTTCTATTTTGTAATAATAGCCAATATTTGCCAGGAGCTTACTATATGTCAGAACTATTGTGGGAGCTTTACAGGTATTGACTGACTTAATCCTTTAAACCAGTCTGGGGTTGTTCCAACACAATCTACATTTTTACAGATAAGGGAACTGAAGCACAAAAAGGTTAAATAACTTGCTCAAGATTATACTGTTACCAGGCAGTCGAGCTGGACGGAATTCACATGCAGGCAGCTTGACTACAAATAAATGCTGATGCGTCTGCTAGAAACCATAAAAGCTAACGCTTATATATGTCCACAGCATGCTGGGGGCTGTTCTAGGACATTATGAGTGCTAATTCCCTTAATCTCACAGCAACCTCACAAGGTGGGTATGACTGTCCCTACTTCATGGAGGAGGAAGCCGGGGTGCAGAGTGGGAAGATAACCTGCCGATGTCACACGTGGGTAGGAGGGAGTGTTGACATTGAACTCAGGCAGTTCAGTTCTAGAGTCTGTGCTCTTAACCATCACACTAAACCACCACTTGAGCTTCTATTATCTTACTTTCAGTATTTTGATGCATGCTTGAAATATTTCATAAGTTGAGTTTTTTAATTGAAATTAAAAATAAATTGAAAATACAAAGGGATTCATCAATAGTCTTGAATACTGTGGGGAGAATGAAGACTTGAAAATGCCATTGGGTGTGAGCTGGAGGAAGACATGGATGGCTCTTTCTGTTTGCCATTGTGGGACAGCTGCCCTTTGTGACTGCCCCCATCATTCCCTGGGCCTGTCTCCATTGCTACTCCTTCATATTGGGTAATCACCCATTTCTGTCTATCTCTCTCCCCATAGACTGTGAGATCTTTGCAGGTGAGTCCCTTTTGAATTCATCTTTGTGCCCCCAAGACCAGTGCCTGTTAAATAGTTGATGTAAAATAATGATGGTTGGATGAATAATGAGGCCCAGGAAAAGAAGCCAATTGCTTCCCGCCACTACTGCTCACCCCACGCTACCCGACACAGGAGCCGACAGCTGCAAGTCCTCACTAAGCAAAGATGAGGCCCCAGCTCCAATCTGATGGTAGCTTAGATGCAGGAGTCAAGATGTAGGACAGTGGAGGAAGCATGAGAGGGGACATAAATCAACAGAGTAGGCTCAGTGGAAATGAGTGCTGTGGTGGGCCTGGTGCCATCTGATCAAAGCTGCAGGAGAATGGACTGTGAGGCACAGAGAGATGGAAGGATCTTGGATTTGATTGACAAGGCTTGGTTAGAAGACAAATTGCCTTATGAGGATGTTGCAATACCACTGAGTGAGCTTCCTGAACCTCAACAAGACAACACAGTGATGACACCACACAATCTGTTAAAGAACAAGAAATGACGTGTGTGGACTCAGCTGTACGGCACCTCCAAGAGAACGTTCCCCTCTTTGGAAACTGACACCTGGCTTCTTTCTCATGGACAGATTTTTGAAAAATACGTGCAGTCAAAATGTTTTCTTTCAGTGTCCCATTTCAAATCTTTTAGCAATAAATCAACTCTCAAAAGGTACACCCGCTTGGTTTGTGGCAGCAAAGTGCAATGTAAAAATACTCACCAGAATGAGAAACTAATCAGATTTCTCAGGAATGAAGAATATTTGGCTCTTTGAGCCTAAAACTCTTCATTCACTAACTTGTGTTTGAACATGATTGGTTAAACATTTGCCTTTAAATGTGATTTTACTTTACTGTCAGAGTTTAACACTTCCCAACTACTTGTATGTCTCACGTGATGCAAGCGGATTAAAGATAGCAGGGGGAAAGACAGAGAAAGAAGAAGCGAGACATAGGAGAATTGTTAACTTCTCATATACCCCCACTCGCAGAAGCGTTCTGAGTGCGCGTGTGTGAGGCCTGCAGTTGCTATGGTTGATATATAGATAGCCCGTTCACTGATTACTGAGATTCTTAAGATTCCTTAAGGTGTTTTCAAACTTTGGATAAGTTTACAGATTAAAAAATTATCTGACAGTTCAAAAAAAAAAGTCAACCCGAGTCACACACCAGGGCTTTGGGAATATTGCTCATGGTCTTCTCAGCCATGACAACTCCCCAGCAAAGCATGAATTCTGGTCTTCAAAAGTGTAGCATTGGAGGCTCATTAATCCTAATTCTCCACCATCGCTTTCATCTTCAGAGAAACACAACGTGCCGCCGCCTTGCCTCTTTTACTTATCTCATCGTAAACGATTCTTCAGAAAAGGGAGATCTTTTTAGTTCACTGTAGAACTTCACATTCTCTGTGTTAATTAAGAAAAAAGCTGATCAAAATATCTTGAACTAATTTTCTTCCCTTCAAGCTTCCAGACGAAAACAAACCTCCAAGTTACGTTGGGTTCCTCTCTCTCCCTTACCTCCTATACCCAGTGGGCTGCCAAGTGCTGCCAGTCCTGCCTTCACACCACCTCTTACATCCACCCTGCCCCTTCTTTCCTGCTGTTTCCCTAGTTAGCCTCCCAGCTGGCCTCCTGCTTTCCTCTTCTGTCCTCCACCAGCTTCATCCACATTATTGGTAAATTCAGTAATGTGCCTGGGGCCCAATCGTGGCTTAGTAAATGTTTGCCAACTCTGAATCTCTGATTTTTCCATCTTATTCAGACCTCTAAAGGCATCCCTTGACTCTACACATGAAGTCTGAACTCTAGGACCTTCCTAATCTGCCCAGCCTGCCTGTCATGGCCACACCACGTGAGCTTCCATCTGGCCATGCTGAGGACTGCGTCTGGCGCTCTCCTGCTTCCTGTCCTTTACTCATGCTGCTCTCTCTGCTTCAACGCCCTTTCCCCCAAATACTATCTATTCTGTAAGACCCAAGCCCAGTGCCACCTCCTTCTGGAAGCTGTTCCTGATCCCACACAGTCAGAAACACCCTCTCCTTCCTCCGTGCTCACTTAACACTCTTGCTCTCTCTCATGTGGAACTTACTGTCATTTCAGTATATGTCGTCTTAGATGGTGCATATTTTGTGAGCAACTTCTGTGTCTCCAATGCAATATCACATGTAAAATGCCCCTCAGGATGACAGGCGTGGAGCAGGTATTCAGTGAATGTTAGAGCCTCCCCTTTTCTGACAAGCTTTTTGTGAGATGGACTGCTGCTAATCTCTGCACTCCAGCTCCTTTTCTCGAGAAACTCAGGGATTTCACAAGTTCGTCTCTTGGCTTATCTTAGGGAAGATGGCGTGAGGTAGCGGAACACGTCAGATCTGAGTCTGAATCTGGATTCTGCCAGAAAGTACTTCAGTGATTTTAGAAAATTTGCTTAACTTTTTCATTTTTTCATCATTAGGATAGATTTCTTATCCACTATATCAGAACTGTAAAACCTGAGCTTATGCAGCAGAGACTCCCAAACAGAAATACTCAAATAAGAGAGAAGTTTATCGTCCTTCCACATAATGACCATGAGTCTGCAGTGGTTGAGGACGAGGCAGGAGACTGTCCTCCGAGTCAGCTGGGGACCCAGGTTCTTTTTGCCCCACTGCTCTAACGTTGCCCAGATGAACGAAAAGCTGACTCACCATCTCCACAAGCACATCTAGTTCCAGTTCCCAAGGAGGTGGAGCAGAGAAGAAACAGCTCCCTTAGTAAGGACTTCACCTCAGAATTGCACACATCACTTTTGTCCAAATCCTGTTGACTTGAACTTAGCCGCATGACAACACCTAGCTGCAAGGAAGGCTTGGAAATATTTAACAACCCTGAGTATCTGATTCTTCCATCATCCTATTCAGAAATAGCTGGGAAGTCATGTACACTGCTAAAATTCAGGGTAAACACTGTTCTGTTATTAAAATAAGCCTGCTAAGAATGGATACGGGGGACAAGGACCAGTCTTTGCCACACCTATCTCACAACGTTGTTGCAAAGATTAAAAGCAAAGATTGGGAAAGCGCTCAACATTATGTGCAGCAAAATCAATATTCATTCCCTCCTGATTTGTCTCTGTCTTCCCCACTTGCCTAGCAGCCTTCCAAATAGCAAGCTCTTACCATATTTTTGATAAACAAATGTTTAAATGAATGAGCTCATGTTGAAAGCCCACCATTTCTAACCAGATAAAACCATTTGTAGTTTGCTTATTAATTGTCATTGTATGGAAGCTCGATGCTAAGGTAGTTTACTGTTTAAGTGGATAAAGAGCTCTCTGTCTACATCATCAATTTGCCAAGCTAATGGAATTATGCTGAGTATCCCTAAGTCTCAAAAATCCCCAAAGGAGGAGGATGAATATTATTAAGGATCTATGGCTTAGTGTGTGATTGCATTCTTGAGTTTGAGCACTCATGCTTGGGCTGTCTCCAGGGACATCAGTGGAGAAGTGGATGGGCAGGAGAGTGCAGGATCTGCTCTCCTGGAAGTCCCAGGAGAAGCCGAGCAGGACTGTGGAGCCCTTCAGCTGGAGGTCTTGGCTGCCTGCGACTCCCGAGAGAAAAGCACGTGGAGCAATGTCTGCACCAGCTTGGGAGTGCGTGGTTCCCCGTCAGGAAGACCTGGGATTCTCTCCCCATGCTAAGCACTGAACAGCTTCAAAATCTACTGCTGTAAGTTTGAGCCTGTTGCTAGAACTGTAATGCTGCAGCCTGTTGCCCTAATCAGTGGAGACCCAGACTCCTTTGCAGGGAAGTTCTTAAGCAATGACTCAGCAAAGGACTTCAGATGTCCAGGAACTGTCATTTACAGCAATCTCCAGGGCTCTGGGAAACTGAGCAAACTGACCTAAATAGAAAAGCAACTTTTGGATGGCCAGAGGGAAGCAGCTACTGCTTCAGTAAACACATGCTCCAGAGGAAGCCCTGGAGGTCTGCAAACCCACCCTGGAGAAAACCCTGTGAGAACCCAGGGCAGATGTCACATGGCAGCAGTCAGCACCAAGGCACTAACAGTCCAGCTTCCCAGGGTTCCCCTGGTGACCTCCCCTCTCTCTTCCTCTGCATTATCTCCTTACTCAAGACAACCGCCCACTCCCTCCTCTTTGATTCCTTCACAGTTGCTGTGTTAACCTCTTCTCTTGAAACTTCAGAATTTGGATACTAAAATATTTCCTGAAATTAGATTATGAATTAATTGTACATGTGTGTATATAGATATATGTGTGTGTGTGCACATGTATGTATATGTTTAAGGATTTCTCTAAACACTTATTTACTCAAATAATGTTTTGGGGTGCCTGGTATGCCCAGTATTATTCCAGGTACAAAGATCCATCAGTGACTCAAACAGACTAAGTATCTACTGTTACCAAACCAGGTTCTATTTCCCCACTGCCCTGAAAGCCAAACACCGAGATGACGAGATTGCAACAGAGAGAGGGTTTGATCACAAGGCAGCTACCTGAGGAAGCGAGAGCATGAGCCACAATTTCGCTTCCCCGAAAATAGGGACTTGGGGATATTTATAGGATGGGGGGCCAGGTGGTCTGAAATGTGGAGAGATGTGATTGAACGTTAGGAGAAGTGAGGTAATTGATGATCTGTGCATGAGTAGTCAGACTTCATGCCTCTTCATAGGAACCATGTTCACAAAATGGCAGCGTTAACATGGTCTAAGGGTGGAGTTTTTAGCCTCCTGACGTCAAAAGGTCACCTATCGGACATCTCCACGGGCCCGGTTGATGAGTTGGTGGTCTCAACTGGCCTGAAGTGGACAAGGGGTTCTAATTCCTGAAAAACAGGTCACACACCCATTATCATGGTGACCCTGGCTCCAGGAAGATGTTAGCTATAGGAGCATCGTGAGAGTCAGATAGCATGTTGGCTAAACAGCGTAGTTAACAATGGGGGTTTAAACAGTAAAAGCTATAATCAGTAATGGCAAAAAAGAAAAATCTTTAGTACCTAGATACTTAATCATCAATGGCTGTTTGCCGGTTTCACTACCTTGATGAAGACTGGGACAATGCACAATATACAAATAATATTACGTAGTGTGTGGGTGTCTGTATATATACTATGTGTATACACACACATACACACACAGTGGCGAGGACATACTGAGCATCCAATAATTCGATGCCCAAGAAAAATATTAAGAGCTAATATTTACTGACTACTTATAATGTGCCAGGTGCCCTTTTAATTCTTAATAACCCTATAAGACAGGAACTATTATTATCTCCATCTGTAGACAGGGAACTGAGGCCCAGAGAGGGAACACAGCTTAGTCGTCGTACTGAGATTCGAGCGCAGACAATCTCTCTCAAGCCTGAGCCTCCTTATTCCTCCTCTTGGAAATGGGCTGCCTTTGTACAAAGGCAGGCTGCCAACCACTATAAATCTGCCAGTGCTGTTCTAAGAACAGCCAGTTTCAAAGAAAAAGTCTGGGGAAAGAGAAACTCAGACCTGGGTTAGTGACACGACTGTGAGACTACTTTGACTGTGTTGGCCTGCAATGTGATTTTCCTCCTCCACTTTCTTTTACCTGACAACAGGAAGAGGCAAAAAAAGAAAGCCTTTTCTCAGGTAAATCATAAACACGTAGCTTTAAGTGTTTCTTGTTTAGAAAAAGAAAGGAAGAAAAGACAATGCTAAGTGATCTCCATACCCCACTTTTCCACAGGGAGCCCCTGAGAGAGAACATAATTCTGGTTGAGTCTCCAAAAGGTGACGGGAAGAGGTAGGGAGGGGGATCAGAAAAAATGCCTCTCCAGGGAGATTCTGATTACTGGGTCCCCCTACCTCCACCCTGTCAGAACCACTAGGATAAGCACAAGTTCCTTGTAAGGGTTTTGACAATCAGGATGTCAAAAAACTCCAAAGGGCCTTAGATGGAAGGTTTGACCTAAAAATGATTCAAGGTGAGTTATTTTCTACAACCACTCTTTTTTAGTTACTATTTATTGAGTGCCTACTATGTACAAAGCGGCTTGCTAGATTTTTTTATAGACGTTGTCTTATTTAGAATTAGAAATGTGTAATTTGCTTGAGCTTGAAAGAAAACCAGCAACTGATTAAGCGTTTATTACAACTATTAATAGTAAGTGAGAAATTAACCAAAGTCTACTTATATAATTATTTCAATCTTGGTCTAAATAGAGTATCAGTTTATTCATTGCTATTGCCATGCTCTTAATTTATTGGTTTTTTAGAGATCAAAAGACATAATTAGAGGGCCGGCCCAATGGCGTAGTGGTTGAGTTCCCACACTTGCTCCCGTGGCCCAGGGTGTGCAGGTTCGGATCCCGGGTGTGGACCTGGCCTCGCTTGTCAAGCCACATTGTAGAGGCACCCCATATAAAATAAAGGAAGACTTCCTCAAGCAAAAAGAGGAAGATTGGCAACAGATGTTAGCTCAAGGTCAATCTTCCTTACACACACAAAAAAGACATAATTAGATAGGAAAACTGGCTAAAGTCTTTCTTTTGTTCATGCCTGTGACAAACCCTTCTGTGTGTTTATCATAATTGTCATCATCAAAATATAGTCATTACATATTTAGCGTGTGAGGGGGTAACAGGCTTGGTACTGGAGATGCAAAAAATCTAAGACACGTTCTGCCCTTGGGAATACTGAAATATGGTTTGGTAGATGGAACTTACTTGTAGAAAGGTACAGAGTAAGGCAGAGTCACCGTGCTCAGAGTCAAATGAGCAAAATAGACGATAGGAGCTGAGGTTCAGAGAAGAGAAGGCTCCTTGGGAGCTAAGGATGTCGGGAAAAACATCACAGTCACACAAGCAAACGCTTTTCTTCTGAATTCTCCTTCTGGATCTTAGAATCGTCTTAGTTTCTTTTCTCTCTTACCAAATCACCATTATCTTCCTATCCAGAGGTCAAGTTGGTCTTGATCCTCTTCTGTAATCTCTTGTTTTTAAATAATGACATGTTTTCATCAGTCAGTCAACATTGTTTATGGACCTAGTGTACACAGAGAGTGGGACAAGGGGTAATGAAGGAAGCAGAAGATACAACTTCCATCCCTAGAACTGAAGGGGACACTTATTGGGGAGGCCACCTGTCTCATAAGAACTGCCCTTCTCTAAGTACAAGCCCCACATACACAGGGTGTTTCCCTCAGCCTTCACCCCCCCAGCAGGCCTTGTGTATACAACTGCGCCCCTGGCCATAGTCAGACACCAGTTCTGGGCTAGACCCATTTCAAATTCTCCCCTGAGAAACACTAAGCCTCCGTTTGCTGGTGCACATTAATAACAAGTTTCTAGACAGAAGGGCCCATAACTCCTGCTGCTGAGGACTTCAATGTCTCCTGGTTTCTCCCCTTCCCACAGCTGAGTTATTTATTCCCATTTACCCTCTATAGATGCCCCAGTATTCTTTCAATAAATGTCTTCCTCACTTTATTTTTTGCTGAAATCAACTAGAGTCAGGATTTAACGTTTTCAAATAAAAAGATTAGATAATTAATAAATTCGTTCTAGAGAGCAATGTTGCACATTCCAGATCTTCAAGGAAAATGTAGTGAGTCATTGTATTGAGGTGGGAGTGAAAGCAATAAGACTCTACCCTCTATTTAGAGATAGGAAATTAGCAAACTTGGTAAAAAGTGGCAAGCATCAATCAATGGATTTCTCGTGATCCCCTGGGACCACACTGGTGGTAAGGTTTTGGAGGACCCAATAGCTACCACCATAAAGCAGTTTTAAAAAGATGAGAAAGGCTGAAACCACCGGGTCAGTTGGTAGCTTCTGAGTGCGTTATGATAACCTAAGGTAAGAGAACAGCAAACTCAGTCCCAGAAGTCTTCTCTATAGGCATAAATTCAAAGTCAAGGTCTTAATATGACCCCCTAGCTACTGGCCTGAGATCACTAAAAACCAAGTTCAGAAATTGATATTTCAGGCTGTTGGATTATATTGTCACTTGCATTTACAAACTCACTGCGTTTCATATGTGGATGCAGCATGATCAGGAAAAAGTGAAGTCCTGGCCATGGAAATTGTGATATATGGGAGGGGCCAGAAGAAGTGGGGAACCTAAGCCTTCAAGCCCCTCTGAAACATTCCTCACTGCACCCCCAACCCCACCAATTGGAGGAAACTATCTACCCTACTGGGCTCCATTGCTTGGTAATGCCCACTCTATGGCAAGCATTTGAACTCAACATGGCCTAGAGGGGGTTATGTAGAATCAATATAGAGAAGAAAGAAGTTATACACAGGGACTGGCTAAGGAATATCATTAAGATAAGAGAAATTAGGGGCTGGCCCTGTGGCCGAGTGGTTAAGTTTGCGTGCTCCGTGGCAGGCGGCCCAGTGTTTCATTGGTTCGAATCCTGGGCATGGACATGGCACTGCTCATCGGGAAACGCTGAGGTGGCGTCCCGCATGCCACAGCTAGAAGGACCCACAACGAAAAATATACAACTATCTACTGGGGGTTTTGGGGAGAAAAAGGAAAAAAATAAAATCTTTAAAAAAAAAGAGAAATTGTGTTGGCATAGACTTTGAGGATAAGGCATGTTATTAGTGGCTTCGTTTGCTGAGCAATCTATAGTCTGATGAATATCAGATGAGATCTCAATGCAGCTAGAGAAGGGATGGAGCCCACTCTGCTATCCAGACTGAGAGAACAATGGCTCCATGACATCAGCGATGTCGTGCAGTAGCTGATATAACTTGAATTATAGCCCATTGCATTTGTGGTTGTATGTGGGCATGTTAGATGATGTTGAGCAGGAGCGTCTTGGACATATGGGATCAGGTATGCTCTGTGTGTGTGTGTGTGTGTGTGTGTGTGTGTGTGTGTGTGTGTGTGTTTTATACTAAGCAACTAAGAAGGAGAATGTAACAGACACCATGAGGAGCAGCTGCCTGAGTCACAGCAGTGCCCCCTTCTCTGAGTAGGGCGCTAAAACTCAGACTGGGCTCTCGAAGTCTCTGCCTACATTACATGAGTCCTTCCCGACAGCTCCTATCAGCATCACAACAATAGTTAGACGCAGTGGTGTACCAAAGGCTGGGCAGGGGGAGAAATCTGCCCTGGGTGCAGGCAATAAGGAAGTCTGTAGAGAATTTTAAAACAATAATAAAACCAACTTGAAGTCGTTCTGCTTTTGATTATCGCCATGTACTGGCAATTCTAAACAAAGTCAGTGGTAAAGTACTTCTTCCTGGAAAAGTCTTTTGTTGGTCTAAGTTCTAAATAATTGCTACTGCTGAGTTCTAGTAATATGTACGTAACCTTCAAATTAGCACATTTTTTATTACTTATCCTTTATAACTTGCATTCTACACGGAAGTTAATTCGGAGAACTCACAGTTATCCGGTCATGCCCCAGTGCTCACAGACTCTGCCACACCAGTTTGCTTCAAGTAAATTCCTAACAGTTAGGAATCATTCAAGCTCACCTTGTGTGCCCAACCTCTGCAGTATGACAGACTCCTGCATCTAATTTAAGATTCAAAATAAGCAATAATAGCCTAGTGATTACAAAAATGAAGAGACAGAACTTGAATTACTTTAATTCTGCCATTTGGTGAATGCCAGGAGAAATGATAAAAGATGCTGGTCTTACACTGCCAGAAGAAATCAAAAGGGCAGCGTTTGAATCCTTTGAGCATTATCACTAACAATGGACACTTGATAGAAAGCAATGGGTCAAAATAATGCTGATGTTTGCTATTATTAAGACTTAACTCTGATTTTTGTAGAACAAAAACTTTGGGAGTTTTAACCAAAAATAATTAACATGTTTGATGAAGTTTTTATTTTACTAGAAATTTTCAACTATGTCAACATTTCAAAGCTACTAGAATCACTACTTAAGACACAATGACGTGACTGGTGTCGCAATTCCTAGAATTTATTGTGAAATGGGATTTTTGTGAATCTCCACTAAATTTGTCCTTATGTTTAAAACTTTTCCTAATTATGTATGTTACTTCATATGAAGGAAATTTATTTTAATCAAAGTTCATAAAAAGTGTTGTTTTGTCAATTGTGAGCAAAGATAGATGTATATATCTTATTATACTGCCTATTAAACAGGAGTATGAAAAGATTAATTTTGATAAAATCATTTATGTTTGCAAAAGTAATAACTTGAAAACTAAAAATGAAATGTTCATTCATTACTAGTGATAGACCAATAAGCAAATATAAATTTATTTTCCTTCTCTCCAAAAAATACATTAATGTAATAAAAAGTATTATTTCATTACTTTCTTCTTTCCTTATACTGCACTAGTTATTTTATATCTGACTTTTTAATTTACATTTTATTGATATGACTGTATATACAAAGTTTAATCGTACACTTTTTTCCACTGTGCTTCTTTTCTGGCATTATTATTATTATTAGCTTTATTTCATGAATATTACTGAAAGTAACTTTGTTGGGGGGATGTTAAAAACAGTCCACTCCAAGTGTCTAATATGCCAGGTTCTTCCTTAGCTGGTTGATCCAGGGCACATAACTGACCCTAACTAGGGCCAATCTGTCCTCCTGGGAACGTGAGCTGTGGCCCTGAGGGTCATGGGGTTTGGAGATGTCAGCCCTGAGTTGGGGTGTAGACGGTGCCATGGAGTCAAAGTGCATGAACTCCCGCTGTGGAGCCTGTGATGTGCCCTGCTTCTGCCCTTCCCACAGCCTCTGTGGCTCATGTGAGAGACCCAGAACAATTCCAGTAAACCTCCCCTGCACCCTCAGAAGCAGGATCTGTGTCTACGACTGGGAGAATTGTTTTTACACTAGGGAGGGCCCAGCGGTAGAGGAGGAGAGGAAAGATGGGAAAGGCACTGCCAGCCAAAGTATCTGAACCAGAAACACCACCCCCGCTGTCCTGCTCAGTCTGCAAGAGTAACCTGCAGAGTGGGAACAAAGAAAACTTTAAAATACAGCTTTAAATAGCAACAAAGATGCATAAAAAGAAGTTTATCAAAACTTTGCGAGACATTATGGAGAGAACTATAAGATCCTATTGAAACAAAGTTTAAATTTTCTTAAATAAATGCAAAGTTATACAATGTTCATGGGTGGCAAGACTTATGAAAGAGTAGTTATATTCAAACTCATCGATAAAATTAATGCAATTATAATCAACATTCCATTAACTTTTTGTGTGTGTGGAACTTGAAAGGCTGTTCCAAAAATTCATGTGAAAGAGTGAAAGCCCAAGAATTAGCAAATCAATTTGAGGAATAAGATCAAGTGGAGGGTATGCTTTGTTCTTTCAATTTTAAACCTTACTAAAAAAAAGTGGTAGTTAAAACAATGTAACAATTTCAGAGAAATAGGTAGATAAACAGAACAAGATAGACTAATAACAGATATATATGTGATATAATGATAAGAATAATAAAAGTAAAGAAAATTTAAAAAGAAGGGAAAAAAAAGAATAACCTGCACAGACACCTCTCCCGACATAGTTGGGGGACTAGTGGGAAAGGGTGCAGGAGAGGAGGAAGCTGACCTGCAGTGCCCAAGGAGGGGGCTGCTGTGTGTTGGGAGAGCACCACGCCTCCCTTCTCCTCAGGAAGCCCCAGCCCAGGCTCTTTCCCAGGGGGATGGTACCCTGCTGGAAAGGTGACAGTAGCATCAGCCCCCAGAGTGGCCACTAACTTGTAAAACACCTAAAGTCTCCAGATTACACATTAGATGTAAGTCGCAGACAGCCATAGAATTGTCTACCCAGCATGCTCGCAGCCCCCAAGCAATGGGAGAGTGTCCTGATTCTCGCATGACCCCACCCCACTGGCCAAAGTTAACTCACCAGGGGTGGGCCCTGCCTCCAGCTGGCCAATGAACTTCTTCCCCAGGAATTTTTAACTGGGGATCAAGAAAGTCAAGGTCAGACTCCCACCCATGGGGAAATCTATTGCCAGTCACGCTTCCAGAAAGCCAGACTGCAGCTGCGCTCAGACAAGCAGAGATCAACAGGCAAAGAACAACAGAGTCAGGCAGTGTTCGAGCCTCTCCTTCCAGCCACATCCATGCTCTCCTCGTGGTTTGGTGTTCTACATTTCACTGGATTCTGGGAGGAATGAATTCCTCTTTTTCTAACTGAGGTGAGGTTCTGATAATTTGCAATCAAAATACACAGGATTGTGAACCTTGTATGTACTGGGTTCTTTTTTGAAAACAAGAGCAGAAGTAAGAGGTCAGACAGCACAAGCAGCCCTCACACCAGTCCACCTGCCAGCTGGGGCTTGTGATTTCCATACCTGGCAGCTGCACGCTTGACCTTTCGAGGCTGTGCTGTGTCTTGTTTCACTGGGTACCCGCACTCAGGGGGCTGACCAGTGGTGGGCAAGGAGCACCAAGGGGATGAGCGGGGGATGGGCTGGGGACGGCTGTGGCCAGCTGCAGCTCCCGGTACTGGGTCTCATCCCTACAGGGGGGTTAGCTGACTGGCCCTGCCTGTATGAGGACCACACAGATCCACTGCTGAATTTCTTCCTCTCTATTCCCCTGCCCCCAGGGCTTACCTCTCACAGAGAAGAACCCCTCTTCTTTATCCTGATCTATTGGAGGGAGAAAATCAGTCTCCAGGGAGCTGTCTTCTGGTGACCGGAGGGGAGAAGGAAGGGAACTGAAAGTACCAATGCCTGCGGTGGGTAGGACATCTCATGGAATCCTGACAATAACACGTGAGGCAGGTACTATTATCCTCATTGTACACGAAAGCCCAACCAGAGTCTTGCTCCTTCTTCTCCTGGTGTCTGCAAATAGCACACATCCTTGGCAGCCGCTGTTCTCTCCCCATTCCACCCCCCTTTTTGGGCCTTGTTTTCTACACAAGTAACAACATGGATAGAAAGCCAGCTACTTCTGGTTCCTGAATACAAGATGCCAGGGGAAGTCTCTATTTTTATACCAAACCTGGTTTCCTGGTGGGCACACAAATTGTTGCCTGCTAAAATAGCAACTGGCAAAAATGTCTTCAATCTGCTTAGACGTGCATCAAATTAGGAGCTGGCCTTGCAGTTAATTCAACCGACTGTTTCTAAGGAGCTGGAAATGAAACTCCCGTTAAAGCTACCAGCCGTCGGCCCAGAATCATCAGCACAACTAGAAGCTCAGGGCCCTAAAGCAAAGCTTCCTCCTGTCTTTGGTTCATTCCAACCTTACCCCTCTCCATCAGTATTCTTTACTCTCTTCCAGCCCCTGCGGTCCAGGACCAGACTGCCTTGATGCACGCACATTGCATTCATTAACAGTAATAGATGGCATTGATCAGGCCCAGGCCTGGGTGACATGGTCCCTGGCTTCAGGGAGCCTGCGCTCAAGAAGAGGAGCTGGACACAACTTTCTGACTGTTTCCTCTGCACCGTCCAGGCTCTCTCTCCACCCTCCTTGTTCCTTTTCCCTATCAAGACCCGTCACAGGACCAATTTCCACAGCCACTATCAACATAAGTTGATAGCAATGTCACAAACGCAAATGCCTCAGGGGACCAGCCAGGTAGTAACAAAAATAACTAAGATTTTATCAAACATGATGGGCTGCCTTCAAGCCTTTGTGCTCGCTGTTCCATCTGCTTATATACTCTTCCCGCAGAGTTCCACACGGCTCACTCTTCCCCTCCCTAGAGTCTTTCCTGTGGGGTCCTCTTCTTAGTGAGGCCTCCCTGATTATGCTTTTTAAATTGCATCCCCAGTGTTTTCCACCTTCTTCCCTGCTTCATCTTTCTCCGTAGCATTTATCAATACATTTACTATATAATCTACTCTTTTATTGTCTGCCCCCTCTACCCTCACTATAGGTGCCATAAGGGTAGAGATTAGTCTATTTGGTTCCTTGATGAGTCCCCAGTCCCTAATACAGCCTGGCCATAGTAGCTGCCCAATAAATATTCACTGTATACACAAGCCAGGCACTGTACTAAACACTTGGATGTATTAACTCATTTAATCCTCACAACGAATCTATGAGATGGGTACCATTTGTTATTATTATTATTATGCCCATTTTACAGATGAAGAAGCTGGAGTATGGCGAGGTTCAGTTACACAGCTAGTTGGGGTGAATCCAGAACTAAGACACAGGTGGTGTGGCCTCAGGCCATGCTCCCAACCACTTCACTGCTTTTAACACACTCTGTACAACATGACAGGGGCTGGTGGGACCTTGACAACTGGAAAATGCTTACCCTGCCTGAAAGCATTCCATTTTTTTAATCCTCTTCGGGACCAAAAAAAAGTGTCTGTTGGCCTTATTTAGCCCTCAGGCCACCAGTTAGATGAGGATTGAACTAAAGTAGGAATTGTAGACAAAAATAGGCTTTTATTAGGTTAGGAAGGAATAGAGATTTAAAGAAAGATTACCCAACCAAACCTTGGGCCTTGAGGAATCCACGTGTGTGCTTTGCCTGGCTGCTCGCCCTTTGGCAGGAGGATCCACGCTAAGGGAGGTTCAGTGAGAGCTGTTTGAGCAGTAATGTTCTTATGGCCCAGTGGGACCCTTCCTGGAGAGCTGACCTCAGGGGCCATCCAAATGACAGGCAGCCTATTGATTGTCACAGGTTGGTCTCCTGGGATGGCAGCAGCTTCACAGAGGAAGGGCCAAGGCACAGAGCCACGGACATGTGTATTGATTTGGCACTGCCACAGCATTAAGGCACCTCCCCCCATGTCCTCCTAGACATCCCAAAATAATCAGTTTCTGTGGCATTTGGGCAGGATGTGGTTAAGATACCAAGACAGTCCAGCTTGCTTCAGACCCCAGCCACGTCACACTAGGGTGTCCAGTTCAGGTGGACCAGGGATTAAAATGTCAAAGCCTTCAGAAATATTTTCACACATTAATACTCAGAAGCCACAGATATTCGTTGAATACCGTAGGCCAAATTAATATCATGAGCCAGACTGTAGGAAAGATAAAGAGGACCTTTTCTCTTTTCTGGGGCAGCTAGAACCAAATAATAACTGACCCAATCTCTCCATGCAACTAAAAATGGCTAGAAGTTATCAATTCCTTTAACACTCACTCAGTAACGATTGGCTGAGCACCTAGTGGTGCCAGTAATGTGCTATGTTGTGGCATAGACAGGCACGAGACAGGTGTATTCCCAAACAGTGAGATGAGCAATGTATCAGACGTGTGGGCTGAAAGCTGTAAGAATGCAGAGGAGGCAGCTACATCCTGTCTGGGATATGTTGTTTATTGGGGAGACAAAGAAGAAAATCAGAGCCAAACTGGGAGGGGCTGTGTTGAAGGAAGAGGACCCCCAATGGGGCTGCCAGGTGGGCAGCTCGGGGCAGAGGGTTCCTCACAGACAGGAAGGACCATGGGACGGTCACAGTGTCCAGCCCTGGGGTGGGTTGCCCCACAGTGCAGGAAGTGCCCAAAAGCTCAAAAATTTCAGTTGACTCTGCCACTTGAGCAAAGTCCACTTCTCCATCACTTGGGCTGAGGTAGAAGGAGCCCTGCACTGGGTGAACTCAAAGTTCCCTCCAGCTTTGATGTCATATCATTTCATGGAACAGAACATGCCTTTGGCATTTTTTGCATCTCATTGAGCCTCTACATCTGTGAGTAGATGCCACCAGCTTCTCTGTGCATAATGGTTAAGATCTTGCTTGAGCCCTAAAGTCAGACACTCCTGGGTTCATATTCCTTTTCTGCCACTTACTGGCAGTGTGGACCTCACACAATTTATTGACTCTTCCACAGTCCCTGTCTTCTTGTCAGTAAAATGGAGTCATGGCTAACTCAGAGGATTACTGGAAGGATTAAATGAGAACAGGCAAGTATAAAACTACACCTACTGTGTTAGCACAGAGTATTCAATAGGATTTTCAAT
Organism: Equus caballus; assembly: GCF_041296265.1. NCBI lineage: Eukaryota > Metazoa > Chordata > Mammalia > Perissodactyla > Equidae > Equus > Equus caballus. The sequence goes on from NC_091688.1 coordinate 56,797,940, forward strand.
TAAGGAAAGGTATGGACAGGGGCTGGCCCTGTGGTGTAGTGGTTAAGTTTGGCATGCTCTTCTTTGGCGGCCTGGGTTCATGGGTTTGGATCCCAGGCATGAACCAACACCACTCATCAGCCATGCTGTGGCGATGACCCACATATAAAGTGGAGAAAGATTGGCACAGATGTTAGCTCAGGGCTAATCTTCCTCAGCAAAAAAGAAAAGAAAAAAAGAAAGAAAATGTATGGATGACCTTCCAATTGGGAGAAGATATTTGCAAATCATACATCCAGTATGGGGTTAATATCCAAAATATATGAAGAACTCACACAACTCAACAACAACAAAACAACTTGATTAAAAAATGGGCAGAGAATCTGAACAGATATTTTTCCAAAGAAGATATACAGATGGCCAACAGGCACAAGTAAATATGTTCAACATCACTAATTATTAGAGAAATGCAAATCAAAACCACAATGAAATATCACATCATGACCATCCAAATGTCTATTATTAAAAAGACAAGAAATAAAAAGCATTGGAGAAGATGTAGAGAAAAAGGGAACCCTCATACACTGCTGGTGGGGATGTAAATTGGTGCAGCCGCTATGGAAAACAGTAGGGAGAGTCCTCAAAACATTAAAAAGAGAACTACCATGTGATCCAGAAATGCCACTTCTGGGTATTTATCAAAAAAACATGAAAATACTAATTCAAAGAGATACATGCACCCCTATGTCCATTGCAGCATTATTAACAATAGCCACGACTTGGAAACAACCTAAGTGTCCATCAATGGATGAATGGATAAAGAAGATGTGGTGTATATATATATATGGTAGAATACTACACAGCCATAAAAAAGATGAAATTTTGCCATTTGAGACAACATAGATGGACCTTGAGGGTATTATGCTAAGTGAAACAAGTCAGATGAAGGAAGACAAACACCATATTATTTCACTCATATATGGAAGATAAACAAAGAGCAACAACAACAACAAAATATATAGACACAGAGAACAGATGGGTGGTTACCAGAGAGGGGTAGGGGGAGGACAAAAGAGGTAAAGGGGCACATGTGTACAGTGACAGATGGAAACTAGACTTTTGATGAAAAGAAAAAAAGAAAAGGTATGGAAAAGTGCTTTGCAAACCATAAAGACTAATGCAAATCAGTTATTACAATTTTTGTTACATGTAAGCTCCATGAAGGCAGGAATTTTTGTCCGTTTTGTCCACGGCTGCACCTCCAGAGCCTAGGACAGTCCTGGCATACAGTAGGCACGCAGTAATATTTGTGGCATAGATGAATGAATGCCTGCCCAGAAGGAGGTATACAAACTGAGGACTCAGCAGACAGAAGCGAGCTTCTCCTCTCCCTGGCTAGGACTGGAAGCTGCTGTTCCATATGGGGCACCCCCCCCAACCCCTGCTGCAAACCTTCCAGCTCAAGGGGTGGGGGTGTATCCCTGGCTGCCTCTCTGGAGCTCAGTTCCAACCCCCAGACCTAACACTTCCAGAACTCCCTCTAGCCTGGCTGCAGGCTGAGTGGCACATGCACGTCCTACTCCATCCAAGCTGGTCCCAGTCACCACCTCCAGGCAGGGGCTATTTTGGATCTGAGGGTGTCAGGAGCAGAAAAGGACCAGTCTTGGCAGCTGTGGCTGAGACATGGGCAGAGAGTGCCGGGTTCTCTCCCCATATCTATGCTGGAGCCTGAAATAGCTGTGAGGCTAAAGAAAATCTCAGAATAGCTTTTGGCTTCACCACAATTCCGGGCTAGAGCACAACACAGACCCAAGAGGGACCAAATAAGCAGCTCGCACAGGCAGCCCGTGGCGTGGGAAAGTCCTTTGGGGAGCAAAGTGAAAATCACGATACAAAACCCAGGCTTATCCTCGTTTGGGGAAGAGTGACAGAATGTTGAGCCAGTCCAATGGTACCTCCAGGGCCCGTGGAGCCACTGGTGTGGCCATAGCTGGGAGTGTTTAGCACTGGAGGGCCCTGGAGTGGCAGCATCTGAACGTCCAGGAAGGTTTCAAAGTATTCCATCCAGCAGCATGTGACCTGCCCCAATAGGGGCAGTGAGTGCACAGGGGCCTTAAACCACTGGCCCTGTGTGCCTGGGCGCTGGGCCGTACATCTTCAAGACCTTGTCCTATTGAGTTCTCAGCACAAGTCTGAGCAAAAGGCACTATCGTTTCCATTTTACATGAGAGAGCTGAGGCTCACAGGTATTAAGAAATTTGTCTTCATTAGTAAGTGGGAGAACTGGGATTTGGATGCTGGTCTGTGAGATGCCCAAGTGCATTTTAGCTGGGGCTGCACGCATGACGAGGATTTCTGCCTCTTGAGAGGGGACGGGATGGGGAAGAAGACATGATTCCAGCCCTCAGAGGTTCAAGAACTGTCTCCTGAAGCCCTCTGGGACTGCTGGCAACACCACCAGGGCTGTGCCAATGCTTTAACATGGACAGAGACGGGGCTGGAGAGCCCGGAGCTCTCCAGATGGCCTTCTAGTCCAAACCCTACTCCTGGGGCAGGCACGCCCTCCCTAGTGTCCCTGAGAAGTGGAAGGTGCAGGCACATGGGGTCCAGAAGGAGACCAGAGGAAGCCAGGAGGCCACCCGCCCCCCCACAAGGCTTGCACCCCTTGCTGCTTCTGCCTTTGGAATCCCTCTGCAGTCCCAATCACCTACTCCCAGGGGCTGAGACTCCTCTTTGAGGATGGACACTGTGCCGCTTTTCAACAATAACCATCAGACCCTGAGGAGTGGCTGTAGGAAGCAAGGGAGGAAGGGTCACGTGAGAAAAAAAGCTCAGACTTGACCATGACCTGGCTTATCCCAGCCGCCATTCCTATTCTGTTGCCCAAGATCCTCAACCTGGCCAACATGCTGACTTCCACGGCGGCTCTCTGTCCCCTCGCCTGTCTCTGCAGGCGAGGAAATGTGTGGTGAAGGAGGCTACCACGAGGGGGCAGTGTGGAGCAAAACCCCATCTGCCATGTCACCAAGAGCTGATTTTTCCTTCCTCAAAGTCCAGGGCCCAAACAGCCACCAGTGGCTGTATTCCAGGGGATCCACAAGCTTTGTATGGAGAATCTTTACATTCATTGTTTTCATTTCTATGATAAGTTAAAGTATAAGCATATTCTGAATCATCCGATGACACCTGATAACTGAAGACTGCTCTGTAAGGCAATAAGTAGCAGCACTTTAATTGGCATAAACAAACCAGTAAAGAACAGAGGCAGATGCAACATGGAAATAATGTGCTTGTTCTGCCCGAAGGCCATGTGATATCAACACACCAAGGTTTTGCAGTTCTTCCAAGAGAGCTGGCTGGTACATAGTCTATGGCAAGCAGATGCAAAAGAACCTGAACCATGGCTGTCGTTTTACAAGAGACAATCGACTTTCAGCATAAACCACATCCTCCATCACATTACATTAGAGACTTTGAACTTTATCTGTTGTATTCTTTTGATGATACGTAATCTGTACATTTACTTTAGTTTTAGGGTTGCATGATTTAGCTGTTTATATCTAGTTTTATATATGTGTACATATTTAAGTAACATAAAAAAATAATTTAAGGCAACACTGGTAGACTGTGAATATTTTTTTCTTGTAATTTACGTTAAGGGCACGATCAAACTAAAGCCTGGGCGGGTCATCCACAGCACTCGGGTCAGGGAATGCGGAATAGGAAGGCTGGGGGTGTGAAGAACAAGGACGTGTCCTCCTGTGAAGAGGTGGAGGCCAACAATGCCACTGGAAGATTTGGCCTTGGAACCGGAAGGAATGGGTTCCAGTCTGGGTTTGGCCACTTTGTAGCCACCACTTCACTTCTTGGGGCTGTGGCTCCCTTGGCCTGTTGGCTTCTGCTTCTAAAGTGTGGGATGCTCAGTGACCTTCCTGTTGTTCAGTATCCCCCTTGTCTACTCCCCCAAGCTGGAGGGTCAGGGGCTGATGGGGACAAGAGAGTTTCCAACAGGAAATGGCCTTGAGACATGCAGACTCACCCAACGTGTCTGGCTGCTGCTGGCCCCCAGCGCCCTCTTCCAGTTAAGCCATCAGCCACTCTCCAGTGAGTCCATTAGTAGGGGGCAGGGAAAATTAAGCGGTGGTCCACTGCAGGCCCTTACTGGAAAGAGGCCAAGCTGGCCCACACTTGCTTAGACTGTCCTTCTCCAGCAGCACGCCAAGTGTATATGGATCCATCAGACCAGAGATTCCACAGACCTGGGTTAGAAATAGGAGAACTTACTTCTTCTCAAGGGTGAGGATAAAGCCAATGCCACCTGGCGAAAAAAAATTCTGAAATCCCTAGGGCCTCATCTCTCCAGTACAATGTTCCCTCTGCTGCTGGTAGGATGCGATGGTCCCTCCTTCAGTTTCAGGTTTATCATCAGCATCAATAATAATCAGCATTTTTAAATACAGGCATACCTTGTTTTATTGTGCTTCGCTTTATTGCACTTTGCAGATACTGCGTTTTTTACAAGACCCTCCACTAGCAAAAAGATTACAACTCACTGAAGGTTCAGATGACGGTTAGTGTTTTTTAGCACTAAAGTCTTTTTTAAATTAACGTAAGTACATTATTTTTTTAGACATAATGCTATTGCACACTTAACTGACTACAGTATAGTGTAAACATAACTTTTCTATGCGCTGCCAGACCAAAAATTCGTGTGACTACTTTACTGTGATATTTGATTCATTGCAGTGGTCTGGAACCAAACCTGCAATATCGCCGAGGTATGCCTCTAGGACTTGATAGTTTATAAAAGATGTTCACGTATATTATCTTATTTGATAATCAGAATAAAGAACTCTGGGAGAAAGAACCCAAGACACAAAAGTTAATAATATGTCTGAAAACACAGGGCTATAAAGTGGACACTGGAGACCAAAATCCAGACATTTGGACCCAGAGTCCTAGTTCTTTCCTCCACACAGGGCTGTTTTCAATGCACAGTGTACAGGGAGATTTTGCAGCTGGCCCTGCCTTTCAGACACTTATAATCCAAGATGTTCAGGTATTAACTTCCCAACTTAACTGTAAGACACCAGCATGCATCTTGGAGTCACCAGACCACTCACACACAAAGACTTGTTGATTTGGTTTCGATTTAAGAGAATAAAGTTGGAGTGATTTGGCCATAAAGATTTCCTGTTCCTTAGAAGCATCCTCCTTTTGCTCGTTGCTGACAAATTTCCTTGAATAGAGGACAAACATTTTCATTCTACAACAGGTGTTCCCTCCTTTTCCGAGAGGGAAGGGCTGGTAGGGAGCGTTAGGTGTAAGACGGGGACTAGAGAAGGAGGAAGGAAGCAGGTTGGTGTTCAGATATTAAAGTTTATCTCCTTTACAGTTGCCTTGAATATGTGAAATATATATAACCTGACGGGCTTGGTGGTTCTCAAACCCTTTATTTTATTTTAAATAAGACTCTTTTTAAAGTGAGATCTCACTGGAAATCCAATACTCAAGTAAGAACAAGCAGACGTGCCTTTGTGAAAGGAGAAGGGCGGGTGCAGGCAGTTACACCCACAGTCCCCCAACCACCTCCTCCCTCCCGGGGCTCCTCATGGCACGTTTGGGGAGAGTCTGAGAATCACCCGGCCACATCATTTGCCAGCTGGGCTCCAGGGAGACCGAGCTGAACAGCACTCAGGCTCTGCCAGCAACAAGCTTTCAGGTCATCTCAACACGGGCTGAACTGGTCTATGACAGAGGGTGACTGGGTGCTCCGGAGCAGAGCAGCGTGGCTGCCCCGGCTGGGGATGAGAACCCTTGAAGCATCTCAGGAAGGAATGATGCTAGAGTCACTTTTAGAACACTTCTGTAAAACAAAAATGGAAAATATTTAACTTGAAAAATCTGTTAATGTTCAAAGATAAAAACACACATTCTCTGAGGTCACTGCCCTGGAGGGCAACCAGGATGCTAAAGAGTCGAGAAGCCATGTCACAGGCAGAGAGGCCCTGGGGCGCTGCTTCTGTCTGGTTTCCTTGCAAACCAGCCACGAATGTGTGCTTCTCCCTGGGGAGTCATGCCACCTCTGGGCTTGTCAGAGACTGAGCGGCACTTCAGTATGGACCTCGGGAAACCTACCGATATGCTCAGTGCCAGTGTATGGAAGGGGCAGCAAAATATCGCTGAGCCACCGTGACCAAAGCCACTCCAGCTCTGACCCCCACCTCGCCCCTCCTGCTGTGACTCAGCTTCTCTCAGACTTCAGACTTCTCCCTTCTTCTCTGTCTCTCTCCCTCACTTCCTTCCTCTCTCTCTCTCTGTCTCCCTGTGTCTCCATGTCTCTCTCTTTTTCCCTCCAGAATCCCTCTGACATCTAGAATTTTTAACGACATGGAAAAGCATCACAGTAGACTGTTAAGCAAAAAAAAAAAAAAAAAAAAGCAGCTTACAAAACTATAGAATATATAACTCCGTATTTATTTCTAAGATGAGATTAATTGGGAGAGGGCACCTCTGTACGGCCACAGTTCAGGAAAAAAATGAGAAAGAAAAGCAAAGAGCGGCCGGTGGAGGCAAAACTACCAGCATTCTTAGGGATAAGGCTGCTCAGGCCCATCTGGGTAAGAACTAGGGGTGGGAGGAGGCCCCGCTTCTTCCTCCTGCATTCAGCAAGCAGAGCAAGACCCTCTTCCTGCCCTGGGCCCGCTCAGGCGAGGAGATGAGAGAGGCCGGGGCTGCTGCACTCATCCATCTTCCTCCTCAGGAGGAAACACTAAAGCTGCTCTCAACAATTTTTTTTCAATGGGGGAGAGTAGTCTGAATGGGGTGATGAGGGCCCACGCAGGGCACCTCCCCTCAGCCACTGAAGCTCACTTCGCTGGGCCCTGAGTCTGTTCCAAGCTCCGACTAAGGAGGCATCCGCCGGGCCCTCCCCAAGAGCGGGCTGCCCTCCCCCGGGGCCTCGGAACTCACCTCCCTCAGAACTTTCCAAAGGATGTGAGGTAGAGTGACACGACGCAGTCAGCTCGTGGCCCCACAGATGAGCTTCCCTAACGTTTTTTTTGTTAACCTGTATCACTGATCGTTTTACTACCATGCGATCACAGTGGAGGCCTGACGCCTGGTCCAGCAAGCCAGGCGCAAATAGCGTCTGGAGACTGGCCGTAATCGGTGAAGTCGGGAGAGTGGGTCCATGGCTTTTAAGAGATCCATGGATAGGCTCAGAACCGGGAGCAGTGTCTGCAAACGGGGGTGTATGCCGGCTTCTGTGTGCTCGTTTTTCTGGGAGGATGACCTATAGCTTTCATGGGGTTCTAGAGTGGGGTTCAAAACCTCCAAGTTATTCAGAACCACTGTTCCCAAAATTCAAGGAACTGGGATGTATTGTCTGGAGAACTGTCCTCACGTATTTGCAGGGCAGTCATGTGAAATGAGGTGGATGCTACAGGGCTTCCCGGGAAGGAACTGAAACCAGAGGCAAAATTTCAGGTGGGCAAATTTCAGCTCAGTCTAAGAATCAACTATTTGCGTGATGTGAAAATAAAACAGACTGTTGCCCAAATAGGTGAGTTCTCTGTCACTGAAATCTTCAATCAGTGGCTGTCCGTGGTGTTGAGATACAAGATGGACTGGTGGCCTGGTGGGTCTGGTCAGCTCTAAGCTGGACTGACGGAAGGAAGGCCATGGCTTCCGACGCGCTCTCAGATGAAATGGGGGTAAAGGGAACAGCTGAGGTGTCCCCCGTCGTGGTTTGAATTGTAGGGACAAACCGAGGTGTGGAGAGCTCGTTGAACTGATTGCTTACTGGCCCTTTTGATGCCCCTCAATGGAAGAGGATGTCTCCCCAGGGCTGTAGACCCTCAGAGAACAAGTCTTCAAGAGCTTGGTGGGGGCTGGGCCTTCCTGACTTTATGCCGCTGACCTGCGCCGGGCTGGATCTTTGCCCTGGAACCTGGAACCGGCAGAATCTGTCTTTGTTTTCACTCTTTCATGTGGCTTTTCTTATCTGTATTCTGCGTCATATTATGTGAAATGTCTATGGAGTTTCTCTAAAAATCATTTTTGAAAAATATATAAGAAAAACATTAATTATGTTTATGCAGTTATTTGTAGGTTAAATATTTTTAAGAAAAATTGTACCACACGGAAAGCGCCATTCTCCTAGAAGACCTGATTTTGGAATTTCCAGAAACAACCAGTATGGATCCAGCATTTACCACCTCAGGCCACGTTGACAGCTGGGTTACAGTCAGTGATCACTGACACAGCTTATATATCTTGCCTTCAAACTGAACACATTTTCTGTTTAGTCAATATTTATTGTATACTTCTTTATTCCACAGACATTTGTTTCTTATAGATCTGCGGCTTAACGGAGGAAAATTGTACATGAAAAGCAGAGTCATATGGTTCTCAGCCTCTCTGAATCGAACGAGCAAATAGACATAATACTTCAAAGAGAAGGGGAACAGTCATGGCCTTTGATTTCTGAAAAAAAAATGGAGGAGAGCTGTTGTGGATGAAACAATGGTTTTGGAGCAGCCTAATCAGAATTATCACAAAACTATCGCAAACTTGTTTCATAGGGGCAAACATTGCTTCTTATCCTGGTTTTCCTTATTTGTGAAGTTGCCACACCCTCGCTGGCCACCTGGAGGTAGCTGGCAAATTTCCAGCAGGCAGATTCAGTCCTCCTGGGCCGGAGGACCCTGTGGGCGGAGCAGAGCACACCTCAGTGACTTAGCTTTCCCACTTGGTCCTCGAAGAGCCGCCAGGGCTGGCCTTCCCACCAGGGGACCTCCAAGCGGGTTCTGCTATTCAAGCTGGTAACCCAGCTCTTTCCTCGTGACTCCCACTGGGCTGAGCCCCCATGGTGAAGGGAACCCAAAACTAGGAAGCGGAACCTGGGCAAAGGAGCTGTGTGGTGTGGAAAAGACGGGCCCCTGGGGTAGGTGCCAATGCCAGCCACCAGCCCCTGCATTTCCTAGAGCAGGTGAAGCAGGAGGCCCCTCCAGAGGAGATGCAGTGGTGGGTCTGCTCCAGAGGAGGGGGCCGGCCCTTCTGACCTGTGTGTGCAGAGCGTGGAGGGCAAGCCAAGGCATGGGGGCCTGTGGAGGGAGCTCAGGAGGGAGGTCAAGGCAGGGAGGAATGGTCAGCTTCCTTTACTTATCATGGCAGAATCTTATGGCTGAAGCTCAGGAGACCTCTGTCCCCTTGGGGGCCTGCAGCTGCTGAAGGGGAAACCCAGCCTCAGTCGTGGCACTAACCAACGTCTCTCTGTCCCATGCCGCCTGGTTAGACAGTGCTTCAGCTTCTTTGGTTCCTGTACCAACTCTAGGGTGAGGTGGGTGGGTCAGGTGCCACTGTTATCCCGGTTTTGCTGCTGAGTTTCAGGGCTGTTGGAGACTGGCTCAAGGTCACACAGCTTGAAAGGGGCATTTTCAGAGTTTGAGATTAGATCTTCTAACTCTGCAGTTTCTTTCCAATATTCACACCGCCTTGCCCATGCACCCCAGAGAAACCCGACACGCACCCTCCCTTCAAAAAGGAGGTCACTGTTTATAAACGGCTTTGTAAATCCCGTGTCCTTTTGTGAGATGTGCTCTTGGTATATCTGTACAAGATGAATTCATGAAGCTCAGAAGTTAAATGACTGGGCAAAAGTCACACAGCAAAGCCAGGGTTTAATTCAAATGTGTTCACCTGCTCTCAAGGATCCTGAAGAGTGTTCTCAGAGGGTAAAGGATTTAACCAGCTCTCTGTGTGTGACTCAGCTCTGTGTTTGGGGGAAGCATCTTATTTCCGGGATGCTGAGAAGGGACCCCACAGTGGTAAGGATGATCCTGACAACTCACAAACACGGGCAAGTGTCTGTTCCTGATTGATCTAAAGACCATGGCTCTCTGTGGAGGGAGGGGATGGAAATAATTGTCCAGCCCAATGTAGGGCCAGTGGTGAAATCTCAAAATATTTCCATTTTCTTAAAGGATAATACAAGCCCATGAGACCACTCAGCTATATAAAGAAAGTATTGCAGCAACTACTTTTATTTTAGTTTTTTCAAGTGGCCACAAAGATGCTTGATAAAGTAAAAGTGATTCACTAAAGGAACCCCAAAGGAAGGCAACTCATGACATAGTATCTGTGGCAGCACTGGATTTAGAGGCAAAAATGTGGGCTGTGTGATCTTAGGCAAATTACTTAACCTCTCTGACCCTCGATGTCCTCCTCCATGGACACTGCACACTCTTCAGGGAGTGATGGTGATGAGCATATGACACATCATTTATACCAAAGGAAAAGGTAGTGCCATTGCCAACCACCCAAAATGCTTTGTTCTTGCCATTATCACACACTTCTCACATTATGGTATAATTTCCTGCTTACTTCGCTGAGTCTTTCCTGATCAACCCCATCACCTGCCATGTTGTGGTTCTCAAGGAATGTTTTTTTTTTTATTTTACAGATTGACACCTGAGCTAATATCTGTTGCCAGTCTTCTCCTCAAAGCCTTCAGTACACAGTTGTATACTCTCGTTGTAGGTCCTTCTGGTTGCGCTAAGTGGAACACTGCCTCAGCATGGCCTGATGAGCAGTGCTAGGTCCACGCCCAGGTTCTGAACCAGCAAAACCCTGGGCCTCTGAAGCAGAGCATGTGAACTTAACCACTCGGCCACGGGCCCGGCCCCCTCAAGGAATGTTTTTTGAATGAATGAATAAACAAATGAATTGACAAATCTGAAAAGAATGATGCAGACTTAGGTATTTTCTTTTTTACAGAGATATGCAGAGACGGCAATGCAAAAAAACCATTTTCCAAGCTTCTGGCCATAGCCAGAAACATAAAATTATGGAATATTCTGGAGACAGTCAGAGGTGGCACAAAGCATTTAACACTGTTTCATTCCCGCTCCTTTGGGACATAGAGCTCTGCCCCTAAGGAGGATTAGTTTCTCCCTAAGCATTTCCCCAGTGCTCATTGCACCTAGTCCTCCCAGGTGCTCCAGAAGATACTAGAGTGCTGGCAGTAGAGATCCCAGAGCTGGGACCTTATCATCCTCGCTTCTCTATTCCATCTCACAGAAGGGGAAACAGGCCCAGGAAGGAGAAGTGACTTACCCCAGCCCCTCCGGCAACTTGGTCAATAAGCCAAAGTGATAGCTCAGGTGCCTGACAGCGTACCCACAGCTCCTTCCCCCAGCCCGTGTTCCAAGGGGCACGAGGCAGTGCGCAGGGGGCACCAGAAGCCCTTGATGGCCATGGAGTGTAAGTTTGGCTGCAAAATCAGAGGGTTATACAGATGATCCTGTGGCATGCAGAATTCAGATTAATTCAGTAAACATTTACTGAGCATCTATTATGTGCCAGGGGCTGGATTTTTAAGGTAAAATATGGGGAGTTCCCAACAATTTCCTGTTTGGGGCAGGCCACTTCAGAGTAAGCACCCCATACTCCAGGGTTTATGTCCACTCTCCCCGTGGGGCTGCCCTCCAGCCTGCTGACTATCCTGACCTGTCCTCTCTCTGTCCTGGGGGCTTCCTGCTCTGGTCTCCAGACCTCAGTGGGAAGAGTCACTCTCCCTGTCCTGGGATCATCCCAGCTGTCCCACCTCCCCGTCTGCTTTGTGCAGCAGTGTCCAGAGCCTTCTCCTGCCCCTCCAGGGAAAGTGGAGGAAGACAGCTATGAAGTCAAAGGTCACCACCCTACGATCCTGGGCCAGACTCTGCACTTCCCTTCTGCCTGGCAGCTGCCCAAGACTTTGACACGCAGGTTCCCCTTCAGCCCAGTTGTTCTGTGGCCCTCAGAAGACCATGACCCAGAGCTGAGCGGCAGCCAGGCACCCTGTGTGTCAGTGTGCTCCAGGCAAAGACAGTTTCCTAGGAAAGGCTGGGAAACAGAGCCAAACCAACCCTGTGTCCAGACAGAAGAAACTAGAACAGGCCAAGAGAGGAACTGGACAGAGGGCCAGGGTGGAGCAAGAGGAAGTGTCTGGAGACTGCTCTTCTCTGGCTAGTTGATCTGAGTCTACACGTGGTCCAGGGCTACAAGTATGGCAGAGCTGGGCGGGGCCTCAGCAACCATCCAGTCCACCCCCTTACATCACAGATGGGAAACCAAAGCCCAGAGAGGGGAGGGACTGCCCAAAGCTGCACAGCTGGCTAGAGACAGGGCAGGCCTGGGACACACCAAGCCCATGCTCTGGGGAGTGTGTTGGGGCCTGTGCCCATGTGTCTGGGGGCCACGGTCTTCACCTCCCTATATTGCCCCCACTGCTCACTCTGCTCTCTGACCCTGATGGAAAAGCAGCATTTCAGACGGCATTCTAGAAGTTTAAACCCAGTTGGTCCTGATCCAAAAATGTGTCAGAATCCAGTGTTGGACTGCTGTTAGGAGATTTCAACATGCAATTCCGCTTAAGGAGCCGCTACTGAATCCTAACCCCAGGCACGGGACTGCTGGGCCTGGGAAGGACGCAGGCGAGGAAGTGACCAGCCTCTGACTGTCCCAGGAGCATGCTTCTCTGCAGTCAGGGAGACCCAAAATACAACCAGCTCACACCGAGGCCTTGCACGACGGGGCAGCCTGGGGCCCGGCAGCAGGTCCACACTGCCAGCACGGAGGAAGGCTGCTCGCGCCAGCAGCCTTCTGAAAGGAGGACCTTGCTCTGGACGCTGATTTAAAGCCTCTCCTCTGGCCCAATATTATAACAACCATCCATCCTGCTCCTGGGGTTTGATGGGAACGGAAAGAACAAAGGAAGAGAAGTAATAATCCACAGTTTTCATTCCAGCTGTGCTGTTCATGAGCTGTGTGACCAGTACCTTCACCTCTCTGGCCTTCCTTTTTCTCACTTGTTAAAGGAGAGGATGAGCCATCAGATCCTTCCAGCCCCAAGACTCTCTGATCATAAGAACTCCAGGAAGACCTGCCCACACCCCCCCCAGCCCAGGACTTACTGCTCGCGTGGCTTCCCCTTTGGCACTAACCTCAGAGGTTTTGCCCACCAGAATCCTCACCCTGAGAGTGTGGAGCTGAAGAATGACTCCACTTTACAGAGCAGGAAAACCATTCCATAAGGAGAAAATCCTTTCTTTTTACTTTCTCTCGTCGCTTTTCCTGGGGAACCCGCAGCTCTTGGTGGCACCAAGCTGACCAAAATTGAACCAACTTTCTCTGTGGGGTGAGAAATTAGTTTTTATTGTATCTCAATGGCCTCAGGAAAGACACAACTTGGTTTTTTGATGCTGAAGGACAGTCTGTATCTAATTCTTGTGCTACTTTCCCCTTCATTCTTATCACCAAAACTTTTTGGTACCCAAGGTGTAACCCTACACTTTGACCTTGAAGATTCTTGAGTTTAAAAGAAAGATGAAGGGTCTTATCTCTAGTCATATACATGCTTTGCTGCAAGCATGTGCATCTCACACCACCCTAGTCAGACCTCCTGATGCAGGGCACAGCCTGCGTAACTGTCCATGGCAACCCTGGTCTCTAGAGCAGCCTCTCCGTGCTTCCTCAAACAAAAGTCTAATTTCTCTTTTCTTATGACTTCTCGGCCCTAACAGCTGAGACAGGAAACTCTGAGAGTTGAATTCCTTATATCAGCTCATGTTGTTCATTTGAGATGTGTCATCATCCTCTGCCTACCCAGCATCTGAAGCAGAAGAGAAATGGTCTTTGCAAAGCATAGCCCCAAATTCGTGCAGCTCTTTCTGGAATACCTGGACTTACCTAGACATGAACCCTTGCTCCCTTCTATCCCTCTGTCTCTATCTGGGTACCAGGTATGAGTTAGCTATTGGTGTAAAATTGCTAGGTAACAACCAACCAGAAGACTTCAATGACATACTCAAGGCCCCTTGGGACCTGGGCTCAGAACTGGCACACTGTCACTTCCGCCTCATCGTACAGCCAAAGTTATGCCACATAGAGTAGGGAAACACTGCTTCTATGGGAGGAACCCCAAAGTTACACGGAAAGGTCTTGGATACAGAAAGGGGTAGAGAATCGGGGCCACTGATGAAATTAAACTACCATCCCCCCCAACTCCTATACTCTGTCCCAGCGTCAGACCCTTCCTCCTGAACCTTCAACTGCCCCCTCTCTGCTTGGTCAGACTCAAACCCAAAATATGATTAAATCTTAAGAAAAAAAGTTTTGTATAGTCCCTTAAGCATTTATCACCCTATATCTTCCTCCCTCCATTCTTCAGGGAATTTATCCTAAGAAAGAATATAAAATAAGAAAGTGTGTATATACTATAAAATATAGTATTATATTATATTATATATATATTATATATATTATAGAAGAGTGTTGTTCATAACAGTGAAACTGGAGGCAATGTAGACTTCCTCTTCAGAGGAAGAGGAGGAAATTGGCAAACTGCTACACCTGGCGGGTGGATGCTCATCATACAGTCATCATAAATGAGGGTTATGAAGACTCTGCAATAATACTTTAAAAAACCATATGAAATCAAGTTAATCGACAAACCAAAATGCAGACCACATATACAAGCCTATTATAACCATGTTAATGAAATACAATAACATATAAAACTGACGAAACCTGATTAAGGTCTGTGGGTTTTACCAATGTCAGTTTCCTGGTTTTGCTCTTATGCTATATTTAAGTATGACATTACCACTGGGGGAAACTGGCGGAAGGGAACATGGGACTTCTCTGTCCTATTTTTTTCAATTTACTGTGAATTTATAACCAACGAAATAGTTTTTTAAAAGTCCCAAAACTCACAAAGAAAGAAAAAGCCTGAAAAAATTAATATGGCTATATTATGTGATAGAAATATGGGTGATTTTCTTCTTTTTTTTCCTAACTTTTTCCATTTTTTTAAAAGTCAACATGTTCTAATACAAGGGAAATGCCCACTGTGTTTTTAAGAAGGAAATCCTAGCTCCCCACGTTGGGGGTCCATGCTCCTCCTCCCCAGGCCCAGCATCGCACAGGGCTGCCACTGCGGCTCTTTCTAATACTTAGCTCAACATCTGCCTGCCAGACAGTGTCTCCCTGAGGCAGGAGCTGCATCCTGTCACCTCTGTGCATCTCCTCCTCTCCCCATCTAGTGCCCAGCCCAGGGCTTCATACAAACTTACTCGCATATTCAACAAATAGGGATTGAACCGAAAACTCTGCTCGCTCCTGGGGATCCAGAATCAATGACGTCCAGGCGCACGGTAGAGCTCTTCCCTTCAAAGGCTCACAGTCTCCAGACAAGTGTGTGTTTAATGCAACACAGCAAAGCCACCCCGAGGGGTGGACAGAGGATGGTGAGAGCACAGAGGGGAAGAGCCAGCTGTGCCTCCGGCTGCAGGGAGGGCTTCACCCAGGCGGTGACCTTTGGGCTGGGCCGAGGGATGGGGAGGAGGTGGTCAGACGGCCAACTGGAAAGGATATTTTCCTGATAAAAAGACACCTTGGACAAAGACCTGGAGAAGTGGAGGGCCACAAGGGTGCACAGGGCATTTTGAACCCATCATTTTCATCCAGGAGATATTTCTTTAAAAGAGAAATCTTTTTAATCAGAATTACACAAACATTAATGAATTTTTGTTAAGAAAATATTTTCTGGCGTGAACTCTGTTGCACCAATTTCTTTCTTTCATCAATTTTTCTATACAATGCGGTTAAATGGTTTCCTTAGTTTTATGTTACTGGAATTATTTTTGCCACCTTTTCTTTTTTGTCCTTTTGCATCGTACAGCAAAGGTGTCATTTATCTGATCTGCTTATTTTGTTCACATCAAATTGTACTAATTAAAACTTTGGCCATTATAAGAATGTATGCATTTGTTTCTACCAATTTTGACTGTCCTGGGTCAAATTTTATACAAATTAATATAGTCTAAGATATCTTATTATTTTGTTAATTTTTTGGTTAAAAAAACAATTTTACCAAGTACCGCTTTTGGCATTATTGCTTTTATTTTGTCTTGATTTTTCTACAGGAAAGATTCATTATGAATTGAGTAAACTACTGAGCATTTTTGTTCTTAGATTATCCACGAGAAAACTGAGTGGATTTGTGAGACACACAGAGAGACAGACGGAGAGAGAAAACGCACAAGAGGTGGGACTCGGCGAGACAGGCAAAGGCAGCCGCGCTTCTGGCACACTGCCTGACAGACACAGATACAGGGACGGGCTCACAGTCTCCTCCTGTTTGGAGAATGAAATTCGCCACCCTGTAAAGGAAGACAAGAAAATCCAGACTCTCTACAAAGTATCATTCACAAAGTCCAGCGTGCAACAGAAAGTGACTAGACATGTGAAGAAACAGAAAAATGTGACCCGTAAAAGCAGTAAATAGTTCCAAATGGGCGTTTTTAAACAGAGGGAAAGGCGTCAGTTGTGTATTTTAGAAGGACCGCTCAGGTAGCCCGTGACCTAAGGACCACTGAGAAAAGACTGGCCCAGGAAGAATTGCTGAATCCTGTCAGCACCATCCCTAGGGGCTC
The DNA here is from genome assembly GCF_041296265.1 of Equus caballus. Lineage (NCBI taxonomy): Eukaryota > Metazoa > Chordata > Mammalia > Perissodactyla > Equidae > Equus > Equus caballus. The sequence goes on from NC_091688.1 coordinate 56,814,397, forward strand.
TAAAGGAAGGTGATAGAGTTGTAGACCAAGGCCTGGCAGAGCCATGACTTTCGTGGTTATATTAAGATTACAAAATGTCAAAGCTGAAAACAATCTTGGACAGCATTCTATCTATGCCCACTCATTCCATAGGAGGAAACTAGGCCTCAGAGAGGACACTGGTTTTCCTAAGATCCCACTGCCCTTTCAAAGATGACGTGGGCTTAAAATTGAAGCCTCATAACTTTCCTATATCACATGTCCTCTCTGTGACTACCTTGTGCTAAAAATAAGGTCTCCAAGATGACTATGTGCATTCTTACCGGGGGAAGTCCCAGCCATAGTTTCTACAACACCATCAAAGTGTCATTTCTTTTTTCCTCTCCCACGTAGAATGAGCAGGTTTCCAGTAAGCCATCAGATAGCAAGAAAAAGTCATCACAAACCAGATACTTAATGCCTACTCATGTAAGTAGTTGAGATTTCAGGCTTCCCAAACTAGATTTCTAGAAATGTGTGTGCTTAAAATGCACGTTTGAATCTGTTTAGTTGTTGTCCAGAAGCAACATGACGAGGCAGTGACTGTGGCTTTGATCCATGGTAGTGCCCAGTCAATATCATCCAGAGGAAAAGCAAAATACATTCCATGACCTCAGTTTGCACTTACAAATGAGGTTGTTGGCATCCCACAGCAACAAGTAAAGGATCACAGTGGATGGATCACGCCCTCTTCCTGATCCTGGGAACAAACTCGAGGGATCAACAGTGGTACTGAGGGTCGTTCCTTCCCAAGAGAGCTGGCCCCACTCCCTCCAACCCATCCCTGGCTGCTCTTGTCTAATCTCTCAGGAAATACTTTGCAAGTCCTTGACATGTCTGACAATGAAATGGGGTCCCTCCTGTAGAATTACTTTCCTTCCTAGTCTCTAGAGCTGGTCAAGCCTGGGTCACACAGCCAGGGGTTTCAATCCAATTGGGTCTTACAACCCTTTGCTGAGGGCCTGCTGCTGGCTCAGGGTGCACGTGCTCGTGGCGGGGGGGGTCATGACCTCTAAGGCTCCTCCCCAATCTACAGTGGATGAAATTCTCCTATTGGTTACAGAGGGAAAGAGGCTAACTTTACTAAGCACCCACACTGGGCCAGGTAAGTAGACTTGGTTTTATGCACTTCACCTCATTTAATCCTAACCACAACCCTCATACCCGCTGTTTTTACTAATCAGGCAGCCAAGACTCCAGAGATGAAGTCTTTGCCAAAGGTTATGCAGCTCGTCACCCATGTCCAGACCTCTTTGACTTCAAAGGCTGTGCTCCCTCTGCCACACCAGACTGCCTCCAGAAGAACCAAGAGGGGACACGCACCTGGGGAAGTTTCGAGGTCCCTGTGAACTCATAACTGAGAGTATTCGTGACATAAGCCTGGCGTAATTGGAGGATGTCTGGGAAAACAAAAATACATTAACGAGAAGTAGCAGGTAACACTTGTGTATTTCTGACCCTTGTGTTGTGGGATATTCAAATCTTTACAAACCAACCATGGCAGAAGATCAGAAACCAGAATAGAAGGTGTGGCTGTGTGTGTGGTTGCATGTGTGTATATGAGTGTGGCCGTGTGCATCAGCATGTATGAGGATGGTCTCTTACACACAAGGGTATGTGGATGTGGATGCACAGATAGGGCAAGCACGTTTTGACAGGTAAAAAAGTAATTTCATTTTTCAAAGCACAGAAAATAAAACAAACAAAAAAGCTGCTGCTTTTATTTATAAGATAGTCTTCAAAGATGTATGTGACTTGCAATTTTAACTTTTTCTGTGGTTGCAAACTATTTATTTAACCCTTTAAAAGTGCATGAACTGGCAAATTCTGAGTTTTTAGGAACCAATTGCAAGGAAACAAACATCATGACTTATCTGAATGAGGAGTAACTAAACTCTTGCTAGTCAGGTTCTCTGGAAATTCTTATCTGGGGACTGCATGTGTCAGGGCCGGGAAAACCAGACCTGCCCAGTGGGCTTAGGGAGGGGCTGGGTGAGGGGAGGCAAGACAACTTGGTAGATTTCAAGCCAGGGGACCTTCTGCATTCTTTATCTGCTCCTTCTGGAACTGCCAGAACTTAGCAGGACCCAGGGGCAATCGGCTTATTTTTAGAAGGTGCTTCAAGTCCTCCACCAGTGTACACAGGCGTGAAGAGACGAGCTAACTGGTCCAATTGAAGCTGCCAGAATCCCCAGAGGGAATCAGGAGGGCTGAAGCGCAGCAGGGAGAAGGGCCACCTGTCAGGACTGGCAGTCGGGGGTAAAGATTCCTGTGAAGGGCTGAGCGAGAGGACTTCTGGCTGAGGATTTCCTCACCCAACCCCTTGGCCACCCAGGAAGTGGCTTCTGGCCTGTAGAGGCCTTCTCTGACACCCCTGAGCAGGGAGGCGTCTTGGTGGCCCTCTACCTCAATAGACGGGGCCTCACTTCTGCCCCCAGCTCCAGGGCACGCCACGCCTCCCCAGCACACAGTACACCGCTCAGCCCACAGTGGAAACTCAACCAGCAGCTGTTGAATGAATGAAGGCTTCTACCCGCTCCTTCCTGCTCTGCCCAACAATGAGATTTCCTGGGATAACTCAAAAGGCAGTTGTCCCTTTTTATCTGCTGAGCTATCAAAGGAGGAGTGGATTCTACTGGACACTCAACAGGAGAGAAGTTCTAGGTGGATTAAATTTAATTCAACAACATTTATTGAGGACCCACGACACTACACATGTGGGTCCAGGTAGTAAGGAAACATAGCTGAGTTGCAGAAGTTGTGAGTCTGCGGCACACCCACGGCAGGCATCAATAATCGATCACAGCCTCTTTCCTACAGGATCAGAGGCAGCCTAAGGACTGTCTCAGCAAAGCCGTCCAGGCAGCCACTGCACGGGACCAGGACTGGCAGTCGGGGTGGAACCTGTTTGCCATCCTGAGAGCAGGCATGTGCCCTGGCCGGCCTTCTCTACTAAGTTGGGTAAATAAAGCATGAATAAAAAGCTCCTGAACTCTGGGAACCTATAAGTGGGGGAAAAACAAACACCTGGGAGGATGAGGGCCCCTTCCTTCCTGCCTCACTGATGGCCACCTGTGGCATGGGGTTGAGAACAAAATGCTTTTCATCTCAGGACACCAGGAAACTCCTGTCATGACCGCAAAACCACAAGAAACACTGAGGTTCTAATCCAGTGTGTGTGTTGAGTTGTGTCCCCACCCCCCAGCCCTGCCCCGGCCCCGCAAGCCAGATTCAGCCTCTTCAAGGCAAACGTCCCTCCTCACATCAGGACTCTGAGTCCCTACTCCGAGGTCCCTGTCATTCTAGACCGCAGGCCCTGCACACCCTCTCTCCCATACCAGCAAGCCCCACCTCTCGGTGCCCATCCTCACCCTAGCAATGGCCTCGTTTCAGTGAGCTTCCTGATAGCTACTGGACATGAAGTTGTTTGCAAACTCCACACCAAGGAGCCCCAGGGATTTATTTTCAGCCCTTCTTCTCACCGGTAAAGCTCAGCTTCCCCAGAGACTGTTCTGTGCTGGGAACATGAAGCCCTGAGCAGTCTCTTCAATTCCTGGAATGCACGTTTCAGGGCTCAGGGGCAATGTGAATAGCCAGCAGCCCGGGGTACACTTGCCAAGAGCATCCTTCCAGGGGCTCTTGCATTACCAGCAAGGAGCCCGGAGCACAGATGCAAGGAGGAGGCAGGTGGTGCATCGTCTTCATTTATGCTGTGCTGTCACCACTGCCCAAAACACTCTTTATTATCCTTGTCATCATCCCTAAAGAGGCAGTAAGCCCCTGCCTGGGGCACACGGCTTCTGTTATGCAGCAGTGACCACCCTGTTGGGGAAAGAGCCTATCCACAGGGAGTGACAAATACAATCCGACAACTCCTGTGCTTGGAGCCGAATCAACAGCACAGACACACGCAAGACTACACAAGTTCTTGGAAGCATATTAGCGAATAAAAATAAAATTAGTATTTGAATCAAATATCAGTTTAACTTATTCACGTAGTTGTTATTTCATATATTTTCCTTAAAAAGCTGAATTGAGTCTTTTGGTCCCAAGGGGCAAGGAATTACTAGGTAAGATTTTTCAATCTTTTTAAAGAAAAAAGGCAGTAAATCATTTTATATTTTAAATAAAGATTACATTACAAATGTCACATTTTAAGCATTTCCCTTAAAAATAATATTCTATCTACCAGTCTGTGATCTAGATTTTTTAGAATGATGTGAGAGACTCAGCTCAGGGGTAAAACTTAAAAAAAACAAATGAAAATTTTGCATGGTTTTGTCCACATCTGTGTCAATTCACCAAATCACACAAAACATCAGTTACACCCCGTCCTTCTCCCAGGACCAGGGCTGGGCCACTGGGATCATGGAACAGGATCAGCAAACAGCCAGGCCCATCTGCCTGTGGGAAAATCAGATGCTCCTGCTGTCTAAAAGAATCATATCCCCCCAAAGGGTCAATTCAGCGGTGCACATATACTCTACAAACGGCCTTTAAAAGCCTGTCACTTGAGGTTTCTCTTGCTGTGTTCCTTTTTTCTGACCTGCCCCTGCCTCGCCCCGTGCTCCCTTGGATTATTCTCAGTCATACTTATGTCTCAGCTTAAATGTCACTTCTTCCAGGAAGTCTTCCCTGGCCTCCAACTGAGTTGTGTCTCTGTTTACACTCTTAGCTATCACCTATCACACCGGGAGCCCCGGGTTACTGAGCTATATATTCTGGGAGGGCAGGGACTTGTCTGTCTGTCTCGCCAAGGCTAGCATAGTGCCTTCCCATGGCAGATGTTCCAAAAACATTCTATGAGTGAATGAATGAAGTAATGAGTGAGCAAGCCAACAGTTCTTGAGGACCAGGCACTCTCCTTGCTTTTCAGGCATGAGGTTCTCAATGGCCAGATACATGGGGGCTCTTCTCAAACTCATGCCTTCCCACGCAGACACATTTCTCTCCCGTACAGAGCAAAAGCAGATGAAAATGTGCTCAAACGGGCAGTCCAGCATCTTTCTAGAACAGGGATGGACAAACTATAGCCCATGAAATAAAGTTTTACTGACCAGGCTCATCCATTCGCATACTGTCTGTGGCTCCTTCCACACCACATCAGCAGGGATGAGCTGTGGCACAGCCTTGGTCTGGCCTGCAGAGCCTTCATTCGTCACCATCTGGCCCTCTGCAGAAAGTGTGCGGAGACTCACTTTAGAACCTCGGAGCAGATGAAGATCAGATGAGGACTCAGGGACAAACCGAAGTAGAGAAAGGGGCAGCACAGGGTGGGGGTGACACAAGACCGCCGGGAGGAAGGCGCTGCGGGCAGTGGGTTGGGAAGGTCAGAAGAGGTGGTCTGAGCCCAGTCGGAGCCTCTGAAACCCCCACGAGTGCTGGGAAGCATGTGGGCTTTGGTGTAAGACGGACCCGGGCTGCGTCTGCCGTCGTGGTTTACTGCTGCATGGGCTTAGGCCGCTTACCTCACTGCCCTGAGCTTCAGCTTCTTTGTCTTTCAAAGAGAGACTGCCTAGAGGACACGGTTGTGAGAATTCGATGAAATAAGACGGGTAAAGGGGCTCTCAGAGCTCCTGCAGTGCAGAGCCTCCAAGCTGAGTTCTCCCGGATCCAGGTTCCAATCGTGTCTCTGCCTCTTACTCACTCTGGGGCCCTGGGAGACATTCGGCCCCCTGTAAGTCTGTTTCCTCATCCCTTACATGAGGAAGGCAGTGGTTCCCAGCAAGGCACTGCTGTAAGGATTAAATGACACAAGCAGATAAGCGCCCAACACAGAACTTGGCACCCAGGAGGTTCTCTTGCTGTTACTGCTAAATTGTTGAGCACAGACCCCAGTGCGTGGTGGGTGCTCCATAACTGTGATTTCCTCTCATTCTTCCTCCCGCATGTGGTCAGGACCGGGAATGCACATGTTCGCCCTGCTAACAACTTGCTGTGTGACTTTGGGCAGCTCAAGGGTCCTCTCTCGATTGCTAAAACTTGGCTCATAAAACGAAGGGGTTGGTCTAGATGGAGGGTTTCCACACTCTGCCAGTGATAAAAATCTCTCGGGAACCTCATAAAACATCCAGGCTCCCCAGCCCCTCCCTTAGAGATCCTGGCTCCGGAGGCCTGCAGTGGGGCCCAGGTTGGATTCTGTCATTTAAACAAGTGCCTCAGGTGATTCTTGACATCAGGTGGGTTGGGAAACATTGGCTCGATGAGCTCTAAGCTCCTTTAGACTGTGAAAGTCCTGCATGAGCCAGTCTCACGACCCATGTAAGTGTGTGTGTGAGTGTGTGTGTGTGTGTGAGAGGGAGAGAGAGAGAGGCGTGTCTTGGGGCTGATGAAACTGTCGACTGGGCATTACATTTCAAAAGGTCTGTAGGTCGTCAGCTTTCGAGAATTAGTCACCGCATGATCATTTTGATGCCCAGGCAGCCAGCATGCAGATGTGACCTGCTCGTCTTTGCCTCCTGACTCACGTTTGCTTTGCCCTGGGGACCATGCCCTACTGACAAGAGCACTGGACCAGGACCTGCAGCTAGAGTGTCCCCATCAGCTGTCCTCGAAGGCCGCGCTTCTCGAGTTCTAGAAAACTCACCGTTCTCCCAACTCCTCTCAGCACAGGCTCCAGAAGGCCATGTGCGAGGGAGGTGAGCACCAGCAGCCTGATATTGGAGCCCCCGGAGGCAGGGGCCAAGCACCAGAGGCAAGGGGCAGAGCTGGTGCAGGTGGCAAAGAGTGCGTGGCTTTAGAATCAGAAGCCCGCTCCGGAGACCCAGTGTGAATCCCACATCTGCCAATTACAATTGCTCACTTGGGGCAAATCGCTTTACATGTCCCAGTCTCAGTTTCCTCATCTATAATTACCTCCCGCCCAGGGTGGTTGTGAGGGTTCAATGAGATCACGGGTGAGCCTGTTTTGTACATGATGAAACTGCCCCGTGTCACATGCCATCGCCATCTACACACAGCACTATTTTCCGGTTCTCTTGAAAGCTACACCTGCATATCACCAAGTTTCTAATGACTAGACCTAGTTTTTCTTAGGCCCCTAGACTGTGAAGATGCAAAATAGTTGCACACCTGGCGAGTCATCTAAGTTGTTCTCCCTTCCCTCAGGGCCCCAGTGAACGGCCCTGGGGTCTGTTGAGACAAGGAAGACCCAGAGGGTGGGGGTAAAGAATGCCCTCCTGGGCTCAGGGAGATGGGGACGGAGTCTCCGGGGCATTGACTGTGTATGCTGGTGTGTATTTGTGTTTGTCTTTCTAGTTGCAAATATACGTTTGGTATATGTATGTATGGCATGTGTATACACTGCGTCTGTTCACGTGGTCATGTAGAGTATTTATTTTCCAGAAGTAGACTTACTATTGGTCTAACAGTAGCATTAGACTTACTATTCATTGAATTGAAGCTCAAGCACCAAAATTGCAAGGCCATGGTTTCCACTCTGACTGTCCCCCCAGCTCCTGGCCATCAGGTCACAAGTGGGCGCTCTGGGCCCCATGGGTGTGTGGGCCTCTCTGTGGATGCTCCACCCTTTCGCCCCGGCCCCCAGCCTCCTTCTCCTCCCACTCCTTCCCCAAGTCCTCCCACACGCACTGTCCAGTGAATCCTTAGAATTAACGGGTCAAAGATCGCCAGAGCTGAAAGAGATCTTAGAAACACAGAGTCCTCCTTCCATATTACGGATGAGGAAACTCTGAATTCCAGAGAGGTCACGTGACCAGTCCAAGGTCCCATAGCCAGTTGTTGATATTCATTTCCCACTTGTTCATGGACGAGCACGTGCCTGGCACTGTGCCGGGTGCTGAGAGGATAACGAGTGAACCTAACGTAGGTCAGAGGAGGCTTCTTTAGGAAGGGACATTTCAGTCCTCGCTTACCTGAAGGGTGGATGAGGAGGACAGAGCTGGGCGATGTGAGTCTGGGAAGAGTGGGCCACATGGGAGAAGCTCCATACAGATGGGCCCTGAGGTTTGAAGGAGCTTCACACGTTCAAGGATGTGAGAGGCGGGCGGTGAGGATGGGGAGAGAAGTGGAAGCCGACTCAGGTGGAGATTTTGAATCTTATTCTACGTGCAGAGGGGACATTTGAGCCAGGAGTGAAATATCTTTAAAAGATAAATTCTGAAGAACAGGCTGGTGGGAGCGGAAGCCGAGAGTGAAGTTCTGAGCTGCTTCTCGCCGTGCTCTTACTGGCACCACTCGTTTAGATCTCATGATGACCTTCTGAGGTGGCTACTATTACCCCTGTTCCTCTGGGGCTGCAGTACCAGTGAGCAAACAAGGCTCGGAGAGGTTGGGGCTTGCCTAGAGGCCACTCAGCTGTGCACTGAGCCCATGCTCTCACCTGCCCTCGAGACTGGCATTTCTTTAAAGAAATCGCCTGCAGTTGGTGGTCATCACCTCCCGCTTACTCCTCGGCCCCCTGTAATAGGGCTTTGTCCCCCTCTGCTTCCTGCACCTGCCTCTGCAGTCACAGTGATGTGTTATGTCCATTCTCCACTCCTTGCCAAGCTTTGACGCTGCCAGCCACCCCCTTGGCTCCTGGGACATCATGCTCTCCTCGTTCCCCACCTGCCTCTCTGGCTGCTCCTTCTCAGCCTTTCTTGGCGTTTCCTCCTTTGCTAGCTCTCTGTGGGCAGATGCTCCTCAAGGAATCTGTCCTAGGCCATCTCTTGCTGGTTTGGCTGCTTTGAACACATGGAGGAGGCTCCAGTTACGGCCTCCTCACTCTGATTCCCAATTGTTCCTCCCCAGCCCTCATGCTGGTCTTGAGCTCTGAAACTATACTGGCAACTATCAGCATCATCTTCTCAAAATCAGCAAAGTCCCCAAACCTTCTACCCAGGAGTCTTCTGTTGGTTAACGACATCACTATCTACTCAATTTCTCACTATAGAAATTCATTTTCCCCCTCTGACACCATTACTCCAACATCCAGGTAGTCATAATTCCTCCAATAATAACTTTCAAGTCCTGTTCCAGTCTTTCTTTCCCACCCCTATGGCCACTACCCTAATTTGTATCCTCATCAACCTCCTTGGCAAGGAGTACAGGGCCCCACAGGAGTGAAAGGAGGTGAAGGGGCCTATGCTCATTAAGGGGCCCTCAGAACTGCAAGCTTCAGCCTAGCTCACAGGCATGGGGCCTCTTTCTGGAGATAGGATGTCATCCCAGCACGGGGGTGAATAAGAGAAAGCCAGGTCTTCCTGAGCTGCACGAGCTGCAGTGTGTCTCTCACCCAACATGGCACTTTCCTCCCCAAAGGGAGACCTCACTGCCTACTCATCCCCCACTACATATACACACAGCTTACTGTTGCCTTGTGTGGCAAACAGATTCTGAGACGGTTCCCAGTGACCCCTGCCTCCTGGTATTCATGCCTTTATTTAATCCTCTCTCTTGAGCGTGGGTAGGACCTGTGACTTCTTTCTATCTGACAGAACACTGCAAAGGTGATGGGATGGCATTTCCATGATTAGATTACATAAACTTGTAACTTCAGTCTTGCTAGAAGACTCTTCCTATTGCTTTCTTGGTTTGCGTGCTTCCATGAAGCAAGTGGCGATTGTGAAGGGCTCCATGTTCAGGGAGCTGAGGGTGGTCTCCGGTTGACAGACAGTGAGGAGCTGAGGCCCTCAGTCTAACAACCTGCAAGGAACTGAATTCTACCAGCAACCACCACGGACGTGAGCTTGGAAGTGGGTTCTTCCCCAGTTGAACCTTAGGCGAGACTCCAGTCCTGGCAACTCCTTGACCGCGGCCTTGTGAGAGACTCTGAGGCAGAGGACCCAGATAAGCTGCACTCTGATTCCTGACTCTCAGAAACTCTGAGATAATAATGTGTTGTTTTAAGATGCTAAGTTTGTGCTAATTTATTACATGGCCAAAGGAAAGGAATGCATTTACTGTCTCTTTTCCTGTTTGAACAAATGCGGGTGAGCTCTTTCTGCTGTGAACAGGGGTGTACAACAGGCGTACTAAACCAGCTGGACCAACCCATCTTACTAACCTCTCTTCCCATCTTCCCCCACATCAATTTTTCTATCATTCCCTGAACCTATATTTTCCCTGCCTAGATTATCTGCCCCCTTCCTTGACCTGCGAACTCCCTTTTATCCATCCTAGACTAGTTGAAATGACAGTTCCTCCAGGAAACCCTCTGAGATTGACCCCTGCTGTGGGATTCCATGGCTCACTATATACCCCTCCACCCCGCACCAACTGCGATGTCTGGTGGCTGCCTGCGCTCAGGTCTTGCCCACTAATCAGTGCCCCACATCTCATCTTATTTATCGTTTTATACTCAGGGTCTGTTACATCATAGGGATGCAATAAATGTGTGCTGAATTCAGGAATGGCTCAGCCTAGCCCATCTCTTCCACCAGGAACATCACAGCCAACAAGTAGGGAGCTCTGTAACCATCTGGAGTAGAAGACAAGGCCTTGCTGTCACCATCATGGCCCACTTTGAGTGTTATCATATGATATTATGTAAGTGGGAGAGCTACCCTCACAGGAGAGCACAACTGGGTGAATGCAAGGCCCTTTCATTGTGCTCAGAGCCTGGATGGTTTTGGATATGCAAGCTAACCTACAGTAGAACAAAGGCTGGGGGCAGGGATCAGCGGAGAAACCAGTGAGAGGGTAGGAGCTGGGGACCACAGAGGTGACACAGACCATGAGAAACCCCCAGTGCGGGGAAGGCCAAGGACAGAATGTCTAGTGTTCACACTGAAGTTCTTGGCATTGCTGTTAGAGTTGCTAGATTTAGAAAAAAATATTGGGGACATACAATGAAAAAAATTATTGTTTATCAGAAATTCACATTTAACTGGATGTCCTGGATATTAGCTGGATATATATCTGCTGTGATGTAAATTCCTCCTCCTATAAATTTGCAGTTGAGTCTACAATTAATACTGTGCCTGGTATGATTTAAGTGTTTTATGGAATTATGTAAGAGGCTAGATATGAGCTCTGAGACCATCGAGGCACAGAAGGGGACCAGCACAGAGATGGAGAGTAACTTATAAACTGAGCAAATTTAGAGGAATCAGGAGTTTAGATTCAAAGGTGACCACAAAGGGTAAACTTGTGAAACCTTAGGAAGGACTTGGAACTTTCCAAAGGTAGACAGTGAGAACTTGGAGCAAACTTATCTAGCAATCTTTATGCCTCAAAGGAGGGAGCGGCCAGATGACACCTGGATTATATTTAGAACACCTTCAGAGCTCAGAACAGAGTCAGAGGAGCTGTATTCTCTTCCCATCCACCCCTCACCTCTGCTAGGAGAATTTTGGATGCAGGATCCACAACAAAGCAGCACAGTTCTTAACCTGGGGGTCAGGAGGGTGCAGAGGTGTGGTGGGGGGAGAGGTACATTGAGCCACTAAATCTCAGATTGCCTTCTTCAACACACACAGTGTGTTTTCACAAGGCTGGGTTTTCACCAGGTTCCTCAGAACCCCTGATGTGAAGAGTCTGTGTAGAGGAGGGTACTCACACTCCCCTCCCAGCAGTAAGGTGGGTCCTGGTGGAGAAGCTCGACCCCGAGAGCCCTGGCTGTGCTTCCCAGTAGGGTACAGCTGGACCTGGCTGGCTGCCCATTTGAGCATGGATTGTCAGCCCACCATGCAGCTGCCTCTGCGCCCCAGCACAGCTGGCTTTGAGGCCTCAGAGTTCCTCTGGGACTGAATCCCATTGGGAACCATCCTGTTTGGCGTCCTTACTAACACCTCCGTTGCTTATGGTTAGTATGTCCAGTCATGGCACTGGGCTTCCAGAGACGTACCAAGTACACCCACTGAGAGGCTTATCACCCCCAGCTCTGGGGCCTTGAGTGCACTGAGGAGAGACAAGCTGCAGCCCAAACTCTGCAACATGGAGGGTGAGGACCCACCCAGAGGGCCTAGCCTTGAGGTCAAGCCTCATCTCCAGGCGCCCCCTCACTCCACCTATTCCACACTAATCCACTCTACCCACAGTGGCCATCTCACTCTTCTCTAAGCGCACCAGCAGAATCTGTACCTTGTGCCTTTGTACATTATGAAAGTTTTAAGACAAGACCACAAATTCTTTAATACTTCTCCCTTCAAGAGATAGGGCCTGATTCCCCTCGCTTTGAATGTAGGTTAGACTTTGGGGCTCCCTTCTAACAAAGAGAAGAAAATGCAGAAATGACAACCTGCGACTTTAGAGACTAGGTCATAAAAGGTACTGCAGCTTCCTGCTTGTTCCCTCTCTCTATTACCACTCACTCTGTGCAAAGCCAGCTGATATGTCACAAAGACACTCCAGAAGCCTATGGAGAGGCCCACGTGGTGAGGAACTGAGGCCTCCAGCCCACAGCCACGGAGGAGTGAAGGCTTCTGCCAACTGCCCAGTGAGCATGCATGGAAGCAGTCTCCAACCTCGATCAAACTGCAGATGACTGCAGACCCCCCGCATCTCGACAGCAATCTCAGAAGAGACCCTGGGCCAGATCTGCCCAGCTAAGCTGCTTCTGAATTCCTGGCCCCCAGAAAGTGTGAGATAATACATGTTTTAAGCTCTAAGTTTAGGGGTCCTGTGTCATGCAGCCGTAGATAACTAATATACACATGCTCTTTCCTGGACTTCAATACTCCCTCTTCTCTACCTCATCGCTCAAAACACCATGCAAATGCCATCCCTCCGCACGGCCCTCTGCAGTGCTCAAGGCCTGATTAACAGCTCTTTCTCCTGAGCTTCTTAGGCAGTTTGTATAAACTTCTATTTCAGCCCTTAGTGTTTTGAATTATAACTTTGCTTACTGTCTCTCTTTCTTTCTCTCATGGAATCAGAGCTCCTTAAGGGATTATATATTATTCATCCTTATATCACTAATGCCTAGCACAATGGTGACATTTGGTCAATACATGTTTAATTACTTAATTTAATCAATTAATGCAGAGAGGCTATGTAGTGTGGTACCCACCTCCTCTTTTTTTTTCAATTTATGAAAAAATTTATCTAACTGAGAAATAGAGTTGATTTGTGATACTACCTGGTAACTGATGGTGTTGTTAACATCTTTATATGACTTTCGTATTTTCACGTTTCACTCATTAGCTTAGTGAACAGGGGTTGGTTGGTTGTCTCTTTATTCTGGGGGCTGGAAGGAGATATAATTGTGACAGGGGTTTATTTAGAACTGAGCTGTCCAATATATTAGTCACTAACCACATATGGCAATTTAAACTTAAATTAAATTAAAATTTAATTCCTCAGTCACACTAGCCACATTTTAAGTGCTCAAGAGCCACACATGGCTAGTGGCTACTATATTGGGTGGTGCAGATATAGAAATTTCCATTGTTGCTGAAAGTGCTGTTGGGCAGAGCTGATTTAGAAGACTCTCAAGATATGTTATCTACAGTGGAAGCGAGGAGGGTCTAAGCTGAAGCAAGGACAGAGATGGAGGGAAGGGATCTCTCTGAGACACCAAATGGGATGCAGAGTGATGAGAGGCGGATGCCTTTAAGATGCCTTCTAGGTTTCTCCCTGGGGCAAATGGATGGATGGTAGAACCATTCACTAACACAGTATGTATAGGAGAAGGAGTCAAATTTGGGAAAAGGAGATAAAATCAGATTTAGACCCAGTGGGTGACAGGTAAGTCTGAGACAGGCCAGTGATTTCAGGAATGCTGCTGGATCTCTAAATGTGATCTGTGGGACTCTGTAGAGAGGGAGCTCCAAGGAAGGGCAGTAGCCATGGGTAGGGGCTAGAACCACACAGTGGGGTGAGGGCATCCAAGGAGTGTAGGCAGCATGAGATGGTCAGTGGAACATCAGGGCCTCGAGAGCACTGGCCTTTAGGGCAAGTTTTTCAAATTAAGTGGGTCAAGAAATAACAGGGGGCCAGCCTGGTGCACAACACCTAAGTTCGTACATTTCACTTTGGCGGCCTGGGGTTTGCTGGCTGGGATCCCGGGTACGGACCTACACACTGCTTGTCAAGCCATGCTTGGCAGGCATCCCACATATAAAGTAGAGGAAGATGGGCACAGATGTTAGCTCAGGGCCAGTCTTCCTCGGTAAAAAAAAAGAGGAAGATTGGCAACAGATGTTAGCTCAGGGCTAATCTTCCTCAAAAATAAAAAAAAGAAAGAAAGAAAGAACAGAACAGAACAGAATAGGTCTCCACCAGCATTCAAAAATAGTTTTGAAAATATTAATGTGCTGTGCATATAATTTGGGTAAAGATTTTTTTCCTGAAACTTTTGTTATGAATATATTCACATGCATATATGTACACCAGGTTGCAAAGTAAAACATATTCTGGGTTGTGGTCCAATTAGTTTGAATGTCACCAATTTATAAAATAAGCACCACAGACTATAACATGGGACACGGGTAAGAGAGAAGAGCGAAATAACCCAGTGTCAGATGTCAGTGACTCGTCAGGTAACATTGAGAGCATGGATGGCCTTATCTAGGCAATTTCTGTGGACTGGTGGCAGCAGGAGCCAGCCTGCATAAGTAAATGGGAGGTGAGGAAGTGGAGATGAGAAAAATGACAGTGGAGATTGAGGCGTATTTGTTTTGCTTGTTTTGCATTGAAGACTTGAAAGTTCAACATGTGCCCAGAAGAGATTATAAAGGAAAGTCATGCTCTAGAACCGCACCATCCAATAAGAGAACCACTGGCCACATGTGGCTATTTAAATTAAAATTAATTAAATTAAAACTGCAGCTCCTTAATCACAGTAGCTCCATGTCAAGTGCTAAGGGGCTACCACAGTGCACAGAGCTAATACAAAACATTTCCATCGCTGCAAAAAGGTCTGTTGGACAGTGCTGTTCCAGAAAAATGTTTGACTTCTTCATGTCTTCGCTGCTTCAATAAAACATCCTAGGTTAGACCAGTGCACAGCGCCCCCCAACCTCCTCCTACCTGCAACATCCTCCAAACCCAGCAGAAAAATTGCTGGGGATCATATTCCAATCTATATATGACGAAATCACATTTGGTCTCAGTGAGTGAGAGTTGACCCTGGGAGAAGCCAGTGGGGACATCAGGGAGGCTGCTGGAACTCAGGATGTGGTCTAGGGGCAGTCTGGGTATTTTATGTGTTCTGGATGTTTTCCCACCAAATCCGACAGACGTCTCTGACAACTAGAAGCAGCTCCCGATTGCCCAGGACTGAAGACACAGAGAAAAGGAGCTGTGGGCTGGGGGACACTGACGGAAGATGTTGGAAGTGTGAAACGGGAAAGGTTAGAGCATTCATGCTAGGGTAGACGGAAAACAACGGGTAAATGGACTCATCACAACAAAATTCTGGTTCTACAAAATTCAAGTGACTGGTAGAGAACAAATAAATTATGGTTATGATTTCTACAAGTAATTTTCATGGTTTCTGTATAACAAAAAGGAATATGGTAGAAGACTGCGGTGTTATTATCCATCAGAGCTGTCCACTTAGGCTCTGTTGCCCCTGTTAGGTCCTGATGACTTGCTGAAGGGAGAACGTCACTTCTGGAATTTTAAAAATAAAATTTCCAATTTTATGGAAAACCTCTTTTTGAAATCACCTTGCTCCCGGAGATACATTTATTTCTCTGTTCAATGAAAAGGTCATTATTCCTCATAGAAACTTGTTTACTTCTCTTATCTTCCATCCCCACTGTGATTTGTGACCCCTGTGTTATATATTTATCTTATCTCTTCTCCAACAAGATAGGAATTTGGAGCAGGCTCTGGAACAATTTCTGAACCAATGAGGCAACCGAGGCTCAGAAAAATTAAATGACTCACCCAAGGACACAGAAATGACATAGTCAAAATCCACCACAAACGAAACCTTTCCATTCAACAGCATAGTTGAACATCTTACAAACATCTTGTTGAATGAAAGAAGCAACTTCTGAAAGAATGAAATTATGAATTCGTTTCTAACACATTCAAAACCAGGCAAAACTAAACTACAGCCTTTAGAGGTGCATACATAGATGATAAAACAACAAGGAAAAGGAAAAACAGACAGTAACACAAAGGTCAGGCCAGCAGCACCCTGGGAAGGAGGGAGAGTGGTGGAATGCCCAGCTCTGGAGGGACGTGCGAGGGACCAACAAGGTTTCATTGGGTAAACCGGGTGGTAGTTACACAATAAGGAAAAGTGAGGTACAAATCTTCCCATCTCATTGATTCAAAAACTATTTTGTAAGAAGCTCATTCATTTGGATTCACCAGTCCAGAATCAGTGGGAATTTATAGATGGAGCATGTAAGTTTTCTGAGTATTGAAACTTTAAGCTGTGGGATGGGAAGTGCTTCTACCCACAGGCGTGGGGGACCATGGGCTCTTAACAGGCGCTGCTTCTCCTGGGACCTCTGGCATTGTGGTGCCTCAGTTTATCTTTCTCTTATTTTACAGGGATTCCAAAGTGTGGTCCTTGGGGCTCTGTGAAGGTAAGTCAGGGGCTTCCTGAGGGAGCAATAAGCAACTTACAGGACTCCAGGCCCCCAACATTGGCTACAGCACAGCTGCTCTGCTTCCAGCTGCTTTACATATTAGGCATCCAAAAGAAATTTCATTTTAAAGAATGGCTTTTGATACTAAAAGAAAAATGTAGAAAATGTATGGGGTATCAATTCTCCCTTAAGTAATGGACATAGTATTTAGAAATACTAAAATTACTTTTCTTTAAAAAAAAATTTTCTCTTCCAGACTATTCACTATGACAACTTCCTTCAGGCCTCCCTCTGGACCCTGGGCCCTGAGGTCCCGAGTTCTGCTCCTCAATGCCCCACCTCAGCCTTTCTAACTACGCCCTCCCCTACTTCTGCGCTGAGAAAAAGGCTGCTTCTTTGGGGCACATGGGCCAATTCCAGTGATGCTGGCTCACCCAAGGTTCTTCTTTAGGGGAGGTGTGGCTTCTAGGAGGTGGAGTCCTCTAGTCTGTACTGGGCAGGGTGCACAGCCGGGCCACAGGAGAAAGGAGTCAGGGACCATTACAGCCACTACAGTCTGGATTCCACGGGGCTAAGCCATGTGCTACCAGGTCTGATGTACCTATCCTAGACTTATCTGCTGCTGGGCCTCTAGGGGCCTCCAGCCAGGACCTATGGCCTCCTCTCCGATCTGCTGGCTTCTAGAGCTGCTGACATAGGAGTCCTTCACCATGCAGGCTGCTAGAGTGAACTGGGCACAGTGAGAACCAGTCATATGACTGCCTGGAGCCAAGCATCAGCCAGAATGGAAGGGGCTATGCTCAGAAGGGCTGCCCAGTAGGGTGGGAGCATGGGTTAGAAGTTTGCTGGACACAAGTACCAGCCCAGCCACTTGCCATTCAGAGAACAAGCTCCCTTCAGAGAAACTTGTCCATTGTGGCTCTGAGACTAAATTCAAAGTCATGGACAGGATGTGTTAGGTAACCAAAGGCAACTGTTCCTGTCGGCCTCACGCCAGAACTTCATTATTACAAACAGCTAAGACAATTTACTGAGTTATGACTACATTCCAGACATTCTGCTAAGCACTTTATGTACATATCTGGGTCAATCCTACCTAAATTTTAAATATTTTTTCCCATTTTTTTGATGAGGAAACCAACACATGGAGAGGTTTGGTAGCCATCAGGATGACCCAGTCAGGATAGGTGAACCCAGGTCTGAATGGCCCCATTCAATCCACTGAACTCATGCTGCTTCATGAGCAAGGGAAGCCCACCAAGGCCACCATCTGTACACCTCAATATCTTCCACTGCCTTGCCACGCTTCCCCCACAATCATGTTTCTAGCTCCCCACTCTTCCCTATCCTCATCAATCTCACCCAACCTTCATTTTCTAGGGTGCACCTCCAGGGCTTGTTTCTCTGTCAGCTCCCATTTGAGAGCAAATGCTGCCACTGCAGGGTCCTCAATGAGTCTCCAAGGAGCCCAGCTTCGGGGGATCCCAGGTCAGTTCTCAAACCTCTAGGACCTCCCATATGTGTGTCTACATTCATGGCTACAGTCCAATATTTGATGATCCTAGTGATAGCTCTGAGTTACCAAGAACAGGTAAAACTATGCTCAGTGATCTGTACACCTTGGACAAATACTTAATTCCCCTGTGTGAGTTTCCATAGCTCTGAAATGGCAATAACCCTGTACATACCTCACAGGGTTGTTGTGATGATTAAGTTAATTAATACATGTAAAGCACTTAAAACTGAGCCAAACTCATTGTGTTATTATTATTTGTATTGTCATTTTATTACTGTTTCTAAGGCAGGAGGGTATGCAATGAATTTCAGCAATAATTCTATCAAGAAAGTAAAAGTTTTGAAGTGCTGGTATTCAAGGGCTAGTCTGTGACTAGGCGACAGACAAGCTGGCCAGTGACTCCCATTGCCTGAGCTACAGGATAACCCACGCGACAGCACCAGAAGGCGGCTGGAGATAAGAGATAAAGGGCCAAGGAGTCATTCCATTAGCTTGATCTTTCTTAAATTGCCAAAGTAGATTCCCTAGTTAGTAATACCCCTCCTTCCAGGGTCTTAAAGAGATTGAATAACAGTGAGATGAAGCATTGAGATTATAATCTCTTTCTCCAATAAGGTCATTGCTCCTCACTTCCACCTCTTTGCTACACTTTCTAAAGACAGAGACTGGCCTTATGGCTTTCAGGTGAAATCATGTGCAGCCTCTGCTGCTGATTCACTGACCCCCATCACTGCTGGTCCTATTCTCAGGAAGGGAGTGGGCAGATGACATGGGCCACCTGGGTGACTCCATCAAAGCTGAACCTATCTGCAGACTGAAGAGCTGTGCTTGGTAGATTTTGTTTTTAGCATGATCACAACTGCTATAGATTCTACTTATTCTGAACACAGCAGGAATAAAGATTTGTTTTTATTGATAATTGGTTCAATTCAAAAGCAATCTTTAGACTTCTACTTCCTGCCAAGATGAAATAAAATGTACCAGTCCTACCCTCTTGCCTGAAAAAGTTAAAACCAGACAAAATATATGAAAGACATTGGACATCAGCAAATCTTACAAGCAGACAGAATAGAGTTATGTATAGAGGAACAAAGCTAAGAATGACATCAGAGTTTTCTTTGGAAACAATGCAAGCCAGAATAGTAGGTCAACATCCTTAAAGTACTGAAAGGAAAAAAAAAGAAGAAACTGTCAACTTGGAATTCTATACCCAGTGAAAATACCTCTCAAAAATGAAGGCAAAATAAATAAAGACCTTTCATACATACAAATGCTGAAAGAATTCATAACCAGCAGATCTTCACTCTAAGAAACATTAAAAGGAACTTCTTCAGGCAGAAGAAAAACGATACCAGATGGAAATCTGGATGTACACAAAGGCATACAGAGTAATTGGAAATGATAATTACATGGTAATGATAATATTATCATATTGATCATAATGATCATAATCATAAATGATAATAAAGATTTTTTTCCTATTATTTAAATCTCTTTGAAATAAATCTTTGGGGACCCTCCCAAAAGGAGGTTAAGAGAACAAACACTAGGACAGTTAAACAAGGCAGACTAAACATGAGCATGTATCTCTTTCACTTCAATCTTAACAAAAATGACAGAAAAAGAATAAAAAGGCAAACACTCATAATCACAATGAGAATGGAAGAAGACATGACAGCTGATCCACACAGTTTTGAAAGTTAGGTGACTAGTAACTGACTTACCCGACTTGAGAAAGTTGAAGTCAGAGCTAGAGAAGGGAGACATGAACAAGAAGCAAGGCAACGCGAGCCTCAAATCCTCAGAAAGGCTTGGGACTTGGAAGCACCAGATACCTTTGAAAGTTAAAATGTGGGATGTACAGAGAGCCAGAGGATCTGTAAAAAGTCTTCATAAAGAACTGTTATACCCCGTAACTCCTCCCCAAGCCTGCGCTGTCTGGTAACAGCTCCTGCCTCACCCCGTGGAAGACAGGGGGTTACTCTCTGCAGAAGGTGAATTGGAAAGGCTCTGGATTTGGGGATATCAACAACAGCTAATGGGGTGGTTGAGACACTATTCTGACAGTTGAGATTAAGTGAAAGTCCACATACTTACCATGAGTCTGGCTTATACCTCCAGACACAGGTATGGCTAAAAGATTCCTTTTGGGAAACTGACCAGCCCAAGAGCAAATACCTACAAATATCCACAATGGGTGTCTCTCAACAAAGCGTAGCTGAGTATCTGCCTAATCTCTCTACAGAGAAGGCTGGAAGATTATAAGTAAGGCTTGTGCACTGACAATATTTAAGTGACTCATTCCAAAATAAGAATAGACAGCCAAGAGTCATCTACTTTCTGAAGAGAGCCTCTACAGTGGAAGATTAGATAAAACACATAAACAGAGAAAAGGAACTTGGGGAAAAGAGTACAAGGAACATGAGAAAATGTCAGCAAAACTTATACATAATATTCTTAGAGTTATAGAAGATATGGTATCTGTGAAGTAGGAATAACAAGCTAAAAAAAGAGCTTTTAAAAGTTAAAAGCTTGATAACAAAAATTAAAAATTCAACAGACAGTTTAGAAAGTATGTTTAAGATATCACTCAGAAAATTAAAGAAAAAGAGATAGAGATGAGGAGGAAGGGCAGGGGGCGGGGGAGAGATTTTGAGATTGATGGATTTTGATTGAAAACCACAGAGAAATAACATTAGAGCATTAGCCCAGAAGTCCAACATCTGAATAATCAAAATCCAGAACAAGAAAAGGAGGAAAATATTTTTTCTTTCTTAAAGCTTGGCACCTGAGCTAGCATCTGTTGCCAATTTTTGTTTATTTTTCTTCTTCTTATTCTTCTCCCCAAAGCCCCCCAGTACATAGTTGTATATTCTAGTTGTGAGTGCCTCTGGTTGTGCTATGTGGGACGCCACCTCAGCGTGGCCTGATGAGCGGTGCCATGTCCACACCCAGGATCCGAACTGGCGAAAAGCCGGGCCACCGAAGTGGAGTGTGCGAAATTAACCACTGGGCCATGGGGCTGGCCCAGGAAAACATTTTTAAAGAAAGAATAAAGGAAAAATTTCCCATAACTGAAGAACGTGACTTTCAGATTATAACAACCCATGGAGTGCCTGGCACAGTGAATGTAAATTTACACAGTTGTGCGTGCACACACATGCTCAAAAAAACACACACACAGAGCAAGGCACTTTATCATGGAACTTCAGAACCCTGGAAGTAAAGAGAAGACTCTAAAGGGGCAGGGAGTGGGGACAGGTCACATACAAAGGATAAGGAGCTAGTGTGGCATCAGACTTCTCAACAGCAATACTGGAAGCTAAAGAACAATGAAAAATGCCTCAACATTTTAAAAGAAGCTGACTTCCAGCCTAGAAGTTTATGCCCAACTAAATTCAACCGAATGTGAGGGTAGAATAAAGCTACCTTAGGCATGATGCAGGTTGACTGGATTGTCACTCTATCTGCTTAGTTGACTCCAATTTGTGGAGTTGTGATGGTTGATGATGTGTCTCTGGAAGCTAATCTTCTAGGGGACAGTGGACAAGGGAAATACCAGCCCCCTGGGAGACAGACCCACGTGTAGGAGCATGAACAGTAATCAACCAAGTACTGCTCTCCCAGGGGGAGTTGGGAAGCACAGGGGGACATTGGTTGTCGTAATTACTAGGGGATGCTATTGCCATCTATTCCCCAAGGGCCAAGATGCTAAATGTCCTGCAGTGCATGGGACAGCCCCTCAAGAAAGAATTGCCATCCCCGTAAGCTCAAAAGCACATCCTTGAGAAATGATGAGACACTTTCTTTGGCTTTCACGCTGACGTTGCTTATGCTTGAAGTGGGGCTGAGAGGGTGTAGACCGCTCTAGGGGGTGAGTTGGGTGAGGTAGAGAAGATAGCTGAATTGGGGAGAATGGAGATGAGCGAGAATATTCCAGGAGATAAAATACAGTGACTGATTAAAATAAACAAGCATGCCACATACCCATGAGTCTAGAGACAAATTCTATAAAATTATTTTTGATGACTCTCCCATTGTAAAGAGCTCTGTAATTGTTCTGCGCCCAAGTTCAGGTCTACACCCTGTCATTATGTGTTGTCTGGAGCCTTCCTTTGGGTCTCCTTGTTTCCAGTCCCACCTCTGCCTCTCCATGAACCACACAGCGACCACCGTTACCCTTCTCAAATTCTGATCTGATGGTATCACTCATCTGCTCAAAAGCTTTCAATGGCTTCCCATTGCCTCCCCATTCCCTGGAGGATACATAGCTAAATCGCTCCTTTGTGGGCTTTTCCCAGTCATTCCCTTCCAATGAGACTCTAATATGGTACTCCTCCATTTCAGTACTCATCCACAGTGTGACACATGTGTGTTTTATACAGCATTTCCTGGGAGTCCATGAGTTCCTCACAGGCAGGGACTGCTTCTCATCTGTCTTTGACTCTCCAGTGCCTAGCACAGTGCCTGGCATATGGAAAGCACTTACTGGATAGAGTTGACCCATTTCTCCCTCATGAGAAGGCTGAGCTCAGAGAAAGGTCCCAGGTGTACTCCTGTTACCAACATGATCAAGGGCCCTACATCATGTCAGGCTTCCTCTGGGCACCTGAGTCCTTCACAGCTTTTCTGAGTCATGAAAGTCACTGTGGCATTTGGCTCAGCTAGGAGCTGTGGCCTAAGGCCCTTAGCAGATGGGCTGGTACAAAGGCTGCACTTTACCGATGAAGAAGCTGAGGTCCAGTAAGAGCCAGTGCCTTGCCTGAAGCTACATGGCCACACATGCCAGAGTAGGACATGGTCTCCTGGCCTCCAGGCCAGTGTCCCACCAGCTCTTGCCTGTGAGCAATGGGACCTGTGGGAAACTGGCAACTGTTTTACAGATAAAGTGAGTGCTTCACCACCCTATCTTCCCTTCTGACCACTGAGGAAGCTTTCGTGGAGGCCATGGGGATGCGGGGAATGGGAGACAGACTTGGAAGATGATTTGAGGCCAATGGTGAAGGACCCTGAGACTTGTTCTACAGGCAATGAGGAGCTACTGAAGGATTACGAGAGCAGGCTGACTTGACTGAAGCAGGGCTTCATTCTAAAGAGAAGAGAGGTAGGAACTGCAGGCCACAAGGGACTTGTAAGGAAACAATGCTCCTGCCACCTCAAGTGCTCTGTCCTGGATTTATGAAAGCCACAGCTAGTAGAGTCCAGGAAAGAGGCATGGTGTATCTCACCTGAATGGTGAGGCTTTGCAGAAGCTCTCTCAGCAGATGTAAAAATCAGAAGGGAAGATCCTGGATAAAGAATAGCAGGGAAACTGCCCTTGGATTCTGTGATCTGAAACCAGGAGGGATCAAGAGGTTAAGGAGGTGGCCTTGCAGTAGTGGTGACAGTAATTGCGGGTCCCACCAGTGGAGACTGAGACAGGGAACAAGTCCCTGGGAGCTGGAGCACAGAGCTGGCCAGCCAGGGGTGGCGTGGACTAGAGCCTGAAGGACTGGGGTACCTAGAGGAGTGCCAGGAGCCAATACACTGTTCGTCATCCTGTTTATAATTCTGTCCTTTCTATATTTATTTTCCTTTTGTTCGCCTTTAAAATTTAGTCAAATACCTTTTTAAAACATCCAGCTGTCTCAGCTGGCTCCGGGGAAGCAAGGGTGCTCCGTGGTGGTGCCCTGCGGGGGGCAGTCTGCAGAGGGAGGGCGGCTTCCCGGGCCAGCGGAAGCAGTGGGACGACCAGCGTGAAGGCTGCAGAGGGCGGGGTCACCCACCCTTCCCACTGGCAGTCTCCTTCCAGAGTCAAACTGTCAAGACTGGGGATTTTATTACGGGAAGTGAAAATCTCTTACCACCACACTCTGAGCGGACTTAATTCTTGGACTCGGTTTTGTTCTACAAACCATAAATCCCCTTGATTTTATTACCATTCAGGACACAGTTCCTCCCCAGGCACGACGATTTTTCAAAATCTGAAGATGCAATGTTTTAACGAGAGTCAATTAAAACCATAAAAACAAAACTGTCTTTCTGCACCCTGATCTAATAGTCTAAGAAAATGACAGAGAGATTGGTCTCTCTTATTGAATCCATGTGAGCAACTCTTTAAAAATCCCAGCTAGTTCTAAGTGTAGACAGCTAGCCTATTAGTCTGATGTTTAGGTCGCCTTTTTTTCTTGTTGATAACCGTGACATGTGATCCCATCTTCAAGTATTTTCTGTTCCCTGGGGTGTCATCTTCTGACACTGGACCTCTGTTTTCTACCTCCTAAGAGCCCTCTGGCTGTCCTTGCTCCTATGACACATCTCTTCCTTAACCCTTAACGGATGTGGCGTTAACCCTCCAAGCACATGAGAATTACCTAGGGAGGATTCCCTGGCCCCATGCCAGGCTTAGTGAATCAGAATCTTGGGTTCAGATCCTAGGATGCTTGGATTTTTAACAAGCACTCCAGGCAATTTTAACCAGACAACCTGAGGACCAAACAGAGGACCACTACTTTACTGAAGAATCGCCCGGGTTAAACACACACACACACACACACAGGGGCTATCATTTATTAACCATCTACTTAGTGCTGGGTCTTTATTAACTTTATCTCCTTTAATCCCTATACTAACCATAGCAGGTAAGCACCCCTGTTTTTATAGCCAAGGAAACAGAGAGGTTAAACAACTTACCAAAGGTCACAGAGTTGGGAAGCAGTGCAAAGTCTGTCCTACTCCTAAGCCCTCACCCAGGTCTCATTCTCACTGCCTGTTCTCTCTTGAATGAAAAAGACAGACACCAGGAGGAACCTGTGGGTGTGCTTCATAGCATCTTGGCTTCTCTCTCTCCTTCCCCAGACAGTGGGGCTCTCCCCTCCATGTTCTTCTTAGCGAAGCCTAATGTCTTTCAGGTAGTTCCTTCATGTGTTGAACCTTCTTGACTTATTCCTGGCAGGGTTGAGCCTCTCTCATAATTCCCTTGATCACCTTGTCCCTTGAACATCTGAATGGCCTGCAGTCACACTGATTTCGGTAGAGCCCTCCCTAGCCCCTTCTAGACTCGTTAGGGAGAACATCAGTAGATTTCACATTTGGAACGGCCATCCTTCTTGAGCATTTGGTATGTCTCACCATTGTTTCCCCAGACCTCTCACAACCTGTGTGCGTGTTGCAGAAGCAGAGGCCGAGCTCCCGGGGCAGGGAGGTCTGAGCCAGGTGGGATGACCCTGCTGGACATGCCCAGCCTGGCAGTACATTTAGCTACCGTACTTTCAAAGAGCCGGAGGCCCCCTGAGATAAGTGGTAAAGATGTCTAGCGTCTAAGAGTCAGCCCCCAGGATGCCAGAACAAAGGGCTTGCTTTAGCCTTAGGGGAGCACCTTGGGATCCTGGGAGTTGTGGGCAGGAAGGACATATTTGACTAAACACAGAGGGGGGGTGACTTGAAAGTCCCAAGCAAAGTGTTCCAAGTTCTTTGAGAAGAGTTGTAAGGAGCAGAACCAGTCTGCCTAGTAGGAGTTGTAATATTTGGGGGCTCCATGAAGAACCAAGAGAAAGAGTCCACCCTCTCTGGGAACATGGAGGAAACTGTGATCCCGATGGGGAGAGGGGCTTCCCCACATAGGCGAGCGGTATGGTGGAAGACCTGCCAGAGGATCACCTGGGGCCAGATGGCAGTGATGCCCACGTGGCTAGAACTTCTAGGCCCAACACGAGTTGTAGTGTTAGCAACTCATGCTAGCAGGTGCAGTGGGTAACCACAACCAGACCCTGAGGAGGCCGAGTGGAGGGAGCAAGGAGGCAGGAAATACACAGGGTAACGGGACCAGCAGTCTGCAGTTCCACCTTGTTGAGGGACATGGCTGGAGGTGGGGAACCAAAAAGAGGAAGAGTGTTTTGCTGCGAAGTGGCCTGTCTTCTAGAACAAGGGCTGGCAAAGTATAGCCAGGAGGCCAAATCTGTCTTGCTGCCTGTTTATGTACGCTTGGCAAGTAAGAATGGATTTTACACTTTAAATGGTTGGCAAAATAAAAATAACAATATTTCACGATACATAAAAACTATATAAAATTCAAATTCCAGCATCCATAAATAAAGTTTCACTGCAACACAGTCATGCTCATTTATTTACATATTATCTCTGGCTATTTCCTTGATAACAATAGCTGAGTTGAGCTGTTGTGACAGAGACCGTATGGCCCACAAAGCATAAATTATTGACTATTTGGTCCTTTGCTGAAAAAGATTGCTGACTCTTGAGCTAGAAAAACCCTTATAATGTCCCCAATAAGCTATTTATTGATTGGTGTCCAGGATGGCTCAATCGGAAACTCGCCCAAGCTGATTCCGAGTGGCTGTGCCGTGTCTCTCTCCCTGCCTTTTCCCGCAGGTCCTGGCTGCTGACCCTGCTAGAAGTCACAGGATACTCTTGGGGTTGGGGAGGCACTTGTCTGGCAGAGAAAACACTATCGTGCTAGGGAATGCAAGCCTGTGAAATCCCAGGCAGGCAAAGCCCCCGTTCCTTCCAGTCCCATTTTTGCCATGTCCCCTGGCTGCTTGGTCCTGGGCTGGGGGGAGCAGGCCCTGGTGGGGGACCATGGGGGCTGACTCTGGGGCTCGGGCAGTGGAGGAACATCTGAAACAGCAGCTTTGGACAGAGGAAACGCCCCTTCCATGCAAAGTCCCCTTTGTTTATCATCACCATTATTAGAAATGTGCACATCCCAGCAAAACCAGCAGGTCACACATTTACAAAAGAGCCTGCCGCACTGGGGCAGGAGGGTTCTGGGCTTTTGCAATGTGTAGGTTCTAATTCCTAGTTCAGGGAAGTTGTTCAGTGAAAGAACAAAGTGACTTCATTGTACCGTGAGTTCACTGTGCTCCTCCAGAACAGTGTCTTTCATTCTCTGCTTACCCCCAGCACAGGGGTGGAGGAAGTATATCTGAAGTTCTGGGGAACTGTGGGAGTTGGCAACACCTCAGGAGTGAGGCTAATTGGTTGTCTAGAGAGAATTATGATGCTATTGCAACCTCCTGGCAATGGGGCAGTCTGCCAGGACACAGCATTGGCCGGCGCCCCAGGCTCCCCACCCAGCAGTTGGGCATGGTCCATGCCATCTTGCCTCCAGGTATGAAACTGTTCAGCCGAAGCTGATCGACCACTCGACAGCTATGTGGGCTATGGCATGTTGCTTAACCTCTCTGAACCTTGATTCCCCATATGTTAAATGGGAGGTGGGGTTGGGGGAGAGACTACCACCACTTCCCTGGCAGAGCTGTCACGAGCATTAGCAATAGCACAGGGAACACCTTTAACTGGGCTTGTAGGTTTCAGTAAATTGTAGCTAGTGTTACTGCCCTGATGTCCGATAGAGCAGAAAAATTGGGGGCATGCACATGTTAGTGCTTTAAACACCACTTAGTTTCTCTTAGCTCCCCAAGCAGATTGTAAGCTCCTGGAGGGCAGAGGACAGCAAAGAATAGATACCATTTATGAGCACCTGGTATTGGGCTTGGGGCTTCATATCAAATACCTTATTTTGCTAATTCTCATCAATCCCAAAGTCAGCATCAGCATCCATCATCCGCATAGTGCCGAAGAGGAAAGCTGGGCCCAGAGCAGTTTATGAGAGCATGCGGCAGTAGGGGGCATGCTGGGTTTGGACCCCCGACTCCCAAGCGCCTGCTCTTCTCACTGTCTCAGGGCTCTTCTGCCTCTCTGGACACTCCTTGCTGCAGATCCCTTGCACTGTGCTGGGTACCAAACTGGTGCTCAGGCAAGAGGCTGGAAGCATAACCCACGGGCCTCGGAGCCTAGACCTGCAGCCATGAGCCTCTGGTTTGACATTTCCTGAAATGGGGCTGTGCCTGATTCAGCAGCAGCCAAAATTCAAAAGGCAAAGGCAAGAAAGAATCATTTTCCTTTCAGTAGTGTCTAAAGTGGGATGGAAAATAATCCTGCTGAAAAGCTACCTCGGCCAGTGCTGGAGCAAGAGGGGCTCTTCTCCCCATCCCCGGCTGATTACGTGAAGGCCAAGGAAACTGATCCCTCACCTTGGGAGAAGGGACAAAAGGCACAAGGACAGTCAGGTACATGGAGTCGACCTAAGAGAAGCCAAGAGGCAAGGAGGGACGTTTTGCAGGGGAAACTGAAACAGCAGGGGATGGCAGAGGCTGCCAGGAGGCCCTTCCTAGTTGCCCCAACGCAGCTTCTCCCAGCCTCTGGCTTCCATGAGCCAATGTAAAGATTCTTTTTTTTAAAAAAAGTCTTTGCCTAGCTCTAGTGTGTTTTTAAGGATAAAATGACCCAGCTTCCACTATATTTAGTGCATGAAAATCTACAGGTGTTGGAGTCCAGGAACTGCTTTGGGTTTTGCTATCAGTTGTCTGAGTCCCCTCCCCTCTCGGTTTCATCGTTCACAGCTGTGGGGAGCCGGTTTCCTGACTTCTGCAGCCCTCCCTCACCGGCTTGTCCTCTTCTCCAGCTCACAAGTAGTTTAAATAGACCCTCTATTATGTAACTTCTTGTTTAAGGAAAAAAGGGATGCTATTGCAATTTCAATTTTAATTTAAAATTTTATGCCAACTACAATTCAGTATAGGCACCTATTTTAATTTAGTTAGCTGGCTTAGTCTGTGTTTCTAACTAATCAGTTTCATCAGTCCCTTTGGCCTCCATTTAATACTGTGTTTACTAACCACAGACTCAGGAGGTGAGCTCACTCCTTCTTAAAGGCTCCTGTCAGAAGGTGGGATATTTGTCCCCCTGTGCCTCTTCCACATGCCACCCTGTAAAACAGGTTGGAGGCAAAATAGCACATCATGGAAGGGCTAAAAGCTTGAGCCCCAAAGACAGACACCTCAGGGTCTGCTCCTGGCTCTGCCAGTTGTGTGACACTTTGGTTTCCTCTGTAAACTTAATCGTCCTATCTCCAACTTGTTGGGAGATTAAACGCTAAAGCTTACCACAGGACCTGGCGCTTGGTGATATTCCCCAAACATGTTAGCGAGCCTGTAGTAGGTCCCCCTGTTCCCCTGGCCCCCGGCCCTCACCTGATGCACAAAGGGAGGGTTGTCTGAGAAAAGCTGCTGGCCTGCCCAAGGAATTCCTTTCCTGTATAAGTGGAAGCGGATCTATTACCAGGCAACTCAACACCTCTTCGCCCTTGAGAGGGGCTGGCATAGCAATTAACATTTGCACAGTGATTTATGGTTTACAGAGTGCCTTCAGGGTTATAGGAGTGGAAAGAATGGGGTCTTGGAGTCAGGTCGCTGTGCACAGGCTCTGCCTCTCACAAAATATGTAACCTGGGGCGACTTCTGAGTGCTCGGAGCTTCTGGCCTCTTGTCCCAGGTTTCTGAGATCCACAAGCTGACATACATGTACCATGCACTCAGTAACCTCTAAAGCCTAAGGCA
The DNA here is from genome assembly GCF_041296265.1 of Equus caballus. Lineage (NCBI taxonomy): Eukaryota > Metazoa > Chordata > Mammalia > Perissodactyla > Equidae > Equus > Equus caballus. The sequence goes on from NC_091688.1 coordinate 56,843,760, forward strand.
GGTGTGAGCAATTGTCAGTCCATGTTCTCATGGCTTCAGCTTCCAATAGATCCCTGAGCAAAGTCTCATGCACTACCCATATTGAATGGATGGAAAGCATTGAGGAGAGTCTTGCCAAGGTCACTGTCCAGCTGCCTGTCTCTACTTTTCTCTCTCTCACACACACACACACAACCAGGTTCGGATCCCTTCCTCCCAGGTAAGCATCTGAAAGAAGGCAGGTGACTCTTACTTCTCATGCCCTCCCCTAGGACCTCTTTTAAGAAACTTCCCACAGTAAAAGGCAGTCTGAGTGGTGACTTGCTTTGATGAAAAAGCCCTATAGTTGAGAAACCTATGGCACAGCTGTGGCCAGAACAGGTAGGCCGGAGTACTGGGAGCTAGGTAAGGGGTTACCTACCTAGGTGTGAAACTGAGCCTCCCGCTGTGGCCCAGCTTCTCTGGCTTCTTGGCAGCACTCACAGAAATCTGCTCAAGAGAGGGATGCCAGTCAAGTGGCAGGGAGACATGTGGTTCATCTGCCAGGCCAGCACATTCTTCTAGACAGCATTCACCCCTGGAAGAGAGACACAGCCCTGTGGTACAGGAGAAAGCATGGGGCCAGGAGCCAAGAGGCCAGCACTGTGGGCCCAGCCCTGCTGTAGCACTCGGGGCAGGAAGTTACTCGACCTCACCAGTGCCCCCTCAGCTTTTGGGTAAGGGTGGGGATTGGACCAGACACTCACCACGGTGTCATCCAGCTTATTATGTCCCAGACTGGGCTGTACCTTGACTTGCCTCTAGACTCTTACCTGCCATAAGATGCACAGGGAGCTGAGCGCCTCTGGAGGAGATGAAGTCCCACTCCAGAGTAAGGTGTTAGAGGTGTGTCCCGCCAAAGCTTTGGCCTTGGCTTCCTCCAGAGATGGTCCGACAAACCCTCTCAGGTCCTGTTAATGCTCTTAATATCTTCCAGCAGATATTAACCAAATTACAACCAAGTATGTTACTATCCCACCTAAGTCACTTCTTGAACAGTGAAGGAAAAAAAATTCCCCATTAGTTGAAAGTACACTTCTGGAATCCCAGAGACACTGGGTGGCAATGAGAGCACCATTCCAATGCTGAGGAATTAACACACGGAGATGACATGAGTTCTACTAAAACACTGGAAGGGTAAGTCTGTTGGGGGTACTGCGTGGGTGGGGAGTTAGGACAAATACAACATAGTGTAAAGATTGTAGTCATAAGTATTGACCTTGTTCAGGAGGTCCAGAGCTTGTGATCAATAGTGTTACAGTGTCCAGGACATGACTACTCATTCCAGGGAACTGAGCGCCACCACTTCCCACACACGTTGTTGTTCCACATGTAAATATTGGTCTGCACAATGCCTAGATTAAAATGTTTTCTGGCACTAGAATGAGGGATTACAACACATCCAGGTTAATATCCAGGATTCAGGCTCCCAGTTGCTCATGGCCCAAGTCCAAGTCCTCCAGGGACGAAAACACCAAGTTCAACAGTTGAAGCGTCAAATCTATGCCAGTTGTGTGGGAGGCAGGCCGGGGAAAATGAAACACACAGGCATTCACAATCTAGGTAAAGAACTGATGCGACCCAGTTAAGTGCGCTGACAGAAACGGCAGGAAGGGGAAGGCAGCCTGGGAAGCCAGAGGTTAGCATGAGTTTTTAAGAAGCTCACTGTGTGGTGGGGGTGTACAGAAGGAACCACAAGCTCCAGAACTGGAAAAAGACCTGCTTAGTAGAGTAGGGAAGAGGCTGGGGGTGGCTGTGACGGACTCCTCACGTTTTTAAGTCTGACATTGCCCTTGCACTGTAGGGTCTTAAGCAGGTTTTAATGTATGGGAGGCGCACAGACATATCTGTTTTATAAAGAGCCCTTGGATGAGTCAAGAAAAATGGTGACAAGACCAGTGACAAGACTCATGAAACAACCTAGACAACAGCTGAAGGCAACACCAAGGAGGCAGAGTCAAGGAACGCTGAAGAAGGAACACGCAGTACAAATGAGGAGGTAAAGGATCTTGAAGTTGGCTCACAGGCAAACATAACAAAATTGTAAAATTGCTCTTTGATCTCAATTCTTGTGATCATGAGAGAGCAGAGAGAACGTTACTCCAACATTCAACAAGCAGTTCTAGATCCAAAGTCTAGCTAATGCGAGCAGATGGCTAGCATGTAGGTAATCAACTATTAAGGCTGAAGAGGCTGCTGACATGGACGTTGACAGTGCTGGGATGAAGGGAGCTAAGAAGATGCAATAGAGATGGTGTGGGCTGGCAGCTAGGGCTTCAGAGGAGAAAGGGTCACTGAATAAACACTCCAAAGAAGTGATCTGGAAGGACTCCACACCTATGAGAATGCAGAATACTCATCCTCAGACTGAAAGGTTTAAGAAGGAGCGGCAACATGCAAGTTGAAGACAAGAGGGCAAAGGATTTTCACAAAGACATAAGTTTTTTGATGATAGTTACAGAGAATACCATAGGAGTTCAATTTAGCATGGAAGAGAGGCCTTGGAAGGGCTAGGGCTGGGGTGCAGAGGGGTTGTGAAAGGACCAGAGGAATCAGGAAGGGAGTTGGTCACCTGGCAAGGTCTACAGTATCTCTTCATATCCTCCAAACCCTATCAACCACTCAAATATCACTTGTTCACTTCCATACTTCTTTTAAAATGCAAAGAAACCATGGTAGCAGTTGTATATAGTATAGTCAAAGTTATTTTGGTTCTTATTGAAATGGGTTTGGGGCCAAGGTCAAGCTCAAAGAGAACCTAGCCTTTAACACTGAATCAAACAAAGTGCCAGTGAAGGCAGACTTCAAGACTATACCTCCTAACATCGGCACCAGCCGAGAGGCTGTGGTCAGTAGCAAAGCTCAGTTTAAATTGTGCCCTTTGGAGAAGAGTCCAAATATGAAGGGAATTATGGCCCCCAAGGTGACCACACATCCCTTCCCCCACAGAAAGCACCATCTTTCAGAGAAGAATCCAAGGCTGACAATGTTGGTAACTGCCCACTGCCATGCAATGTTTCCTGAAACCTGAAACCAGTTCACCATGGAGGCGATGCAAAGAGATGAGCACAACTGACAAGGTTTTTTTAAATAGATCTTTATTTCTCAAACTCAAAGCTTTATTTCATCAAGTTCTAACACATGGTGCGTTGACAAGTAATTTCACCTGCATCATGTAAGAAGGTCAGGGACCATTATACCAAAGAGGAAACCTCATACATCCTAGGCACCGCAGAGAAATTAGTCTTTCAAAGGCTATGCAAATATAGAACAAAAAAGCTTCCAATTTAGTCTAATTAGTAACCTTACTTTTCATCTATATTAATTTGGAAATTGATAAAAAATTTTCCTAATGCAGCTATTTTTTTTAATCCATTAGAAAAAAGAGAGACCAGATGGCTTGAGTTTTAAAACACCCACAGATCCGTATTGTTTAACGACTTCCTCTTTAGCGGATGGTCTTCTCACCTTCCTATGCAAACACACATGACAATTTGCACCAACTCTCATTAGCCCAGGCAAACCTCCAAGCATTTTCTTTTGTTTACACTTAAACTATTTTTTTGTTTTTGAAGTGATAGGTAAACAAGTTTAGAACTTGAACTCACAGAAAAGCACTTTTTCCCTGGTCCTCACTTTGGAAGTCTCCACGAATAATCCTGTAAAATTGCCAGGCTTTTTTAAACACATCCCCCATACACACCTCCCTTGGTCCTCTGAATGTAATCGGATGCACTGGCATACGTTCCAAAGTCAGCTGTGACATTCTGCTCTCTGCCAGATTAAGGATACAATCTAACCTTGGCAACTGGAAGTTTCTTGACCCTACAGAATCCACCCAAAGGCTTCTCCCCAGTGTGAGCCCCAGTCAGATACCCAAGAAGTAATGGCCCCAGTGAGTGTCAGGGTCTCTTCTCACAACTGGAGAACCATCATTTATTTTCTGGAAGAGGACGTCTGAGCTCAGAATCTAGCTGTATCCTAAAACATGGTGTCAGTACCAGAAAGTGAACTAGAAAGGAGGTATTCCTACAGTTAGGAAGTTGCTTTTGAGAGGCACCATTTCCCAAAGTTAACAATGCAGCACTAGCTAAAAGCCTAACCTACCATGAAGGTAAGGGGCCAGTGCTAGTTGGGAGGCTGGAGGACAAGCAGATTTGGGGCTTCAGCAGTTTGATTATTAATGCGTCACCACAAAACTCAGGTTCCCACACAGCTTACAGTGACTCAAATCCCCAGGGAAAAATCAAACCGGGAAAAAGAACTTAAATGCCAAACCACATCTGTTACCATATGTCAGGACCCCAGCATCTTTCCTACCTGACTCTCCCCATCTGCCAGGTTGTCCCAGGGGTGGGCCACGCCACATTCCATGTGCAGCCAGCAGGAACCCCGACTTGGAGGTGTTAGTGATATAGAGTTTAGTTTCAGAGTTGAAGTTATTGAGTGAGGAATAGTGTCTTACTGCCAAGGTAAGAATTAAGGGTGAGACCGAAGCTCGAGGCCAGGAATTTCATGTGTACCCTTCTGCCAACACAGGGTGAAAAGGTACTGTTTTAACCTCACTGCTGCTCAACGCAATTCCAAGCAGCAGGCTGGGGTCACAAGCTGCATACCTGCAGAAAGCATCAGCAAACTGTTCAGAGTCCTAAAGCAAATGAGACAGCTTAAACTGATATTAGAACTTGCACTTGAACTTTAGTGCCCTTGGCCACTGCCAAGTTTCATGTTATTCAACACACAAAAAAGAGGCAGCACTGGACTCAGTACAAGTTCAGAGTACCTGGTGCTTGTGGGAACAGAACGAAGGGCAGGTTTCAGCTAGAATTTCCAGACACCTGAAATTCAAGGTTACCTGGTCCATCTTGAGGCAAGCAAAAGGCTTGCAGAGTAGGTGAAGTCACCACTAGACCAGGGTGGTATTTTAAAAGCACAGCTTTGGTGTGTGGCTTTTTACCCTGATGGTTCTACCATACGTCTACCCTCAGACTCTAAAATAGGTGGGCTGACTAAGAACGTCAGATGAAGAGACTCTACCAAGATGGCCATCTTGCAATGGTGGTAAAGAACTGGGGGGTGGGGAATTTCTAGCAACTTCTGTGCTTCCCTTCATCCTCAAAGGATGATTAGTACCAGACAGGAAAAAAAAATAAGCAAAACGAACTCTAAGGACAAACTGGAAATTTAATTACTTGACATGGTTCTGATCCTATCTTCACCTGGAGCCTCGTTACCCTGGTCCCCAAGCCTCCTAGTAGAAGCAATACTGACTTCTGTAGTAAGTGCTTATGTTGGCGGCTTCATCACATTTCAAAGCTTCGGTTAAACAGATCTGTCATTTTTATGCAAGCAACCACGATGGCAGCCTTTTAAGGTCATGGATGACCACGTTGAGATTCACTTTTCATTGCCCCCCTTTTAACACTGAAGCACCATGGGGTCCCCCTCAATGTAGAACCAGCCTTGACTCAAACCCAGTGAATTCAAACACAACTCTGGCCCACGGGGAAACAGGAGCTGGTTACACTAAGAAGTGGCTTTGATTCGCCTAATGCAGCATAACATGGATACCAGCTAAGCCGTGGGTTTCAGTCATGCCACATCTCCTTTTAGGAGGACCAAGACATCACATTCCAGAAAACACCTGAAAATATAATCTTTAGAAAAAGGTAAACCACTCATTTTCTACTAAACATTTCTGCATTAAGGTAAACTTCATTGCTTAAAGCAAGGAGAAAGCAATCACTCAGGGCTTGGGATTTTTACGGCCACAGGAGAAAGAAGAATCAGGGGCCTGGATTTGATTGAATCGTGTTCGAAACCAAGCTGGCTGGCAACTCTGAGCTTTTTTGCCCTTGATCCTCTAAAGTGATGCTTTCTAAGAGATCCCACAAAAAGTTGCCAAACACAAAATCCCTTACCTAAACCTACGGGGCAAGCAACAGTAGCCTAGAACTCTCCCACTTAGTAAGCTTGCTTTAGACTAGAGATTAACACTGTTTTCCTTCTAAAGTGCAGAATATAAACCAGTTGGTCAAATCCACCAGAATAAGGAAGAGTATTCTTCAACCACTCCGTTCTTCCTCAAATACACCAGAATCAATCACCGCAAGGTGCCTCGGTAGTTTCTATGCACACAAGACCGGACTGCATGCTAAACCTCTACCCCACGCACAGCACAGGGACAGCAGGCTCGATTCTCAAACAATCTGAGGCCAAAGAACTCTGCCCGTAAGAGCGGATCATCCCACGGGCCACTCGGTTCTATTGAAGTTCCTGAATTCATCTGCTGTCAAAAAACTTAGAGAAGGAAATCACTATTTTTGAAAAAACAAAAACAAAAAAAATATCACCAAAGTACGCCAGAAAAACAGCTTGTCTTACTTGGAATGTGACCAAAATGGGTTTCCAATTAAAACACAGGAAGACCCTCATGTCAGTTACCAAAACAACTCTAGACTCAGCACAATCCTTAGTCTTAGGAAGAGCAAAATGAAAGTGATGAGTTAATGAAGGAAAAAAAAGTGTCATTCAATAAGATTTCCTTAAAGAAAAAGAAAATTGAACATTCATGTTTCCTATTTACAATCACCCTCCCACCACCACCACAATTCTACTTTAATATTATGTTCCACATTTTATTTTGTTTTCAAGTTACATTTCAAGAAAAGGTCTTTTTTTTTTTCTCAGCAAATCTCACAATTCCTCGTGATAGCACAGCATCTACACCACGAACCACTTCCAATCAGATCTCAATCCTCCAGCTACTGGCTTTGGTTTATTGATGAAAGAAATCCTCAGCTCTGCTGACAGGGAATAAACATAAGCAATTTAGTCCTTGAACAAAAATTAAGTCACAAGAGCTCCCTCATGTTTACCATTTTCTGCCTGACTAAAATTGATACAAGAAAATAGACTATTAGCACAACTTTCATGTAACTGCTGAGAATCCCAAGTGAGGGCCAACACAGACTACTCTAGGCTCAAGTGAGAAGACAGGTAGCTCAATACTTCTCATACACCGCCCAAGCGTGTCCCCAGTCTCGATTATTGCACGGAGCTCAAATCCAACTGTGCTGATGTGTGGGACATGAGAAGTTAGTGTCTATCTTGGAAAGATATGGATAGGTCATACTTCCTATAGCATTTTCCAAAGTAGCACTGGAATAATGGGTCCCTTTAGGCTTGGCTCATGATACACTGTGGACCCATTCCAATGGGTACACAAAGAAAAAAAAAGCAGAATCAGAGCTGAGTTCCCCTTTAAAAGCCAAACACCTACATCTAAAAGGAGGCTCCCCTACCTGAGAGCCCTTGCCCTATTGGGGTTCCCACTGCGGAAACCCTCAGGTCTCAAGGTTAGTTACAGGGCAGCCAGGTAGGGTATGGCTGGCTATAGGTTACTGGAGGATGGGCAACATAGTAGTTGTTGAAGTTGCCATCACTGACATAAGGAGCTGGCTGGTAGTAACAAGTGACATTGGTGGCGTTGGGGATGATGTTTTGTTCCGCCAGCACGCGCAAGGCCAGGAGGGAGATGAGGTTCAGGGTCTGCCTCCGCTCGTGCCCCATGAGGCACACGGTGCTCTCGTTCACTACCCTGCGAAGGATCATGAGGTAGTCGTACTTGCTCCTCTCTTCTTCGGCAAAGTGGTTTTGAAGGTAGGTCTCCAACTTCCTTTGCTGTTCAAGGATGTCCGGGAAGTCGATGAAAAACCTAGAGCACATGTAACGCTCCAGGGTTTTGATTTCTTCCTGGTCTGTGGGCCTGAAGTCCCGCACGAGAAGGTTGCTGTACTTGAGCAGTCCCCCGCCCCTGATCTCCTCGGGGTTCTTGGTGGCGATCAGTCTGTTCTGCAGATGGTCGAAGGCTTCCTCGAAGTCCCCGTACATGCTCTCCCCGATCACGGTGGGGTGGAGGTGCTCGGAGATGGGGTTACTGGAGCAGTCATAGAAAAAGAGCAAAGAATCCAGGATGATTTGAAAAGAGTCCACGCTGAACTCAAACTGACGCCGGATGGAGTCGACGAATTTCAGCTCCACGTTCCTGCCGTTCTTGTTGGAGAGGGAGATTAGGCTCCAGCGGTCCGTGTCTGTGCACACCTTCACCAGCTTCTGGACATAAGCCTCCTTCAGAGTGACAGGACTGATTTTGAGCTTGTTTACACCCTCTGGCAGGAAGTTCAGAAGGGAGCACAGAACCACATCTCTGACCAGCTGAAATTCTGCCTCTGTGGGAAGAGCCACGTGAAAGATTAGGTCCAGGTCTTTGCAACCCAAGCCGTTGTCTTTGACCAAGACGTGGCCAGCTGCAGAGCCATTCAGCCGGACGTCCTGCACTTTGATGCCTGCCTCCTCCAGCTGGCTGCGGACAGTCTGGACGATGTCCTTCAGAGTTATCTCCAAGGTTGGAAAGTTGCCTCGTCCATGGATGGGGACGACCTCAGTCAGGACCTCGTGCAGCCGGCTCACCTGATCCCAGTTGAGCACGCTGAAGGACACACAGTCCCTGGGACTGCCACTCTCCTCTGCCATCTTGGGGGATGTTCTTGCCAGGGGAGCTGCAAGTGAGGGATGAGAAACAGAGTTAGAATTCACTTCTACATGGCAAAGCAGCTCGAAGGACTCAGAGAAGAAGGTGATTTATCTGTGAACACTTTCCTGTAAAATAGTAATAAACGGCACCTACTGCTAGGTGTTGCTGTGAGGATGAAATGAGTTAAATACATAGAGAGCAGTGCCAGCACGGAGTAAGGACAAAATACACATAAACTTACCCTAGACCAGATTTGATAACTGCATAATTCTGTTTTAAGTGGGTTTTGTTTGTTTGTTTTGTCTGCATGAGGATGGGGGTGGAGTGGGCTGGTTTGTGTGAAGGGAACAGACAACCTTATTAAACCAAGTATCCTAAACACAGCATTACTTAATAGAGGGCCTATAGGTTTTGCTGGTTTTCCTTGTTTTCTATGGGAATGACCTCTCCTGCTTTTGGCTCCCTCACTACATCCTGAACTGGTCGATACCTAGACTACAATGCCCACACACAGAACATGTGATCCACAAAAAAAGACTCCCTTCACTCCACGAATAGACGAATTCTCAACTCTGGGCTACAAGCACACCAAGAAGAGGGAGTGGGGTCAGTCCTGCTGGAATCAAGTACACCGATGCCCTGTTAGCAAGACTCTCATGTCTCTCACTTACAGGAGCAGCCTGCCCCATAACACACACTTCTGTTCTCCAGGGTAGGACCAAGGAGTTGTTTGGATGACAAAATTCCTGGGTAACAAAGGGTTAGGCCAGCTATGTGGTGGAACCGCACCACCCAGCAAGGAGGGGCTACATGGGATGTGGGAAACTTCCTCAGGGCAGTGTGATCCTTCCACGGGATTGTGCAAAATAGTGAAAAGGTTTTGAAATCTTGCAGCTACCTAAGATGAAAAAAGTTAGCCGTCAGTACCAGGAGAAAAACATCCCTTCTCACACTTCCCCTGCTAGAACCACAAAGTTACCAGAGCAATTTTCAGCTAAGTTATACTTTTCAGAAAATGAAACACAACAGATGCCTGAAAATGCTAACATATAAAAACAAATACTGATATATTAGAAAGTCAAGGTGCCTGCAGCTCCACATGGGTCAGATGTTCGCTAGATGGACACAAGAGTTGGAACAAAAGGTCAAGGTGCTGTCCTCAGACCTCGCCGTGAGCAGACAGTCTTCTCACAAGCTTTGCCTCTCTGACTCGCTACACACACGCAAACTCCATCTCCATGACGTCTACAGTTTCACTGTTTGGAAGCTGCTGCTTTTGAATGCACATCCAGCATGCACTGTCCTGGGCTTCCAACTTAAATTTTAGTCTCACACTGGTGCCAGGGATCCTCGCCTTATCCACAGTGCTCAGATCAATGGGATGGTTATCACTCAGTGTTGGGGCACCATTGGATACACCAAGAGGAGCTTTCCAGGAGCTGGCCATTAAGAAGGGGGGTGAGAGCACAACATATCAATACAAAGCAGTGTGTGGTAGAAAGAAAATGTAATACTAAGGCAGAAGAAAGGAGTGTCCCTTGACTGGGGTGAACAGGAAGGCCACAGAGGAGTGAACTTATGGGGAGGGGACGCAAGCCAGTGGAAAGGCAACGTGAGCTCTCAGCTGGGGCTGAGAGGCAGAGGCAGCATGCGGCTGAGATCTGGCGAGCCGTCCACTCTGGCCATCAAGCAGCTCTCCCCAAGCCAGATCACAGGCTCCCTTCAGTACAGGGTTAAGGGACTGAATTTGCTTGCCTGGCAAGGGGAAGGTTGACCACGTGATCAAAGCAGGCACTAGGAAGCCCAATCTGGGGGCGACGAGCTCTCCTCTGCTTACTACAGAAGAATACTTGGAAGGGGAAAATGAAAGTTTCCCTTCAAACCTGTTTGGACAGCATTACAGAGCCCTAGGCTTTCTAGATCATCTTCCCAAAGCACCCCTAAGTTAAGGATACCAAGCTAAATTTGTGGCGAAATGCTTAACATTTATTGTGGCTGGCATTTGACTTCAAGTCAGAGTTGGGACAGTAGAGTTCTTTTTCATGTGCTCTATAAACACTTGGTTCTTTGTGGCCCCTTTATGATTAGCATACAGTACACCTGTGCCTATTATACAGTCATAGACGATTAAGTTCAAATGATCACAGAAAGGTATGGCTCTAGCTTCGTTTGGAGACACCGCAATGCTATGATGTGGTGACACAGGTTTCTGCCACGTAAGCTGATCCACCTATAGAAATACAACCTGCTTTACCTTGTGTGAACCTGTTATTGTGCTTCCAAGGCTCACACTTACGATATAGATATGAGAAGTCACACCAATGGAGGAGCCTCAATTCAATCAGTACTTGGAATAGAAGGAACAACTAATTTTAAGAAAATCTCCAGGAAGAACGTCAGTAATGTTGCAGAGGAGAACAACTGTAGGAATGACTTTTGACTCATGCCTTTTTTAAAAGTTGTTGAGCAAAGAAGTCATCTAGAGTTAATGTCAGGACTACTCCCCCCCCAGAACAGTGGTTCTTAAGGTCAGAGGAGGGGCTGCTAAGACCACTGAGAATCTGACGAAAGCTCTCTCCTTCTCTGGGGAGGGAGTGGAGGCAGGGAGAATGTATGCAAGAGAATTTTCATATATTTTTAAAATCTCTGACCTGGTAGCAGAGTCAAAGTTAGAAGCTGTTACAGACTAAAAATTTGTAAGGTTCATATAGGAGGAGAAGCAGGGATAGCTAGAAAAGTTACGAAGACAGGAATGACGTATACCAGCCTCGTAAGGGATATTATGAAACCACAGTCACTGAAGCAGTTTGGTGTTAGTGCAAAAAGACAGAGAAATGGGTGGAACAGAATGTTTAAAATCTAAAAATCAAACAAGTAAAGGTGGCTCCTTATCTTGTACCAAACTAAGATCTAGATGGATGAATCAAAGACAAGTATAAAAAGAAGAAACCTTACAAGTACTAGGAAAAAACATGGAATTTATATAAACTTACTTACAAGAGTAGGTAGTCCTTTCTAAATCACATCAAACCTAAAACTCAGAAAAAACGGATACATTTTCCCATATAAAAATGGAAGTATCTACATGGTAAAAACAGCATAAAGAAGTCAGAAGACAAAACTAGGAAAGTATTTGTCACATTAGGCAAAGTATTTATTTCGTTAATGAATAACGAATGCCTACAAATCATAAATACTAGAACCCCAATAGAAGAAGAGGCAAAGGACATGAGCCAGTGGCTCAGATGCATAACATAGTCAACCTTGCCTTAATGCATGGGCAAATTAAAATCCCCATGTATCATTTTTATCTATTAGATTGGCAAAGACCAAGAAGCAGACACCTTTGGTACACAGCCTGTAGGCTCTCTCTGGAGAGCAACATGGGACTCGCAATTGTAAGTGGACATACTTTTTGGCATAGTGATTCTACTTCTAGGAAGTCTACTTTGGACTTTATCCTATGGGTAGATTACAAGGATATTCACTGGAGAATTATTTATAAAACTATAAGTAGTCATCAGCCGAAGAAGGTTAAATGATTTGATGCATGTGTATAACAGTACACAAATGCATGCAGTCGTCCAAAAGAATGGTGGCAACTCTATCTGTATGAATGTGCAACACTTGTCAGATTTATTAATAGGAAAGCAAGCAAAAAACTACATGCGTAAAAGCACAAGTCTCTACTTATCCAATCATAAAAATCTCTGGAAGGTCACACAAGAAGTTCAGCCCACACCAAATATCAGCTCTAGGTAAGGGGACAGGGGATGAAGAGAACTTATTTTATCCTTTTTGAATTTAGAACCTATACATGTATTAGTTGAAAAAAGTTAAAATCTTATGAGCCATGTTGTAAAATCTTTCCCCTATGAGCCTTCTATCCATTTATGACCTTATTTACTGCCTTCTGCTCCTTTCCTATTCCTCCCCATCATCCCCGCCCCCATGTGCCAAAATCAAATACACTTAGAAGCTCCTCCTTAAACGCTGATCTCTAGAGAGGTGGGCAGGGGAGAAGGGACTGGTTTTCCTCTAGAATAGCTTTTAGGCAAGTCTCTGCTTATGCACTATTTAAAAGAAGATGTCCATTGCTTATCCAAAACTTTCAAAATAATGGCTAAGCCATCTCATCTAGCCCCGTTCTATGTTTGTTATCCAAAAATGTCTTTTGTAGTTTTAGAAGAATTGCCCCTTCTCATTTCAGACATATTATAGCCACCTTCATGAGACTGTTATATTGATTACTGGCTACAGATGCCAGAACCTTCATAAACGCATAAACACATTTTCAGGAATCTAAGATGTCTGAGGTTGGCATCTTCCATGTCAACTTTTTCTGACACATATATGAATAATGAAGATAACTTCTGGAAAAAAGTTTCCATAAAAGCACAGTGTGAGACATAACAAACGCCAAATCCATGATGTAGTATCTTTTAAAAATAATCAGCTATTGATACTTACTACTTATTTTTTGTTTGTTTGTTTTGGTTAGGAAGATTGGCCCTGAGCTAACATCTGTTGCCAATCTTCCTCTTTTTTTTTTTCTCCCTAAAGCCCCAGTACATAGTTGTATATCCTAGTTGTAAGTCCTTCCAGTTCTTCTATGGAGGACACCACCACAGCATGGCTTGGTGAGCCGTGTGTAGGTCCACGCCCAGGATCTGAACCAGCAAACCCTGGGCCGCCTAAGTGGAGTGTGTGAACTTAACCGGTACACCACCAGGCTGGCCCCTGTGGTGTAGTTTTTAATTCTCCCAGTTCCCCATGATTTAGATGTAGAGTAGCTCGAGCTACTGAAGGCTCAAATTTAGGCTGGGCTCATATTTGGTGCTTAGCTCATTAGACGAGCCCAAAATAAGTTATTAATACCCATTAGAAAGGAATTCTTTGTTTCTCTCACCCATCCAAACAATTCTGAATATCAAAAGTACATTTTCGAGTTACTTAGACAAACATTAGTATTACTAGAATAAATCCAAGCCACAAGCCCTTAGTGCTTAGATAATACACCAGAGCTTAGTGAACAATTTTAGTTTTAATTAACCACTTGAAACCAACGTTGATATAATCCCCATATAAAAGAATCACGTGAAACACACATTCCCAACTCACGAAAGGCCCTGGTCAAAGGCAAATTCTAGTTAGCAAATTAATGAAATGATGACTAGAAAAAAGTTAATTTGAACTCTGGTAAATTCAAACGAAAGCGCTTGATTTTCCTTCTACCGTCTGAGAGTCAGAGTCATTGCATTTTCCCAGTGGAAAATGGGAAAGGGGGGAACTGATTTGAAAATTCAGGCATCTTTTTACAAGTGAGGATGACCAACTGCCTACTCCGTTCAAGCTACTTAATCCTCTAAGAAACCTGACTCGTGACGAACGGCGATCTCAGGGAGCTGAGTCCCTCCTGTCACCCCGCTGTAGCAGAGGGCAGAATACACACACTGAGAGCACACAGGTGTGCAGAGATGGCAGCAGAGGGTGAGAGGACAAGACAAACAAGGCCCGAAGATTAAGCCAAGCTCCCTGAGGACAAGTGGGGTCTAACTTACCTTTGTTTCCCACTGCCTGGGACAGAGCCACACAAGGCTGGTACATCTGAAAACCCATCAAAAAGAAAATAAAAGAGAGCTATTTCTAGTCCTGCTTCATAGCTTATCTCGATCCCAGAAAGAAGAACGACAGAGGCTAGGTAAGCGTTGGGGGGCCTCAAGATGGGCAAGCAGCCGGCAGACGGACAAGGTGGAGAGAAGAGCGCTCAGAGCACTCCCGGGCCTCCTGGTCAAAACAACACTGATTCCTCCCTGTGCCTGGTGTTCGACGCAGACACTGTCCGGAGAGTCCCTGATATATGCAGAGACGCACATCCACGAAGTTAAGTCTAGGTCTGTCATATTTAACACGAAAGCTCAAGACGCTGTGGTCCACAAGGCATCACAGAAGTGCTGAGGTGTGAACTGAGGCCCTCTCAGCTACTGCAGCCCTCCATCCAGTCCAGAGACAAGGAAACTACCCTCTTCCTCTGACCCTGCTAGGGGTTTAAGGATACAAAAGAAAGTGAAACACATCTCAGCGCTCCTTTGATAATAAAATTCCCTTTCACTGTTACCGAATGTCACCTCAAAATCCTGGATCTTCCTAGTAACACGCTCCAGCCCAGGGAAAGAGACCCAGCCATAGGCAAGGGACCAAGCCTGGTGACAGGCTCTAAGGGAAGTGTGTACACAGAACAAAGACACTTGCCGTCCCCAGCTCCTGGCCAAGAGGGGACCCATGCACCCATGGCTGGCATCTTCCCCACAAACTCTTCTCCCCCATGTGCAACAGAAGACACTTTATGCAAAAAGAAACCATTTCATTGCATATAAAAGCCTAGAGAATTCAGGCAGAAGTGAAAGTGGATGGCAGTACTTGTCAAGTATCCCCCTCCAGCTCCTCCCTTAGCTGGCCGAGGGAATGGGAACCAGGACTCTGGGCCTATTTTCTTTTTTCCTATAAAATGAAGGTGTAGGGGTGTGTGTGAAAGCAAATGAAAGAGTACTGAGTACGAGCCACTTCACATCAATTCCCATTCAATCCTCACAAGAACTCTGAGGAAGCTACAACTGTTCCTTTCCCAGAAATTAAGGAAGAAGGATCGGAAAACATTAAGTGAATTGACCCCAGATCCTCAGCTCCCCAGCTAGGGTTCTAACTCTTGGAGCTGGCAACAACTTCCACCAAGCTCAAGTTGTACCACTGATGGGGTGAGGGCAGCAAGACCACACTACAAAGCCACATGTGTGCTAGAATGACCAGTTCTTGCTGCTACTAAAGTGATGTTTTCTAAAACAGAGATAGTATTGGTTCTACCCAAACAAGAAGAAAGCAACCTTCTGTTAAATAAATAACTGTGACACCTTATCTCCCCATCGCTCCTTATCCCCACCGTACATGCTGAAGACAGCAGAGGTCAAGTCAGTCACTCTTTACTACCTGCTTTAGTGCAGAGTCCATCTGAGCAAAGGACATGAGTCAGGGTTCATCCTCAAGGACACCAAGGTGGCTTGCAGGTGCCTCTCAGTGAAACAGCAGAGAAGGTAAACTCACTGTCCATGATGGGAAATCCCACTGCTCAACGGAGATGCTCATCAGCTGTTTCACAACATAAACATCTTACTAATCCTACCCACATCCCTTTCCCACAGGGCTAATGTCACTACTTCCTCAGAACCTCCAGCATTCCCTGACAGACACACAGCCCTCCAGGGGCTCTTGTGTACCGAAAGCCAGAGCCAGAGGTCACCAAATGTGCCTTGATGTGTAGCCAGGTGCCCTAAGGAGCCACCAAGCTCCATTTGATAGACAGAGAGGCAGTGTTGTAAGGGCTTTATCTGGGCCAATCCACTTGATTCCTACAACAAACCTGTAAGGGAGAGTTCACCCCTTGACAGATGAGGAAACTGGGGAACAAAGAGGATGCACAAATTGTGAACTGTCCAAGGATGCACCACTGGGAAGTGGCAGAAATGGGATTCAGGAGGCTTCCTAGGAGGTGGATAGCTTTGGTGTAGGTGTTGGGGTGGGGGGAGGGCTTTGAAGATAAGCTGGTGGCTCAGGTGGGTGCAGGAAGCAGATAGCAATAAGAGGAAGGAAAGCAGAGAAAGGTATGGAGGTTTTTTACAGAAATTGGCAGGATGTGCTAAGGCCCCCTGAGTCGGGTAAGGCCAGAGGGCAAGTGCTAAACCAGGCGGAAGCATTTAGAACTAAAGTATCTATCAACTGCCAGTACAGAAACTTTCTCCCTCAAAGCCATCATGGGTTTTGGGGGTGTATGCAGCCTGGCTGGAGCCACCAGAATTGAGTATAACTAAATATAGAAATGTTAATGTTTGTTTTAAAGGAACAACGGCTGAGAGATAAGGCCTACGACCCTCACTTCTGAGGGAGTTCCAGGATGCTGGCTAGGTTGCTAGGCAGGGGTGACTTTAGAGAAAGCAAGGCCAGAAGCGAGAGAGAAGCCAGAGGCTAGAGAAGCTTGATAGTCAGGTTGCTGGACAAGCGCTAAGAGGAAAAAATAATGGCACAGGAAGGAGATGTTAGGAATGGACTGATGCTGATCTGGATCTGCAACTAAGGCACACTGCTCTGCTCGCAGAATACAGGAACAACTGCTCGGATTCACTCTGGTGGCTGGGAGATCAGCAGCGCAGATGTGCTGACGTAGCAGCAGAACAGGACACTCCCTGCAGACAAGAGGGTAACTTTATCAGATCCAAAAAACAGATAACCCAACTGGAGCAGAAGAAGGGAAGCAAATTTGCAAGAAGTGACCAGCACCTCGAGGGCTGTCACAGGAAGGAGAGCTGAAACAGAACTGAAAACAGAAACAGCCTGGAACAGCCTGACAAATGCGTGCATGCCGAACCTGAGCCTGGACACCTGCCAGTGAGACTTTTCCCACCTGTGTAGTTTGACCCTTGGGAGTCCTTCATCCTTGAGAAAAGAGCCAGGCGCTTTGAGTGACTTGATACACGCAGCAGCAGATAAGTGGGCAGAAAGGAGAAAAACCAGGGTCAAAGTGGATTTGGCCTTCTAAAGAGACATCCTGCCTCCCTCCTTGAATTCCTAGGGGGCTGAAGGCCAGGAGTTATCAAGGACCAGGGGGCAGCCTGAGGAAGACTTTCATCTGCTAGCTGCCAGCCCCCTCACCAGGGCCCCGGGACCCACAACAAGGGAGGAGACCACATTCTGGAGACTCCTCCACTGCCCCCAAACATAGTTAAAAAGTTACAGATAACCAAGGCACACACCTGTGTTTAATGTACATGGAGAAAGAGTTTAGATTAGCAGATGGCCCAAACCAATAGAACCAGATAAAATAGTGCCTTATTTTTTAAAAGGACAATATATTTGGTGTTAACTTTTTCCAAGAAGCTATTTTTACAGTTGCCCACTCAAACACCCACAGACACATTCTACCTCAGTTCAAAGAAATAACTGCCTATACCACAAAGCTGTGAAACCACAGGTGGTCTTTTCTCACTCCCAGCTCGATCACATTCAGTCAAGGTCTCAATCTATTTTCTCAGAGTTATCAGCATCCTCCTAGCCATTTAACACCGATGTTTACTAGAGCCAAGAAATTTGGTTAAATTCCCACAGCAACTGGGATGCTGCCTGGTCCTGGACCGAAGCAGAAGCGGGCTGCAGAACCTACAGCTGCCTCCCTCTGAACCAGGCTTTTCCAGTCTGAGGGGCCCTCACAAGTCCTCACTTCCCACCAATGGCAAAATACAGTCTTAATGGTTATCAGTGATTGGGCTCTATCCACAGGCACCCGCCCTAAGAAGAGTCCAAGCAGAAAGCTCTTTCCCAGACTTTCAAAACAGGGAGCTTAAGCAACTGTGGCTGCAGAGATAACGCCGGGAGAACCAACGCTGCGGCTGCAAAACAGCCTGAAACAGAATCAAAACACTGGTTCAGATATTCTAACAGCGACGCCACAGAAGTTCAAGTGCTTAAAGGAATACCTTGAAATCGCTGCAAATGTAAACATTAACAAGGTCAGAACACAGACATCTTTAGAAGGAAGCTAAGCACAGAAGCCTTAATTTTTCCAAGGTACCAGCATCATTAAGAGCCATCGACACAACTTGAACTGGAAATAATTCTTGTTGCAACTTGGTACTGCGCTCCCCCTCCCACCAGATGCCTCTTTCTAAACCAGAGATGTTACTGGTCTGAACTCATTAAAGAGATCCCCAGAGCCGGCCCTAGTGTTCTAGAGATTAACTAGACTGAGGAAAACAGGACAATTCCTAGAAGGAGAGTGTTTACTGTAAGGATGCCCAAGTTGACACACAATCCACAGGGTTTAAGGCCTCACAGCCTCCAGGTTTTACGAGGGTTGCATCCACAGGCTGCTTTACCATCTGGCTCTCCAGCTTAGAGTTCTCAATAGTTGTCAGTTGTCCAAAATGAGGACCTCAGTCTGCTCAAAGTCCTGCCTAGTCACTAGCAGCATCCCTGGAGCTTATCAGGAAAGGGATAAGCAACTCTTAGTCGCTCACATGCAGCACTTATCATACTTAAACACATACGCACACCCCCCACACACACATGTCTGAGCGCGAGCCAGCCTAATTACGCACATAGTTCTAGCCAGGCTTTCGTTTTGCACAGATCCTGCCCTGCGGAGTTAACATCTGAGTAACAGGTCCCGGACCCCCAGGTACTGAGCACGGCAGCAGCCCAAATGAAACATCACCAGGCTCAAAGCTCCCTCCGCCAAGATTATAAATGCTGCTAAGAACAGAAATTTGAGCAGGTGGGCAGAGTAGGGGGTGGAGGGCTGGGATTAAAGTGAAGGAGCTTGACGACGATGGGTAGCACCTATTTCTGCACCAACTGCACCTGAGGTGGCCAAACCACCTTCTCTTTGCTGTTCCTACACGTGTGGAGCTGTACGAGCCATTAACATAGCTCACTAGGACGATTATCATTAAATTAGCACTGACCAAGCCATGTGTTGTTGTCATTAGGCATCTCACAGACACCTTTTACTTGAAAGTTATTTCCTCTTGCATTTTCAACTTTTAATTGTTGATAAACCGTGAGTCCTAGTCCCCTGCCAGTTTGCAGATTTTATCTGCAGCTCTTTAAAATTCTATTACTTTATGATTATTTGCTAAGAAACTATAGAAAAACAAGAGGAAGAGTGCTGGACTAGGCATCAAACATCCGGTGTTTTAGTGTCAGACCTGACTCACAGGGTGAATGATTATCATCGGCCATGATGACTGAATTTCCTTTCATTCTTTCAAAGATCTGAGTGCCTACTGTGCTCCAAGCACTGTTCTAGGAGCTTATGACTGATCGGAGACCAAGAGGCAAAGATCCCTGGCCTTGGAGAGCTTAAAGCCCAGCTCACACTCCTCTTCCATAACTGTGTTAACTCTTGCCTCCACTCATGCAGAATCAGAATTACTGTTCAATACTGGCTCCTCAAGCCTCGTGTGGCCCTTGAGCCCCTGAGATGGGCCAAGTCCACAATGAGATGTGCTGTGAGCACAGGACACACTACTGGATTCCAAAGAGCCAGTATGAGGAAAACAAGTAAACTATTAATATTTTTACACTGATTATAAATTGAAATAATACTTGGTAGATGGCTTAAATAATATTACTAAAATTATTTTCACATGTTTATTTTTACTTTTTAATATGACTACTAGAAACTTGATTGTGGCTCTTGTTATATTTCTATTGGACGGTGCTGATCTATTGACCTTACTGCAATGAAGAAACTGAAGCCTGAAGAGATAAAGGTGCTGCCGGGACCAGAACCCAGGTGTCCTCATAACGAAGGAGCCTCGAGGCAGAGAAGAGGTAAGAATAAGGACCACAGGGGGCCTGAGCACCAGAGACAGCAGCTGTGCTGGTGCCCAGCCCAACAACCCTAGGCCGGCACCTGGACACAGAGCAGGTGCTCAGTGTCCACTTCTCTCCTTCTGGATCAGTGCTCTTCCTGCCGCAGCTACCACACAGCGCCAGCCAGCGGCAGTGGTCCTAATGCCCACCTCGTCAACCTCAAAAGCACACATCGGGATAGACGGTGTGTTTGGGGGTCAGGCGAGGTGGAGGACTGCCCTTCTCCCAGCCTCATGAGGGCTAAGGTGAGAGAAGCTGATGGCAAGGCGAGCTGGTGGGAGCTGTTCAAGATTCATGGATATTTTCTTCTCGAAATGTGTTTACAGGGAGCTAACATGGAGACAGATATGGGACTTCCTGTGCTCATCCCCCTGAAAATAAGATTTGAAAAAAACTAGACAATAAGGTAAGGCAGAATGGCAAAGGAGTATTGAAGAGGAGAGGTATGAGATAAGCGGTCCTCCAACGGGGTGAGACCAGAGCCTCTGAGAAGGGTCCCAAGCTGGATTAAAACAGAGTTTGGTGAGGAAGGACTAGCATTAATTTGCTCAAATACCTGAGTCAAGAATAACCAGAAGGTCAGAAAGGTACAGGTCCCGAGAAGGAGCGCAGCTTATGGAGGGAAGGGCTATCCCTGTGAGTTCGAAGGGTGGTGTCCGAGGTGCAGGGGCCACGGAACTGGCCAGGGACAGGGCGAGGAGCTCCGCCACTGCTCTCCGCGAGCAGCTGTCGGTGGGGCCCAAAACCAGGTCAGTGATGGCAATGGGAAACAAAGAAGGAAAAAGAGAAAGAATCAGCAGAACAGCGACCGAGTGACAGTGGAGAGAGAAAGGCTGAGTGAGCGGCATGAGGCTGGCGTTGGGTTGGATGGGCAGGATGGGGAGTGGGTGAAGGGAGCAGGTCTGGAGTTCAGCCTGAGGAGTTTCAGCTGCTGGCCAATTGCAGTCACTGCCCCTCAGCTCCAATCCAACACCCCTGAGGCCTCCATTAAAAAAAGGGACCCTCGGGCCGGCCTGGTGGCAAAGTGGTTAAGTTCGGGCGCTCTGCTTCAGCGGCCTGGGCTTCACTGGTTCAGATCCCAGGTGTGGACCTATGAACCACTTATCAAGCCATGCTTTGGCAGCGTCCCACATACAAAATAGAGGAAGATGGGCCCGGATGTTAGCTCAGGGCTAATCTTCCTCAAAAAAAAAAAAGGCCCAGAAACTGCCCTGCATTATAGGCTCCAATTGTTAGATCCAAAAGCTCCAGCACCTTAGCTCACACGGATGACGCCTACTTAAAGCATGCCTCCCTCTTTCAGTGGAATGGCAGTCGAATGCCAGTAGAGCACTGTATCTGGTTAACAAGAGCACCTTCTGTGTGCCAGGCCCTGCTCCAGGTGCAGGGAGTCAGCACTGAGCACAGATCCCTGCCTTCCTGGGGCTCACACGCCAGTAGCTAAGACAAACAAGCAAAAACTGGGGGCCTCGAGTACACTGTGTAGCTGACCCAGCTCCTCTTGCATCCAGAGCACTTCCACAGGCCTTTCCACATACCATTCCCTTGGCCTCCCCAGCACCTGGCACAGACTACTGCCTAGGAAGCACTTAACTACTTACTGACTCAATCACTGTTATCCATGGAATAAACACTTTACGCAGTTTAGTGACCAAGACTCCAAGAGGCTCTGGGACTAAAAAACATCCTACATTGCTTAGCATCAGCAACTATTTCTTCATACTATTAGTTTTTTCCTGTTGTTCCAAGAAATTCTGCAAACAGTTCTAGAACAGGCTACAGGGGCCAGCTGTACAAAATCTATTAATTTTAAACAATTCATAAAGCTTCCTTGTACAGTTGAATTATACAAAGATGCTTCCTCTAAACCATTTAAGTTCCAAATATAAGCTTCCTTATAAAGCATGTAGGGGAAAGATAAAACAGTTTGAGACCAAACGTCCTGGAAGCACCACAAGAGATCAGCCAAGTGGTTTTAAACACACAAATATTTCTTTAAATACAGAGGTGTCTGCTCCACCATAATACTGCTTATGCCAATTTAACGTGCTACAGTCAAAACACCAAGATGACAGAAAGCATTTTTCTATATTGCCTTGTTTACCTCAGCAACAACACAAAAAAGCAAGGGGCCTTATCTAATGAGTAATATTTTATCCCAAGTAACACTTCAGACTCTGCATTGCTTCCCCTTAATCCTTAAACACACACACAAAATGACAGATAAAGCCCAGAGTCTGGTGTGAGACCAAGAAACCCAAACACAACAACACAAATTTAACTTAACTCAAGAAATTAGCCTTGGCCTTCAGCAAGTTCTCTTGGTAACACAAAAAAAGTTTACCACATCCACTCAGAGCTCTTAGCTTGTCAATCTTTAGTAAATGTCCCCATACATACAACATATCCAAGATGAAAGATGAAGACAAGATACTATGTACTTGAGCAGTTAAAAAAACATAATGTCATTTTTAAATTTTGTATCAAATGTGTCCGGTTAGGGGCCCTGGGAGAACAAGGGCACTACAGTCCACTCTAAGTTATCTTCACTGCCAGGCGGTTCCTCGGACTTTCAGAAGTACGAGGACTTCTCTGTTCTCTGATGGGTAGTGCGAGATATGCACCATCTGCCCCGGCCTTGAACAATGGGGGTGGTAGGCTGAGTTCCTACTACTGGGAGATGGGGTAGGGGGGGGCAGGGGGAAGCTTCTGCAACTCAGGATGGGATTTTGATGAGCTACCTGTCCTCACAGTGGAGCTGAGGAAGCTAAGGGAGAGCCACTGGCGCTCAATGAAATCACGTTCATTCTGACAAAGAGGCCAAGAGCCAAAGCCTTTCCTTCAGAGGGACCCCAACTCAATCTCTTGATACAAGGTAGGCACTGTGTAAGAAATTCAACATAAAGAATGTTGCCATTAACTCTATGTACACACAGCAACTTATGAAATTAGGGACCTTTCTCTTGGGTAACAATTTAGAGCCCTCCTGGCAGAGAAAAAAAAAAATGTAACTTTGATGTTATGGGACTCTCCCCACTGCTACCTGAACCATTATATACAATATACCAAAATCTCCCTAAAAACTCTTTATTGAGAATAAATGTACTCCAAAGATATGCATATACCTTAAGACAAAGTTTCAGTTATCTCAAGTAAAAGCTTGACTCCCCAGATATGTTTTCCATCTACACAAACAAGAACGTCAAAGGACAGAAGCCCTGCTGGTCCAGCTCAGACTGCCTCCCTGAAAGGAAGAGAAAAGTCAGCATTCTCTGCTCCCCACCCCATCCCCTTCAATGGCAGGGTCTCCCTCTGAGACAACACCTCTGGGGATTTCAGACACAGCGCCATTCTTGGTAAGCAGTCCCAGCATCCTCGTGGCTGCCTGGCTTGCTTCCTTGCTGGCTGCCTAGCCAAGTTACTCACGTTTGAAAGGTTAGGGTAGACAACAATGGCCACTCTCATCTGCCCTGGAGGGCTGCTGGGCCAAGCCAGGAGTCTACTTTAGGAGGATTTAATAATCTTAACTTTATTTCCTGGAGAGGTTCAGGTTCCTAACCCACCTACCAAATATCCTGAATACTGTCACGGCACAAATGATTACATAGTCTTTACAAACGCTTACTGTAATAAGCGCACTTGAAGCACTCCACTGTTTGTGTGTTAGAACTCCATAAACAAAGTTAAAAAGGCAGCAGGACCCTACTTAAGACCAGGATTTGGTCTCCCTGCAGAAGCCTTCCTCCGGACAAAAAGGAGCGGGGAAGGGGACTGAGCTGGTCCCTCCCGCGGGGTCCAGCCCTAACCGTCGGTTCTAGAGAGGATGGGACAATTCGCGTTCTCCCGAGGAGCTCGCCTGGCATCTCTCCGGAACTCCTCCCTGACTTCGAGGCAGCGCCGTTTTGTTTTGTCGCCGCCGGCGTTCTGTGTTTAGGCGTCCCGGCTCCCAACCTGGACCCTCCAGGTTCGTCACCCTCCTCCGACTCCCCTCCCACCTTCGCGATCTGGACAGCGACACCTCCCGGGGCAGTCGCGCCGCTGAGCCACCCGCTGCACCGCTAGCGGTCAACTGACAGTCATGGCTTTTAGCCTACACCGTAAGCAAGTTTCGCTCCTAAAAGGGGAGGAACCAGGTCATAGACACCGTATTCCTGAGAAGTTTCCGAGAGAAGCGCAGCGCACAAGTCATTCGCTTGGATCACTCTGCTGCTCACGGTGCCCACAGTCTAGTGTGAGTTCAAGACAAGCTGAGGATCTCCGCCCGGTCCTCAAAACCGCTGCCTTGGCCCCGACCCTGGGAAGCGCCCCTCCTCTTCCCGCCTGACACATGCCCCTGACCGCTGCGTCTCCAACTGCGCCTTCCGAAACCGCCGCATTCGAATCCGCGCTCCGCCGGCCGGCGAGAGAGCGCGCGCCCGCGGGAGCGCTGGGGCGAACCCGGAGACCGCCAGCGAGGAGGGGGCGTCGGGGGCCCAGGGAAGCAACTGAAGGCCCGCATCCCGCACTCCTCGGCCGCCCCGCCCGCGCCTGGCCAGCGCGCAGCCCGCGGGAGTCGCGCAGCAGGAACGCGCCGAAGTTTGCCAAGCCCCGGCCGAAGCCTCCGGAAAGTTGCAGCTCCCTCTCGGAGCGTCTCGCCTGGTCCTCGGGGGCGGGGTGGGCAGAGGGGCTATCTTCGCCGGAGCTGGAGGGGAAGAAAGCACCGGGTCCCGGCACCTGTCCGCCCCATCCCTCCGAACCCCACGCCCTCTCCAGGCTCGGCGAAGACTTGAGCTCCACTCGGCGGGGACAGACCCTCGAGGGCAGAGCGCGCGGCTCTCTGGGGCCGCCGCATCCTCGCACCTTTAGAGGAGGGGGCTGTGGACTCACCTGGGCGGCGGAAGAGGAGACGACGGAGGCAGGTCTTTGGCGTGGGCAGCCCCCAGCAGGAGCGGCGCGGACACTACAGCCCCCAGGCAGCTGCACCGAATGAGCCGTAGCGCCGCCGCCCCCTCCGTTCTTATACTGCCTGGCCACGCCTCCGCCCGCCGCCCCCGCCCCTGCCCCTGCCCCTAAGCCTGCCCTCCCCGGGGAGCGAGGGGCGGGGCGGGGCGGAGCCAGTGCCCAAGGGATCCTTCCGCCTGGGCGCTGACGGCGAGGTCAAGAAGAAAGGTGCCCTCTGATTGGCTCTTTGGGTGAATGGTTGCCGAGAGACGAGTAAATCTTCGGCGGCCGGCAGGGGCCGCGGTGCCAAAAGAGGCAGCACTGCGCAGGCGCGATAGAGAGGGGCTGCGTCGTCACCCCCTTAACTTCGGAGTTCCTGGGACTTCCTCTTTTTCTACTTTCCACTACGCTCTTTTCCTATCACATAACTTTTCCTCTCAAGCTTTCCCCGTGTCTATCTCACTCCCTCGCAGGCCTGTTTTGCTTTTCTTTCTCTGGGGATTTTCGCGTTGATTCTCTCCAGAAGTGGGGAGTGAAACCCCCACGTCTACCTTCAGCGCGTATTTTGAAGTCGGAAAAAACTTATGGTTTCTGAGCCAGGGGAACTTTCCTGATTCCCCAAGGAATTTGGCTGGAGGTCACTGGGGAAAGTGCCTGCGCAGTTGGTTCTCTGGCCGCAGTTACCACCTGTGTGCAGTTAGTGGGTCTAAAGCCCTCGAGGAATCCATCACCAACCTGGCAACCGCGACAGCTTCCGCCCTCCTCGGAATGGCACAGCGCTTCGTGGTGTATGTTATATAACATGCAGGCGGGGCTTGGACACCATCCATTCATTCCATAGCAAGTGGTGTAGAGTCCAGGTTCTAAATTCAGATTAACCTGAGTTGAGCTCTCCATTCACCGCCTATCTGTAAAGCCTGGGGCAAGTAACGTAACCGTCTATAAATCTCCTCTTCCTTACCTGTATGATAGGACTAAAAATAGAACGGCTTCCTAGGGTTATATAAGTATTAAATAATAAAATGGAAAGCTGTTAGTGCAGTGCCTGATATTAGTGTGTGGTAAATGTTATTTAATCAAATACTAGCCGTTTTCATGTATCAAGAAACATTTATGAAGCTTGGGGTGGTGGGGAAAAAAGATTACTTTACTTCCCAGATGCACTTCTTCCCTACCCTGCCTCTCCCTCCCTGCCTGAAATAAGCGCCATTCTCAGTGTCTGCCAGGTTATAAAGAGTTCTCAAATATATGCCCGCCTTGGGGAGGGGGAGGTCTCCTGGAACATCAATGAGGTAGGATATCAGTATGAGTGCTTGTAGAGAAAGCCACAGTGACTCTCTTATTGGACATGAAATCAGGATATATGGTCTCGTTTGTGAGGTATAAATTCAGTGAGGTGCACAAAGCTTGTGTGTACAGAATGATGAATTTCTACATATGTGTACACCCACTTAGCTGCCGCCTGGATCAAGATGTAGAGCGTCTCCAGCTTCCTCATGCCCCTTCCCATTTAATGTCCCACAATGGTAACCACTATTCTGATCTCTATCACCATAGGGTAGTTTTACCAATGTTTGAACTTGATATGGATGAATTACACAGTACTTGCACTTTTGTATCTGGCTTCTTTCACTCAACAGTGTGTCTATGAAATTCATCCACATTGTTGCATGTAACAATGGTTCATTATTTTCCATTGCTGTGTATTATTTCATTATGTAAATATTCCATAATTTATCTACTCATTCTACTGGTGCTATTGGGTTGCATCAAGTTTTTGCCTATCATGGATAAAGCTGCTACAATCTGTTTTTCCCAAGCTTTATTGAAATATACTTGAGAAATAAAAATTGTATATATGTAAAGCATACCACATGCTGTTTTGATATACATATACATTGTGAAGTGATCACCACAACCTAGCTAATTAACATATCTATCACGTCACATAGTAACGTTTTGTGTATGTGTGTGTGTGTATGTGTGGTGAGATGCCTAAGATGAACTCTCAACAAATTTCAAGTGTATTATACAGTATTAACTGTAGTCACCATGCCTGTACATTAGATCCCCAGAACTTATTCATCTCACATAACTGAAGCTTCGTATCCCCTGACCTACAAACATTCTTATGCGTGTCTTTTGGTGGACATAGCATTTATTATGTTGGGTATATACTCAGGACTGAAATTGCAGGGTCATAGAGTATAGACGTATTAAGCTTTAAATATATTGTCAAACAGTTTTCCAAAGTGGTATAACGATTTATACTCCAACCAGTGAAAGGAGATTTCCTGTTGCTCCACATCCTTGCTAGTATTGGTATGTCAGTCTTTTTAATTTAAAAAAAAGGTGATGTGTATTTCATTGTGATATAAATTTACATTTCTCTAGTGGTCACTGATGTTGAGCAACTTTTTTTGGCTTATTGGCCATTTTGCTACCCTTTTAGTGAAGTGTCTGTTCAAATCTTTTGCCTGTTTGTAGGGAGTTGTCTGTCTTAATGATCTATGAGTTCTTTGCATATTCTAGATGAGTCCTTTGTCCAATATATGTATTACAGATACCTTCTCCTAGTCTGTGGCTTTCTTTTCCGTCTCTTAATGATATCTTTTGATGAACAGAAATCTTTAATTTAAAAAAAAGTGTAATTTATTAATCTTATTTTATGACTTTATTATTATTTTAAATATTGTATTATGACTATTAATCTTATCTTTTTTATATCCTGTTTAAGAAATCTTTGCCCAGCCTAAGGCCGTAGAGGTTATCTCCTTTGTTTTCTTCTAGGAACTTCATTGTTTTAACCTTCACATTTAGGTCTATGATTCATCTCTAATTAACTTTTTGTGCAGTTTGGGGTCAAGCTTTATGTTTTCCCATATGGATATCCAATTAGCTCAGCACCATTGGCAAGTAGTTTTGTTGAATGAATGAATATTCTTTGAATGAAAAATTCAGTTGAGTACAAAGTGACTGGTTACTTCAAATCCAGATTGTCCAGAAAAATCCAAGACACATGATCAGAATAAAACTAATGCAAGTTATTATATTACATTGGCCTTTGGACCATTTCTACTTTTTCAGTACCCCATGGACACCATTAGCACACATAGCCTCAGGGGAGAGCACAGGTCAGAAACTCTTGCCTAGAATTTAAGCTAGCATGGTTTGGTTCCACCTTTGCTTAGGTAAAATTTTGTTTAGCTCCCTGACCTGTGGTAGGGAAGGAGGGGAGAGCCAAGAGCCAGAAAAGAAATTCATTATTTGCATATGTGTATATACTTTTCCTTGGGCCCCCTTTTATTCCTGGGGCATTACTTGACTTTTCTAGAATTTTCTTTGTTTTTTTGTTTGTTTTATTTCTTAAAATACACAGTGTTCTTTCTACCTCATAAAACTGTAACACCCTGGAGCTGGAAGGAGTCTCAAGGAGTTGCCAGGTACTGCCCATTGGACATGGAACCAGATATTGAAACTGTCCTTCCAAGATTATTGGAGCCTCCTTCTGGCCAAGTTACAGCCTCTGCTGGAGCATATCCAATCAAAATGGTTTAAAGACCTTTGCATTCTGAGTAATTCACTCATCTCTACCTAGGAAAGCTGAGGACAGGAAAGCAGAGGGAGGAAATGGTCTTTAAAATGCAGGCCTCACTTGCGGCCCTGACTCTTATAAAGTTTTACGTCTCAATAGAATTTTATTTTAAATACTTAGGGAAGCCAAGAAATTCTATCACTAATCCTTATTTTAAGACAAGAAAACCTTTTGTATAGTGCCCAGTTATCCTCATTTGTCACCTTAAGTCTTGAGTTTTTGTATTACTTTATCTCGAGGTGGATCACCATGATAAATGCTTATTAAAATGGCCTCATCTAAATATCTTATCGTTCTTAAAATGATTTTTAAGCAAAATTTTTATTGATGTATATTGACATAGAAGTGCACAGATCATAAGAGCACAGCTCAGTGACTTTTCACAACCTGAACAAACCTGTGTCACTAGTACACAAGTCAAGACACAAAGGAGCCCCACAGGACCTGTGGCTCTATTTTAAAACCACCACGGTGACATTGTCACATCCCAGTGAGCCTCTGGTGGGGGCAAGGCATGGTTTGGCTTTCCACTTCCCTCCTAGAACTCTCACCAGTAAATCCCAGTCTGTTCTCTGGCTTCTTCAGGCCAATATTTTTCTTGGGTGTGAGAGAAAGAGAAGTAGGTTTAAAGTAAGAGGGCATAAGCTTTATTTGGAGCAAAGCGCAGGAGGAACGGACCTAGGACGGGTCCAATTTGATGGAGCAGGGAGGAGGGAAAGGCTGCATCTTTGGGCACGGCCATGACAGCAGGCTCAAGCATAGCATAGCAGTGGAGGTCCTGGGGCACCCCGGGCAGCATGAAGGGAGTAAGATAGGGCCTAGAAAAGGGGAGGGGATGATGATGGCGCTGCCAGAGAAAAGAGAATGAGAAAGATGAACAGTGCTGACTTAAGCTCTGAGCTTGTGTCTCTAGACACCCTGCCTGCCCACTTCCCTAATAGTGTCACTGGAGAAAGGACGTAGGGCTTAGTCAGATGGCTTTTATCCCTATCAGATGGCTTAACCTCTCTGAGTCTAGGCTTCCTAATCAAAATGTGGATGATAACTAGCCTCCTGCTTCTTGGAAGTGTGTGCCGATCAGAGGAGGTAGGGAACGCCTGCCTGCGAAAGCAGTTGTCCTCTTCACAAGAGTTATCTCTTAGCCAACCTCAGGCCCTTTTCTCACTTTAATGAGAGCAGAGGAGGATAAATTCTCGACACCTTTCTGTGGCTACCTTCACTTCTTGGGCCCCAGATTTCTTATCTAAGGATTAATGTTTTCAAATCTCCCTTCAGGGAAAAGGGATTCTGTGAGAGTGTAAATTGTTAACTGATCATTCCATATCTCATGACCAACCACTGGGTCTACTCTGAACCTGCCTTATGTTTAAGCCTTGGGAGTCTCTCTCACCAGCTTCCATAATGCCTGAAACTCCCAGTACTGGAGTCCCGGCCCGTCGGGGAAGAGCCTCCGGTCATTCCCGAACAGCTTGTCGGAGGAGGAGGACAGCCACCCGCTAGGAATGGCTAACTTACCTACCCGATGTGCTTCTCACTGTTCAAACACTGGTCTTCCAGTCCTCATCAGTCTAGATTTTTAGCTGCAAGCCATCAAAAATGGCTCTGGATGATTTAAACAAAACGGAATTCATTGAAAAGATATTGGGGAGTCTACAGAATCAACAGGATGGCTAGAGAACTTGGTCAGTTGGCTCTGCTCCCAGGAACCAAATTTAAAAGTTGTACTGCAAAACTGGCCCAGGGAAGATGCCATGAAGTCACCACAGACATAGGCAGTGCATGTTGCTGCTGCTGCCTCTGGAAACTGGATGTAATTACCACCACCACCCATTGATAATTGGAATCTTTGTGTCCCTGCTTCTTCCCATCACAAGTTTCTGATTCAAGATCTGGGTGGGAGCATCTGACTGGCAGAGCCCGGATCATGTGCGCAAGCCCTGGTTGCAAAGAAGGCTCAGAAATAGATTATCTGATATTTTCAGCTTTAACTCTGGGAAGTGGGCTCTACCTCTTAAGGTAGGGGATTCTCAAAACAGAGGAAGGGGATTCAGATGCTGAATGGCCAGAATGTGTACCTCTGCCTTCCAGTGCTTACATCCATCTCTTGTGAGCATTGCTCCAATGAATCAGCACCCCTTGATCTATCTAGTTCTGGGACACAGATGTAGACAAATTTCTGAAGCCTACAAGTTGAAGGACCAGGAAATGGATTCTTGAGAAGCTTCGAGAATAGAGGCCATCCAGCTGGCCCACCTTGCCAATACTCTCTGCTCTTGGCCAGGTTACACTTTTCCTCTTAAAAATTCTTAGAAGAGGCACTGAGTGGATATTTGGTGGAATAAAGAAAAAAAAAAGAAAGAAGTCTTAGATAACATCACCCCCCCCCCCCCCCCCACACACACACACACACACGCACAGTCTCAGGTTTCATTCCTAGCTCTGTATTAGGACATTATATTAGCCACTGCCCTGGGACTCAGTTTCCCCATCTGTTTAAAAAAAACAAAAGGACCGGATGTGGCTTACCTCCAGCACCAACGGCTCCAAAAGCAGCATGAAGGAGGTAAAGGGTGTGTGGCTGTGCTGCCCAGCACATCATGGGGTTGGCTGCGTATAATGACAGTGTCCCAGAGCTGGCGCTTGTGTAACAGGCAGATTTACCGAGAGGGGACGACTGTTTGCTCAGCAGCCGAGAAGTCTATAATTAGACTGTCACAGCATCAGCAAAAGTACAGGATCAATGTAATCAGAGAAGAAATGGAAAAGAACACGGCATCAGTCAAAGCCTCCAATGGGTCCCCCGTGGTTTCCGGAGCACTAATCACCCAGACTGGTTCAACGTCCCGCTGTGGGTTTCCTCCTGGCGATGACCAGGTTGGTTTGGGCCTACCCTGACTGCCCCTCTCAGCCACCTAGCTCTCCTACTCCTCCCGCCTTCTCCCTTCCTCTGCTCACTGATTCTGAGGGGTGAGAGTCCAAAGCAGCAAGACTTGCACCCAAAACACAGTGGCCGAGGTCCCTCCACTCCTCAGGATGGGGGCATGGGTTGGGAGGAGGCTCATGGAGGTCGGCCAGCTTCTCTAAAATACAGATGTCTGGGCCCCATCTTAGCCCTATTGGGCAGAGACCTTGGAATCTGCCTTTAGCACATCCTCAGATGATTCCATGCCTGCCGAAGCTTGAAGACCTCAGGCTGAGGCATCTCCAGTCCCCTGGTGGACTTGCTCTCTTGCTTCTACGCACCTGGCATGTTATAGCACAGTCAGGATGGCGGCAAGATTAGGGGTGGCCAAGGTTAAAGGACCTTTACCAAAGCCAAGGAATGATAATGGGCTTATTTTATTTTTAATCACATTAAGAATTCCACGCTGTAGACTTGCTTATCCCATTAATCCTCATGACATCTGATCTAGGGGTAACGACCAGTGTCTTTAGTTTCTTTGTGCCAGAGTGGATCAGGGCCCAGATCTACCCTCATAAGGGTGTGGATCCGAGAGCTTCTAGTTTCCCCTGAGCCAAAACCTCCTAGATAGAAACAACTGGATTTCACAAATTGTGAACCTTTACTTTGTTTCTTATACAATTTTTTTAACAGAAATAATACATGTTTCATTGTATAAAAATCAGAAAATGCAGAGAAGCAGAAGGAAGGAATGAGTTATTACTAATGCCACAGCAATAATTCGTTAAGACTTTGGTATTCAGCCTTCCACACTAGAGTATGTGTGTAGATATACACTCACACACACATATTCTGCTCCTGCTCCAGTCAGGGTCCCAGAGGAAACACATGGCGCACTCCAACAGGGCTATTGAGAAGAGCTTGATGAAGGGATCATTTACCTAGTTGTGGGCAAAGATAAGGGAGACCTTAACAAGGGATGAGGCAGCCCTAAAGGACTGGCACCAAGCAGGGACCATTTCCACTCCTACGCCTCACAGAATGAGAAGAGAGAAGTTACCAGAATCTGGGGAGACTGGCTGCAGCTAAGAGAGGGCTGCCTGACAGGAGCTGTAGTCTCTGGTTGAATACTATCTACTCCCAGCAGGGAGGGAGCTGACTGCTCGCTCCTCGTGCGCTCATCTCCTGCCTGTGCATCCCTGTGGCCCAAGTAAACCCCAAGGCATGTTGGTGCAGGCCCTCAAAATCAGCCTCCCCAAGACACACAGCGGGGAGTTAGAAGGATGGAGAGAGGGTCTGGATGGACAGTTGGAGATGGTCCAATGCAC
Organism: Equus caballus; assembly: GCF_041296265.1. Taxonomy (NCBI): domain Eukaryota; kingdom Metazoa; phylum Chordata; class Mammalia; order Perissodactyla; family Equidae; genus Equus; species Equus caballus. The sequence goes on from NC_091688.1 coordinate 56,876,480, forward strand.
TTTCCCATGTGCATTTATGAGTACAACGATTGGTTTTAAGTTTCTAGAATTCCAGATCTAGAAAATGCAGTGTTTTGTTTTAAGTTAATTTACTCCTTGACCACAGCAAAGGAGTGAACTGTTATTTTGTGGTTTTGCCCTCAACACAGCGAGTTAGCCCTGGCTGCTAGCTCTGACTTCTCTATTTGCTCATTTGAGGCAGAGTCAGCTATTCAGTTATTCAGTCAATGGGGCCTCCTCCATGATGTTGGACACCATGCTGGGTACCAGGGAGGAAGCAGAGAGGGCTGACCTCCAGGAGCTTACAGCCTCACAGGGGCTTCGGGGCAAAACACCAACAGCCCTAAACCAGGCAGAGGGCAACCCCTATGAGGAAGGCACACAGGTGTACACGAATAATAGTGCTTTATTAAGGAAAGTTAATATTTTAGGCTAATAGTAGTTATTTATTAATAATATGTAATGTTTACCATATACAGGCATTATTCTAAGTGCTTTATAGGTATTTATATTATTTAATCTCCCCAAAGCCCCATGAGGTAAGTCGTGTTATCCCTATTTTGTAGCTGAAGAAACTGAGCTATGGAAAGGTTAAATGGTGAAGTCAGAATCTGAACTCAGACAGTCTGACTCAAAAGCCCATTTTCTCAAAGTCTATGCTCTACTTCAGTGAGTCCAGGATCAAAACTATTTTGGTAATAATACTAAGTCATCATTTGCCTTTTGATTTCGCTTTCTCTCACAGGTGCACAATGGAGTTCCCAGAGGCTGCTTGACGTGTGATGGCATCACTCTGAGGCCCACTGAATGTGTGCTGTGTGTTCTGGGGTTTTTAAACGTTCTCAGTTTAGATTTCTAATACAGTCAATACTCATAGAAATAACTCACATAAACAAAAGCTCTTAGGTGTCCCCAAAAGGGTCATGAGGGGTCCTATAAATAGGTCTTGAGGCCAAAAAGTCTAAGAACCATTGCACTGCTCTTTTCCTGTAAGGGTTCAAAGCAGGGATTGCAGGATAAAATTTATGATCACTAGTTTCCTTGCCTAAATCATAGGCTAGTGTAAGACAGATTCTGTACCAGAAAGTTACAGAGCCTGGGGGAACCCAGAGAGGTCGTCTGGCCCCTTGTGATGGCTTTGGGGAGAATGGCTCCAGGTGGACTGTGGGTTTCCCTGCCCCTGGCTTCCTCGTGGGCCTGCTGATGGCCAGGGTGGCCCTGCAGGTCTTGTCCAGGACCCCTAGGCCAAGTCCATATCAGGTCAGGGGTTGAAATTTCCCAAGGGAATTGAGAGGATCCAGTTCAAAGACCACACTAGTAACATTTGTCATCTCATTTGTGAGGGAGAGTAGACGTTTAAGGCTTTGTGATTTTCGGTAGAAGATTATAATTTTAATTATCTGTCAAGATTTATAAAACACGATTGCAATGTGCCCTAGTTTGTTCAGTCTATGAAATGGGGAGTAAGCAATAGTAATTGCTTTTTAATTAATGAGTATTGAGAATTGTAGCAAATGAATTTTAGTCAATCATGGGGAAAGATTGGAATATAACACTAGGGATAGTAGAAAATAGTTGATATTCCTTACTTAAAAGTGAAGAGAGGGGGCCGGCCTGGTAGTGTAGTGATTAAGTTCATGTGCTCCTCTTCAGTGGCCCAGGGTTCAACAGTTTGGATCCTGGGCACAGACCTACACACTGCTCATCAAGCTAGGCTGTGGTAGCATCCCACATACAAAATAGAGGAAGATTGGCATAGGTGTTAGTTCAGCGACAATCTTCCTCAAGCAAAAAGAGGAAGATTGGCAAAGATGTTAACTCAGGGCCAATCTTCCTTAGGAAACAAAAAAAACAAGTGAAAAGAAAATAGTAAAATGCATGTAGTGGGAATTCTAGGCTGGTGCTGCTTGGGTAGAATTGATGTCGACACCCCCAATGTCCCAATGATGGGCATCCACTCATCAATGTGATTCCATCCTCTTGCCTTGTGAACATTCAGGGATGAGAAGTTATCTTGTGCCCGTGTTCAGTGGTCAGAGAAAGGCAAGCAGTGAATGCTCATTTCTATGTTGACAGGATGGTGTACAGATGTGAGTCCTAGAATGGTTGCTATCGTTTTGCTGCCATGAGAGAAGCCAAAGTGTGACGAAGTCTACACACCAGCAAGGGGAGAGCCAAAGACTCTTGCCAGAAGGCCACACTGCCACTGAACTCTTCTCTTCCAGGAACACATGACTCCCTGTGTTTTAGTCAATTTAACTGTATTTTCTGATACTTAGCAACCAAGAGCATCTGATACAATTAAATAACATTTTTTCCAACTCAAATACTGTCAGAGAAAAGGACTGTCATGTTGAACAAACAAGAAGTGTCAAATCTAACAATTCAAAGACATCCCTGATTTTACATCACCCTCACTCAAGCTGTTCTTCCAAATGCTGTCTTCGTTGTCCCAAAGTCCCCTTGCTCCACCTTACACAGAGGCATTTCCTGTACTAGTTTTGATTTTCTTTCCAAATAAAATCTTCCTTTCTTGTTTGTTTCTGCAGTGACCAAGCATCAAAAACTTTAGCCACAACAATCAAAGTTTCTCAAGTGTCAGGGAAAATGGAGGCAGGAGGGCAGCACCACGCGCACCATGATGATCGCTTAAGCCAACTCCAGGCCCAGTTCTCTGCAGCAGAACGAATGCTGCAGGGTGAGGGGCAGGATTCACGTGGGATGGAAGGACAGGCTCCCAGATCAGACTTGCTGGTTCAAGTCCCAGCCTGTCCCTCTGGGAGGGTTATCTGCCCTTGCTGCCTCAGCTTTCTTATCTCAAGATAATCAAATGGTGATAATAAGAGAACCTCTCTCTTCTGGATGTTGTGAGGATTAAATGAGCTAATTTATGTACCGTGCGTGTACGGCAAACAGGAAGTTTTCAAAAAAGGTCAGCTAGAGACAGTCCAAGAGACTTCTCTTCCCTGAGACTCAGTCTCCTCTCCTGACAAAGGAGGGGATGCTCCAAAGGGTCCCTAGTGTCGCTTCCAGCCTGATGTGCTGCTCTTGGCAGAGAGAGGAGCCAAGGCCCTCTCGTGTTCATAGGTTCACTTGGTGAGGAGCAAGGGGCCCTGACCAGAGGTCACTCATGCACAGTGCAAAGCCACCCTGCTCTCAGAAATGTCGCAGGGGCTGTCTGTCAGGTGGCCTCCAGGGCCCTCAGGGAGACATCAATCTTTGTTTTGTTTTTGTTTTCAGTGTGGAAATTGCAGCAGAGAAACACTGGGCCGGTCCATGCTGATCATCACATACACTGTACAAGAAGAGCAGGGCCAGGCACACAAACAGCACGGGTTTGAGAGTCTAACATACTGTGCCATTCTGCGGACCCTCGGGTTGCTCATCCATAAATAGGGATCACCTCCCTGTCTGGAGAGAGGCCGCGAGGATTACATAAAATAACCCACACGTGACGTCATAAAGTGCCTGTCACTTCACGGTGCCTTGTCAATATTTGTTTCCCCCTCTCTCTGGAGCCTGAGGCCACCTGCTATCACTGCAAAGAGCATCAGAGCTGGAAAGAGCGCCACCTGAGGCTCAACACAATAGGCTGTCTCCCTGGGCTCCGGACAATGAAGACTTTTTTGAATGTTTCTGGGGTCCTGAGGAGACGGGAGCCTCCCAGAGACCCCAGCCATGGGGGAGCTGACCTAGTTTAAGAACTAAAATGTCATGGCAGCTCTCAGACTCATTTTTCTCATTGTCCTCTCAGCACCATATTAATGACTTCTGATCATAATGAGACTTGGCTACTCTCTTTTCTAGAGGCTCCTCCCACCGCAAATTCCTAACTCCTTTGTTACCTAAATTCAAACTCCAAGAGAGGGAGTCTGAGGGGGAGGTTGGCGCCAGCGACTCTATGTGGGCATGTCCTTTCTCTCTGGTGGCTTCTGGGTTGGCCTCCCTGGGCCAGATGTGCTCAGCTGAGGTTTATCTGAGGATCACAGGGCACAGGTGCTCGAGGAACAACAGAGGGGGGCCAAGAGCCTGAGGGATGGGGCCTACGCTGCAGGTACAGCAGGTTTCTCTACAAGCAGCAGGGTGACACAGCCGTCACCAGGCTTGGGCTTCTTCCTCCCTCGTTTCTCATCGCCTTGTTTTGGGCAGATCCATCCCAGGCCCAAGATCCTGTCCCACTGAGCTGATGCCATCGCCAAAGCAAGAGGGATCATTGCGCTGTTGAGCCTGAGAGCTGTCATAGCCTGTCTCCCAAAGGGCTTGTTTTTGTATGAAAGAGCTAAAATAATCACAGGCCTGGTGCTTGCATACTGTACAGAAAAGGTTTCATAACCACATTGGCCCCAATCTGTACAACGTAGCTAAAGCAGAGGGCAAGCTGCCTGTTGTGACCTGGCCTCTGGGCACAGGTTTGCTACTACAGTGTTTGGAAACCTGTTTCTGAGCTGTCTTGTTCCTGATCACCCGGGTGAAGTGACACCTCTCCCTCGTTCTTGCTGGTGGAGGGCTGGGGCTGCATGGGTAACTGAAAGTCACAGCAGGAAGGGAATGATCCACCACAAATGCGTGCCAGAAGATGCTCTGGTCACTGTACTTCACCAGCACAGAGGACCTACAATGGGGACAAAGCCACCCCTGTAAGGACGGGGAGGAGCTCAGCACAGGGTCGGATCACCTGGGGAAGAGATGTCTCTCAGCCTGGAAAGAGCTGAGGCTCCAGGGAGGAAGCCCTTCCCCGAGGTCTTGACCTGAAGTGCCAGGGGAGTGCTTCCCATCCATGGGCAATAAGTTTGTTCCTTCATTTAGGACGTTGTTCTTCAAACTTTGAGACCATTGGAATCACCTGGGGAACTTGCTAAAAAGGCACATTCCCATGTCCCAAACCAGAGGCTCCTGTTCTATAGCTCTGGGCTGGGACCCAGGGCTCTTTGATTTTGACCAGTACCCCTGATAGTTCTGACCCTGATGACCAAGGACCACACATAAAGAAACCCAGTCTAAGAGGAAGATTTTCATGTCAGGTAGGCCTGAATTTGTAGCCGTGCTCTGCCACTTGCTGGCTGTGTGGCCTTTGGCCAGCTCTTTAATTTCTCTGTTCCTCAGTTTCCCCTTCTGAGAAATGGGAACAATAATATAAACCTCATTGGAGCATTAGGAAAAATAAATGATATGAGCTACTGCTCTCAGTGTGTGGGAAGGGTGGTCATGGGTGGCAAAGTCTGATTGAAAACTCATTTGTAGAACTCTACTTGTCAAGGGGTACTTTTTGCAGGAATGAATGTTAATTCTAATGTCCTGAAGAAATGCCAGCTTAGGCTCTTCCACTCAGAATCTTCACTGATAAGCAAATCAACCCTAACAGCTCCCCAGCCCAGCTCACTCACACCCTCCTCCTTTCTCTTTCAACTGGACCAGCCCTCTACCTGGAAGCCCCCAGTGCTCCACAGGCCTCTTCCACAGTCCCCTCTCCTCGGCCACCAAAAGAACATCCATCAGTAGGGAGCATGTCCCCCACACTAACATCACAACTGCACAGACGCCTCGTGCAGCCACTGTGAGCGCTCTCAAGTCTTAGACTTGTGATTTTTCAAGCAGTATTCCAAGAACTGGTATCCAGCCGTTGGAGAAATAGGATATTCTGTGTGGTCAAATAGCTGGACTCACTGAGAGATGGTACAAATCAGTTGTTTAGCTGGTTTTATACACCTTCATGTTCGAGGACAGCTCCTTTATAGACAGCATCTGGCAGCTCCCCAGCTCCACTAAACATAATTTAATCTTTGAGGATGAGAAAGTTACTTTAAAATCTTTCAAAGCTCCATTGTCCTTATTATGAATAATGATTATTGTTGTATCTGAGAATCCCCAAACTGGCATTTCTAATGTTTAGAATTCAGGGTAAACCAGCTTCTACTTCAGTAAGCTTAAAGCCCTGGCAAACATCCAAGGATTATGTCTATCCCACACAAAACCAGCTGGGGACCTGGGTGCGGAGGGTTCAGAGACCTGGGCTCCACTCTTGGCTCTCTCAAACTTGCTGTATGACCTTGGGCAAGTTGCTTCTGAGCATTGGGGTTCCTATCCACACAGTAAGGTCTTTATCCCTCAGCACCAGGCCCTTCTAGACTATGGCCTATATGTTTGGGTGAGGGAAGTGGCCTTCACGTCTCCGTAGAATGACGTTTGGTCTTGCTTCTAGTTTAACAGGTCAGAGAGCAGTTAGAGCCCATCCTTGCTGCCAATGATCCAATACAAAATACATTTCTGTTTGTTTTGCACTGAACAAATTCCCGAGGGCAGCCATCCAAGCGGAGCGGAGCTGGTGGTAATGGAGAAAGCCCAAGATGAGGACGTAGTTTCCAGCACCAAAAACATTAGCTGAGTCTTCCTGACGCCAGGATAGTGAGAGGAAGAGTGGACAGCTCCCCCAGGCACCCACTCGTTTGACCTGACCTGTGGTTTTTGCCACTGCTCTGACAGAGTCCTTGCTTCTCTGGTGTTGTGTCAAGGACACACAGCCCTGAGGGGTGGCCGAGCAGCCATGGGTCCATGCCACCTGCCATGCCCCCGTCCTGTGGTGCATGTCCAGGACAGCAAGTCTAGCTTCTTAGTGACAGTTGTTTCGAAGGTGGCACTTGGCAATGTCAATCAGAGAGCGGGGGCTCGGCCCAGCTTGTCCCTTCATCTGGCCAGCGTTCCGTGGGCCCCTGGTCACTCTGGTGTGAGGAAAGGCTCTGAGGGGGGATTGCAGCACTTTTGAGCAAAGCTGACCGGACTCTTCTGTTGGGTTTGCCTCATGGCGACTTTCATCCTTGTGCCTGTTTCTTCCTGGTCTGGTTCGGCCTGGCCTGTTAACTGAGTCTGGCTTTAAGCTGTGGAGAGGGAGAGGCTGGAAAGGAGAGGCTGCTGGAGTCAACGGTAGTGATGTTCATAACAGTAGCTCACAATTACTGAGCGCTCTCTATACGCAGGGAGCTGTACCAAGGGCTGTTTCCTGGAGGTAGAATCTTTTGTTTCATATGGAAAAACTGAGGGAGGAGATTAAATGACTTGTCAAAGCCACAGGGCTAGGAAACCAGAGAGAAAGGATTCGAATCCAGGCCATCTAGCTCCAGAGCTGGTCATTATTGAAGAGCAACGCCTCTCTAGCATTTTTGAGGTCAAGAGACGTCCTCCACACAACTCCTTGTCAGCTCTGGGCACACTCCCTTTCTACCTCCTTTCTTGGAGCTTAATGCTGTGGCCTGGAGAGAAGCAGACTTCTCCTTCCAGAAGTTTCCACTATTTGTGCAGGGCAACCTGTTTTATTCCTTTTCTCCTGAGGGACTTGAGTATAACAGCCTCGGCTCAGAGCCGCACAGGCTGTCCTAGTCCCAGCTCTATAAGCGCTTCTCAGGTGGCCATCTGGGGCGATTGTGTAAAAGATCCTTTCTCGAATCCACCTCACACCTTCTAAATCTGAATCTTAAGTAGCCAGAGGACTTCTATGGGAACCCCTATCATAGGGAACAGAGCACCAGCTTTGAGCTGGAAAGACTTGGGCTTAGGTGCCGCTCAGCCAGCCACAGAACCTCTCCAAATCTTCGTTTCCTCTGCAAAATATGGATAATCATAGCTGCCTCGCCGGTGCCTCAGCTTTGTTGTGAGGGTGAAATGTGATCGTGTATGTGACAACTTTTTCATGAATTTTAACAACTAGCTAGCCTTTACTGAACTTTGTCACTAAGGACTTCACGAGCCTTATCTCCACGTTTTCAGATGTGTGAAGGAAAGCTCAGAGAAGTGCAGGAACAGCCCAAGAGCCCACTGCTTGGAAGCCGCAGGGCCAGGCTTGCTCATGGCTCGGTCTGAGTCAGAGCTGTTGACTCCCTTTCCAAGCACTGGCGTCATACAAATGCAACGTAATGGTGATCCGGTACCCACTCCGGGGCAAGCCCCGCGTTCCAGAAACCAGGGCGGAGCAGAGATGCTCTGCAGAAGCATGAGAGCTGTTCCACTTAGAGGAGAGCCTGAGAAACGTCTCCTGCTGATAGAAACTGTCACTTCAGTCACTAGGTGTGGCTGTGCCGCTGCCCCCCCTACAGACAGGAACCGTGCTGCGGGCAGGGACTTCAGCTGCTGCCTCTTCACACGTGTTGTCAGAAGCATCACCAAGGAGCAGGGAGACACTGAGCGGAAACGGGGGCCCTGGCAGCAGCTCCTGTCTGTTCCCGGGCCGTGACCAGTCGGTGCGCCTCTTCAGCCAGCCCTAGACTAGTTCCAAAGCTTCCCAGCCCATCTCCCAGCTTCTAGGTTTCTCAGGCTTCACTCTGTCCTGCCAGTGGCTGCCAAAGGCCTCCTCCTGAATCATCCATGCTCCTTCCTCAGCAAGACCTTCCAGCCCCTGGCTTCAGATTATGGCCTTACAGTCTGACCCAAATCCCCTTCAGCCTGTCTCCCATCACTGCCCTCTTCAGGCTGCCATGCCTACCTCCTCCCTGCTCCTCCCAGGTACCTAATGATTTCTCTCTCCATTCACATCAACATATAGATTGCTCACTTAGCCACTCAAAAATATTTATTGAACACCTACACGTGCTGAGCATTGTCTTAGGCACTGTGGGGATCAAGAAGCCCAGCCCCTGCCTTATGGAGCTTGTTGATTAGCTGAGGAGACAGAGTTTGTGTCTTTGAGGAATTGAGAAGCCAGGCTGGTGGTGCAGGCTGGGCTGAGGGAGTGTGCCTGGAGAGAAGGTTGAAGGAGTGAGCAGGTGATGCAAGTGCTTGTGGGCCACACAGAGGGTTCCAAGTGACTCCTAGTACCAAAAGAAAACACTAGGGTGGTTTTCAGTAAAGAAGTGACGTGACCCAATTTCACAAATACTGCTGTTACTGTTGAACAATTCCCGGGTTCCTGTCTGATGTCCCCACCAGATGGAGGGCTCCAGTCTCTTTCCTCTCTGTGTCTGCAGAAGCTGGGCCACAGGAAGAAAGCATGACTGTGAGTGAGGTGCCGTGGTGTTGACGACTGACACTCCACAGTGGCCCTTGTCAAGTGTTAGTCCCACTGAGGAGCAGTGTGGTGAAGACATGTGGAAAACAGTGCAGGACAAACCACGTGCAAGGGCCAATCCCTATGGCAGAAACATAGGTACCCTGGAAGGGAAGCGGGATGGAAGGAAACTTGGAGGAGGAGCTGGAATGGTTGAGCCAGCGCTTGAGTAGGAGGTGGATGGAACTGGGCAGGGGCACTCTGGACAGTGGGTGGTGTGCGCATATATGAAGAGCTGCCTGCTTGGAGGTGTGGTGTGTGTCAAGCAGCAGTAAGAGAAACACGAGCTAGCCTTAAACGGGACAGATAATGGCTCTCTTGAATTGTGAGCTGGGGTACCAAGGCCGGATACACTTGGGGGTGCTGTTCGATGGCTGGAGAGCCCATGAGTGCCCACCACACTCACACTGCATTCTGAACAGAGCAGCCCCAGGCAGTTCCTTATCCACTGGTTGCCATGCTCTGGGTCATGTGACCATGCAAATCTGGCCATAAATAATCAGCTGATCTGAGGCTCAGCACTTGACTTAAAGAGGGCCATCCATGGGCTGGTTGTGAGGACACCAGAGACCTGTGAGGTGGCCTAGCACAGAACTCTGTCCAGCAAGGACTAGATGCCAGAAAGAAATAATTGCCCCAACTGCGTTCTCTCATGGAGTTTTGATAGCAGCCTCATAGAGATGGCTCCAGTCAGTAGAGTGCAGCAGAGCTGAGAGACCCCACAAGGGATGGCAGTAAGCAGAAGCCACACAGGGCTAGACATCATGAGCAAGCAGAAGCCAAAGAGGTGAGGGGGAGAGGAGAGAGACTGGGAGTGGCAGCCATGGAAACAGCAGCCAAAAACAGCCGAGATGCGAGAACGATGAAGGCATAGGAGTAAGGAAGAGAGGATGCAACATCTGAGGGGCCACAGACTGCTGAGCTGAATGGTGAGGAGCCAAGAGGCAGTTCACCACAAGTCCTCTGAGACAGCCTGAGTTTCATTCCTGAACCACATATCCTGCCGGCGGTGCCTGAGGTTGCCTGATTGTGCCTCTGGTCCTTGCACCCGAAAAGCACCAAAAACAAGGACAGAGCTGCAGTGAGCTGCTATGAGCTGCCATGAGCTGGGTGGGGGCTGGGGTGCTGCTGGGATCCAGAGGCAGTTTCTCCAAGCCCTTCTGTGATAATTACCCGGAGCAACCACCCTGGACCAAGATTCACTCGGAAAGTCTTCAGTGCAGGGAGAGCCTTCAAGGACTGGGTGGTAAATTATAGGATTGGAGATCACAGAAAGCCACAGGAAAATTCCTGTCAGGGCCAGGAGCAGACATGAGTGGAGAGAGGCTGTGAATGGCTCTCTGGATGGGAGGGAAGAGAGAAGCAGCCAAAGCTCAGGGAGATGGTATGGAAAGAAAATGGAGAAATGATGGAACAAATGCCTGGAATCCCCAAGAGGGGTGGCTGGCAGGGGAAAGGTTGCTGTGTGGCCAGATGTTTGCTTTGCCTCCCGGATGGAAAGCACTCCAAATGGAAAACTTGCCCAGACCAGTGAGGTCAGAATCTTTCAGTGGCCCCTCTTCCAAAAAGCAAGATGGCGGTGTCTGCCAGAACCTCTGTGCCCATTTGTGAGGACTGCTGGGACCAGAGGGCAAGAAACACAGCAGAGACCTCAGCCCCCTCCCTCTTTGGTCCCCTCTGAGAAAAATCTCTTCTGGGCAGGACAGAGTGTGGCATCAAACCGTTTGCTCCCCAGGTTTACAGACCTGGCTCTGGAAGGAAGACCCACGGGAAGGGAACTGCATCCAACGGAGGCCGGGAAATGTTTCCCTTGGTCTGTGGCAGGGGCTGATGTTGGCATGCTTCCTTCCCATCCACAACAGGATGGCACAAGTGAAAGCAAACAAAACAGAAGCCAATGCAAAGGGTTTTTTGGACTTTCTCAATGAGAACCACCCAGGAATCAAGGCCAGGAGCAAGGGAGGAGCTGCTGGAGTACGGTGGGCGTGAGGAGACCCTGTGGGAAAGCTAGTTAGCTCCAGGGGCCTGCTAAGTAGTACAATGTCTTATGGAAATAAAGGGCAGACAACGTTGAGGGTTTCCTTGTGTTTTGTGCTTGCATACATGCACGCCTGTGTGAAAGTGTTTTGTCTACTTCAATACCCTCCTTGACTTCAGCTTCTGAGACTTGGCCCCTCTCCTCTCCAGTAGGTCATGGGACACCTCCTTGGAGACCCTGTTCTTCTTAATACTGTCTGTCTGTGTCAGTTTGGCTGTGGTAACAAGCAACCCCCAAACCTCAGTGGCTCACAACAACGAACGTTTCTTTCTCACTCACATCACATGTGGGTGGCTGTCAACAGTGGATCCTGTGGCTCTGCCCTGTGACTTCTCATTCGAGAGCCCAGGCTGTAGGAGCTGCCCCGTCTGGGTCAGCCCATTCCTATGACAGCAGGAAAAGCAAGTGTGATGGTGGAGACTCTGTCAATACATTTCAAAGCTTCTGCGGAGACCTGGAGGACGTCATCACAGCTATTCACATTCCATAGGCCGAATCATGTCACACTGTCAAGTCCAAAGTCAGTGGAGTGAGAATATATGTCACTCTCAAAGGGAAGGAGCACATAAATAGGTGCAAAAGATAGTACAATCCACCGCCCTTTCAACAGGTCTTCCCACAGCTCAGCAGTCTCCTCTGTGCACGCTCCTTTTGCTCTCCTCCTTAGGAAATAACAGCAATTGCAACATTAATGAATATTTATTATCCCTTTCTTTGTGCAGGTGTTATTCCAAGTGTTTTATAGGCTTATTTGAGTTCATACTCACAGCAGCGCCATGAGCTAGAGACCACTGTTATCCCCACTTCACATATAAGAAAACTGAAGTTGAGTGACTTGCCCAAAGTCACATGGCTGCTAAGGGGCAGGGCTGGGATTCACTCCTGGGGCATGAAAGGCTGTACTCTCAACCTCAATGCTACACTGCTTCTTCAATGAGGCCAGGGTGGGGGTAGTGGCCTCATTTGGCAGATGTGCAAACTGAAGCTCAGGAAGGTGACTTGACTTGCCCAAAGATACACATTGTAAACAAAGCTAAAATATAAATACGCTTGTGTCTAGGCCAAGGCCCTCCTCTGACCACCTCACTGCCCTCCTGGAGCCTCTGGCCTGCCCTGGTTTCTGGGGGCCCAAGACACTCTTCTTCTCAGCAGTTCCTCCCCTGCCCCAGGCCTGGGGGCATTGTCATCCTGCACTTCGGAGCCGCAGACCACTACCCACCCTGGAGCTGGGGAGCCTCCGACACCTCCCATTGCCTGGGCAATGAGCTTCCGACACCTGGAGCCGAGCAGAGTGAGGGCCCAGTGACTGTACCTGTCCCAGTTTGCCTGCCTTTCCCCAAGGGGCAGCCCAGGGTGGCAAAGAAGCCCAAGACTGAGGGTCAGATGGAGCCACTCTTGAGTCTTGGCTCAACCACTGATGACTTCAGGCAGTTTCCTTGACTTCTCTGAACTTTACCTTCTTTGTCTGTGACATAAGAGCCCCAGAACTTAGAGTATAGTGTCGGCCTCTGAGGAACCGGCCTTGCTTTCTTTCTTTAGTTCTTCCACTCTGAGTCCTGCTGGATTTCTTTGGTTAAAGCACCTTTGTTCCTCTCTTTCACTTTCTACCTCCACCTCTCCATTCCACCTTCTTGGGTTTGGGTTGCTTCCACTGCCCACTCATACAAGGTTGTGCAGAGGTACAAGATGAAGTCGGGAGGCACGTTCCCACCTGCACTTCAACAAAGAACCCAAACGCGCTGGCTTTCTGTGTGCTCCACCTGGACACACACACACATGTGTACACACAAGCACACACATACATGTGTGTGCATACTTGTACATACATGCACATGCACACAAGTATCTGCACATGTATCCATATATACACACAACACAAACACATATATACCTACAAACACACTCGTTCACACATGTACACGTTGGCATACATGTGCACATGCGTCTACACACGTACACAGAAAACACACATGCACATGTACACGTATATACACACAGACGTAAGACATACGTATGCATATATGCACAGAGACATTGTACACATATACACAGAGAACACATATGCATGCGTACACACATGCACATGTGTACACACAAACACACATAAACATATATACACCTATGCACATTTGCCCGTGTGTATATATATATGCAAATACCCACAAACACACATATACGCACATGCACATATACACAAATAAACACACATATACACAAATACATGCGCACTCCACGCATGCACAGCCAGTGGATGGGGTGTGGCTTGTGGAGCACATAATGCTGTCTGTCCAGCCAGTTCCTCCCCTGCAGGGTAAGTGCTCTTCTGGTGTCAGGGCCTGGTTCACAGCCAGAGAACCCCAGCAAGAAGAGGGCTCCTGGTGATTAGGTCCCTTCCCCAGCCCCACCTTTCAGGTGAGGAAACTGAGGCCCAAAGAGTAATAATAGCTAATGCACAGTGCTTATGATATGCCAGGCACAGTTCTAAGCTCTTTGTATGTATTAACCCACTTAATACTCACAATCACCCAATGAGCTACCTATTAGCTTGTTTTTCCAAACAAGGAAACAGGCCCAGAGAGTCACCAGTTAGTGGTCACACAGCACAACAGTGGGTGGTGGAGTCAGGTTTAGGCACACTGGCTCCAGTGCCCATCTCCTCGCCGCCAATCCGGGCTGTTCTCTGCCACCAGCTATAACCGTGTGACCCTGGGCAAAGGGACTCGTGACAGCAGCAGAGTCCAGTTGAGATCCCAGAGCTTCTGGCCCTGGCTGCCTCCCTCTGCTCCCTGGCTGAGATGCCCATTATCTGACGTAGAGTCATTTACGTGGGACACACCCAGACAGGTGGGGCCAAGGGTGGGAGGCTGGCTGGAGTGCAGGGGGCTCTGATCTCCTCCCCTCCTGCCCTCCGGGCACAAGGCATGAAGGGCCTGCAGTTCCTGAGCAGTGAGACCAGCATCTGAGCAGGCCGGGTGCCTGGTTTCTTTGGCGAGTTTCCTCACATTCTCCTGGCTGTGCTTTTTGGGGCTTGATTTAAGCTTAATTCCAGCCGGAATGACTGGAAATACCAAGTATTTCGCTAGGATTAATGCCTGGCTGGAAGGGCCAACTGCCTGCCTGGAAGAGCCAACTGCCTCCACCACAACCAGGTACCACGGACCTCAGAGGATCATTAATCCCGAGGAAATCTCTGTGACTCAGCTCCAGGAGGCTCCTCAGCCCCAGGAGGGCCAACTCAACTTACAGATGCCCAGGCCCCGGCCTCTGCTTAGCTGGGGGAGGGGAGAGGGCAGAACAGGATGGCTTAGCTCAGAGCTGCCCTGTGCCCCACCCATGGCGGGGACCCAGTCCAGCCCATCCACCATCAGCAAATGCTGTACTGAGAGTGGGGAGCAGAGGGGTGGCAGGGCCGGCAGACAGTGTAGGCACAGCTCCATTTTCTCAGCTCTTGTGCCCTGGGGATGAGGTGGCACTGGGCTGTGGTCACAGGCACAGCTCCTAGTCACGACACCACTTACAGAGTCTTGGCCTTGGCCACGTTGTGTAACTGCCTGTGCCGTGGTTTCTCGTCTCTAAGCAGGGATGATAACACACCTCCCACGCAGAGCGGGTCCAAAGATTAAGTGAGGCAATGTTTTCAAAACATGTAACCCAGTGCCTGGCACGTGGAAAGCCCCAAATAAATATGAGGTATTAGCACGAAATGTTAGGCTTGCTGCACTTCAACACTGTGGACGGAAACCATCAAAAGTGTGAAATACCCTCTTCCTGACGTGATTGAACTGGTTTTCCTTCCTGACTGTTGGTTCCAGCATTACGAAGGTCTCAGAGCAAAGGGCATCTTCCAGCAACAGGCTCAGCCCCACCAGGCAGCCCCTGGCTCCCATGTTGCACTCTGTGCCCCCACGCTGCTGCCCGGGGCAACCATCCCTAACTGATGCCTTTGTCCCACCCGGTAGACTCGGCTCCTTCCTCTCCGTCCTGGTTCTATGCCTGGTTCTGAGCAGCCACCCTGCTGGCACCCCAGGTGTGCCCTGAGATGGAGCCCTGCTCAGAGGCCCACTTGGCGATCAGTGAGCAGGGCATAGATTGCCCTTCCTTCCCTATGCCCAGCTTCACAGCTGGGGTCCTGCCACCACCGTATATCCCCACTGGTCCCCTGGGCATCAACTGCTGCCTCCGGCTGCTTCCCTGCACCTCACCTCTCCATGTGTGGCTGGAAAAGCCCGGCAGCACCTTGAACCCAGTGCCAGACTATCATAGAAGGGGCAGAGCCAGAGAGAGGCAGGGGAGCTGGAGGGAAAGAGAAGAGAAGGTCATGGGGAAAGGATGGCATGATATAGAATGCCAGGGAATGCCAATCAGACATAGTCTGAGACTGTAAAGCAGTCAGTGAAGAATTGCTCACATCGTTCTCCAAGATGAATGCCTTGCTCCCCAAGTCACTCTTGGTCACTCCAGCAGCCCAGCAAAGAATTTATCAATGGTCATAGCCCTGTATCCATTATGCACCTTCAATCCTCCCAGGCCCTGAGGAAGCTATTCCTTCTGCTGGAATGCCTGCCAACCTTCCCTACTACGCACCATGAATGAACTCCTATTTATCTTCAAAACTCAGCTCAAAAGTCACCTCCTCCAGGAGGCTTTCCCTGAACACTCCCTCCTGTAGTCCATCACATCCTCTTGTGTTGTCTCACAGTGTGCTCTGCATGTATGTATCTCTCTGTGTTGTGGTTTGTTGGCTCACATGTCATCTTCCCTTGCTCAGCTCAGGGCATAGAGTGTGTCTTACCCATCTCTGCATCCCCAGCTCCTGACACAAAGCTTGGCACTGAGTGAAGGCTCAGCTGAAATTTGCTGAAATTGAAAGCGACAGCATCTTTCAACTAATCCTTCATGCCCCCCCAGCAAAGCAGCTCTATACTCCCAGTGCAAGCCCTCTACGGGGCTGATCATCTAAGATGGACATCAGGACAAGGTCTCAAATGTCACACAGTCTCATGGAGGTATCAGGACATGCCTGCCCCTCAGGAACAGTGAGTCAGAAGGAAGCTTCTAGAGGGGCTCAGAAGTCAGCCACTGGTGTCCCACAGTGAGAAAGTCACCCCAGCAGGCGGAGATCTGAAGCACCAGCAGCATGAAGAGTGAAAAAGTAGAGTGTGGCCAAAGCTGAGAGGTTGACACTTGCAGGCTAGGAGCAGCCAGAGGAACAGCCCAGGAAGAGAAATTGAGCCAGGTGTGACCCCTCCCTGATGGGTCTCTAGGTGGAAGAACAGCCCAGTAATGTCACTCTCAAGCTAAGATCTCACCAGGACTGAAACTGTACCTCCAGAGAACACCCCAGGCAGCCCCAGCCCCAGGCCTGAGTCCACAGGGACCCTCCTGTCGTGGGCAGCACCAGGGGATGGGGAGCAGCTCCAAGTCTGCCACGGCACTGCCTACTGCCCTGGCCTCCCAGGGCCTAGAACAATTGGCCACCTGCACGCTCCTGCACCAACTGCCTGCCGTCACTTGAGTCCTCTCCTCTCCGACCCACTGTCCCAGGCTCAGTCTCAGCCACCATCACTTCCCACCCAGTGTCCTAGGGTCCAGCCTCCAGGGCTGTCCCTCTTCCAGCCTTGCCCCCGCGATGCCCCTGCTAACATGTAAACCAGTCCCTGTTTAAACTCTCCCCATCAGCCCCCCTCTGGAGGCGGCAGCTTTGGGGAACAAGGCAGAGGGTCAAATGCATGAGAAACCCCCAGCCCCCAGCCCCGAGCCCGACAGACCTGATCCCCTCCGTCACCTCTCCAGCCACCTCTCATCACTCCCACCAGACGATCTCTGGTTCTCAGATAACAGCGTCCTCTCCTCCCTTCTCCACCCACTGTCCTTACATCTGTCTCTCCTGGCTGAGGGAGTCCCCCGACCCCAGGGTTCCCACAGTCCCCCCTCCCCAGCTCTCTTATCTCCCTCTCACTGGGGATTCTGAGCTCCAATAACTGAGCCCGGGGATGGGACAGCAAGCAAAATAGAAAAAATCACTCCCCGCCCAGAGGTCAAGCACTGGATGGAGAGGACACAGGTGTTGAGATGGTTGGTGCTGGGGAGAAAAGTGAAGCAGCGGAAAGGGGAATAAGTACCACTGGTGATTTAAATAAGACCCAAGGAGGCGAGGAGTCAGCCATGTGGATAATTGGGGTGGTGGGAATGGTTCATATCTTGACTACGGTGGGGGCTATGTAATTGAGTGCATTTGTCCAAACTCATTGAACTGTACACTTAAAAATGGTGAATCTTACTTGTATAAATTATCCCTGAACAAACTTGACTTCACAGAAGAATGTCCCAGATGATAGAAACGTGGAGGCAGGAGTGTGCCCGGTGGCTTCGTGCAGGGTTTGAGGAGCCACAGCTGGCCGCTATGGAGAAGCCAGAGCAGATATGCTGGAGCGGAGATGGCGTGTGGGCGTATGAGAGTGTGTGCATGTGTGTGCATGTGGGCTGTGTGCATGTGTGTGTGTGTGTGCAGGCACATGTGTGCCTGCGTGCAAAAAGCATAGCAGAGCCTCACAGATCCTGGTTCCATGTTCTGGGTATGCCCAGGCATCAGTCTTCTTGCAGACTTGTGCAGGCTGAGCCCCGCTGGTGGAGGTAGTGCTCGTGGGCATCCATCTCTCTGCCTATGCCATAAGCCCATGGAGGGCTGGGACTGTGCTTTACTCATCTCTGCATCCCCAGGGCCTCCCTCAGTGCCTGGCACCAAGGAGGTGCTTGGTACACAGTGGGTGGATTAAATGGTGTCGATTCCAACTGAATCACGTTGAAAGGATCAGAAGCTGTCTGTGGCAGTCAGTGTCCCCCAAGCTGGAGGAGGGGGGCCCAGCAAAGTTGCCTGTGGATTTGGCCTGTGATAACCCTGTCTCTGAGGCCAAGTGCATAAGGAGGGGACAGTCAAGGCTCACTAGTTGTGTGGAGTTCCACTCCTGGTGGATGCCAGGATTTCTCCTCTCTCCCCTGACTCTGAAGGCTCCAGCCCAGGTCGGGGCCCAGAGCCCTAAGCCTGGACCCTGCCAGCCTCCTCTGTCTGCAGGAGCAAGGAAGGAGGGTGACACTGGGCTGTGGTGGCACAGTTTTGCAGACTCTGCAAGCAGGGCTGTGAGGAAAAGGCAGACTTTAAGAGGAAAGGATAACCCACATTTCTTGAGCAAGTTCTGTGTTTCAGGCACCGAGCTGGCACTTCACACACATCATCATTTTGTCTTCACTGCAACCTGCAAGGGGACTGGGTCTTCATTTTACAGATGAGGAAACCAAGTCACAGAGCAGTGACTTGGCAGAACCACACTAGCTAGCTGAGATTCAGATCTTGTCTTTCTGCTCCCAGAGTCAGTGCCACATCAGAGGCAAAGGAAGGAAGGGGACACTATGAGGAAAGATGGTTAGTTCGAGGAGCTGAGAAGGAATGGGGTGAATGGGGCCATGATGGCCACAAATTGGCTGTTTTGACTGGAAGCCAAGGGTTGGGGCTGAAGCTCTGGGTAGAGACGGCCATGTTTTCCCCAGGCCAAGGTCAGTAAGCCTGGTAGGGTGCTGGGGTGGGAGAAGGGTCAGGACAATGGAAACGACAGTGGTCCCAGCAGAGGGTTTGAGCCAGAGGCAGACGGAAGCACAAACAGAGAGGAGTTGGGAAGACTTCACTATCAGCCTGAGTGCCATCAACCTCTGTGACTGCAATTCACCCAGCTGACGACCCCAGTCACAGCCTCTCCTGTCTGCACGGCGTGTGGTGCTTTCCATGGACCTTGCAAGTGTCTGCACGAATGTTCATCTCACTAGTAGCCTTGCAAGCGTGTCAGGGTAGATGAGGGGATGAAGGCTGGGGGAGTTAAGTGACTGCCCAGGGTCACACAGCGAGTAAACGGCAAATCAAACTTGAGCAGGCCCAACAAAGGGTATTGATCCCCCTGTCCGCTTGTATAAATCATCTGTGTGTGCCTCTGAAAGGCCTGAATGACCAGGCTGGGTTGCCCTGGAGGGGAGGTGGAAGAGTGCCATGAACTGAATGTTTGTGTCCCCCCAGAATCTACTCCCCAGTGTGATGGTATTAGGCGGTGGGGCCTTTGGGAGGTGATTAGCTCATGAGGGTAGAGCCCTCAGGAATGGGATTCGGGCTGTTGTGAAAGAGACTCTGGGGAGCCCCCTCACTCCTTCCACCATGTGAGGATACAGTGAGAAGACAGCCGACTGTGAACCCAGAAGTGGGGTCCTCAGCAGATACTGAATCTCCCGGCGCCTTCATCTTGGACTCCCAGGCTCCCTAGCCGTGAGAAATAAATTTTTGTTTTTTAAACCACTCAGTCTATGATATTTTTGTTATAACAGCCTGATCAGACTATGACAGAGGGTTAAACCAGGCCAAAAATGCCAGGATCTCAGCCTTTGGAGGAATCAATCTCCTCTGGGCCCGTGTTCCCCAGGGCTCAGGGCTGAGTTGGCCAAAGCAAGTGGTCCTGAGTTCAGTCAATGGCCATTTGGTTTGGGGGCTGCCAGGGGACATCCATTTCAGCACTGGGGCTGGCAAAGGCGCAGAGAGAGAAAGTCATCCATCCATCCATCCATTCTTCCATCCATCCAACAAATGTCCCCCAAGTCTTGCTCAGTGCTGACACTGGGGATGCTGTGGGGGTCAAAAACCAGGTTGTCATGAAGCTTCACAGTCTGGTCAGAGAGGCAGACATAGCACAACACACACAAAATTGCAGCGATGGTAGGTGCTTCAAAGAACAAGGACATGGAGGATGTGACCTGGTCAGGGAGATCTGAGGGGAGAGTGGAGGTAACAAGCAGAGAGGAGGGGGAAGATCATTCTAGAAGGAGGGAACAGCACCTACAAAGTCCCCTGTGGTGCGAAGCAGCAGGGTCAGTGAGAGGAACAGAGGAATGCGTGTGTGGCTTGGGCTGAAAGAGTGGGAAGGAGTAGAGGGTGTGGCGAGCCTGAACCTGCAGAGGCCAGGCCAGGGGGGCCCTGCAAGTGAGTGAAGAGCTAGTCAATGGACCCTGAGGGAGAGCCATGGGGAGGAACATTTTTAAGCAGAGGACTGCAGCTCAGGTTTACATTTTCAAGAGGTCTTGCCCTGGGTGTCTCAGTGCTGAGAGCTAGCTGGCTCCAAGCTCTCCCAGTGCCACCCTGCTCAGCTGCTGAGAAGATGGCCCTACCCACCAGGAACCCCAATGCACACACACCTGGGCTCCTTCTGCTCCCCAGACTCTGGGCCTGGGGGGCCTCGTTGCACATGTGGCCCATCTGTAGTCACAGAGTGAATGGAATTCATGGAGCTTGGGGACTTTCCTGTGTGTGTGGGTGAACTGAGGCTCCAGCAAATCCCAGGTACCTGGAGACAGGGGTGCAGTCCTGGGTGGAGAACTGTGCCTAGTCTTCCCATCGCTCTCGTTGTGGCCCTCTAGTTCCTGGCCTGGTTCTGGGGCTGAGCGAGGACTCTACCATCTCTTAAAGGGTCAGCTCTCAGATTTTACAATCTGAAACGTTCCCATAGCAAAGAGGTGCATCTCTAAGGGTGAAGTCTGTGATGCTGGAGTGCCCCCGACATTGTAAGCCCAGGATTCCTGTGACCACAGCAAACACACTGAGTGGGAACACACTGGACCCTCATAGCAACTCTGAGGGGGCAGGGCAGCTGATCCACGGTTCAGAGGGGAGAGCTGAGCAAGCTGTGCTCAAGACCACAGGCTCAGCCAGGTGCAGAGCCAAGCCCCGAATCCCAGACCTTTCTCCTCCCTGCAGCAGGCACAGAGGTGTTTGGGCAGCGGTGTCATTCTCTGCCTTGCCAGTCCTGCCTTGTGGGACCCTGCCCTTTCGAGAAGGAGGGAGGGACTAAATGCAGTCCCAGTTTCCCAGTAGGAGGATGACACTTTCCAGGTTGGTGGATCCCCTCTTCTGCATAACAATTTGTCCTGAACAGCTTTATAGGAAGCTAGAAACCAGAGCCAACATCAGGCCAGGGGAACTGGACAGCCCCAAAAGGCTCTCCCATGCCGGGACAGAACCTGTGCACCAGCATTACCTTGTAGACAGGCCAACAGTGGAGGGACTAGCTGACTGCATAAAGACCCCACCTACAGTTCACATTGCAACCTTTCCTATGGGCTCCAGGGTGTGTGGACACTTCACCACTGATGGTCTGCCACAGAGGCCATGGCTCAGGGAGGCCACAAGCTGAAGCAATGAGGGCCACTGAGAATGGAGGGGTGGCCTGAAATGGTGATGTCAGGTCTTCCTGAGGCGATAGTGAAGGCAACAGGAAATGTGGTTATTATTAGACAAACGTGGTCCTCCATGGCCTGCTATGGAGGAAAGCAGGGCGCCTATCCAGGCCTCTCTAATGAGGTGTCTCTGTCTCCTCAAAGACGGGAGCGAGCTGCGGATGGAGGAGGTAGAGAGAGGAGTGGATGGCACAGGAATTGGGAGGGGCAAGGAGGCAGATGTGAGCACACGATGGGGGAGGTCTGGCTCGCACAGCTCCAGACACATGGGGCAGAGAGGGGTGGGTAGGGCTCCCCAGAGGTCTGAGGGCCTGCGATGATGGACAGGTTAACCTGTGGCCACAGGAGGGTGGTGGAGGAGGACCTAAGGGGAGGCCTCACAGCCGTATGTCCACTGACCACCAGAGGAAAGCATCCATTCCTGGCCAGAGGGGCTCCCTGTTGGACGACTAATGACTCGGGCATCTGAGTTCCTAGGCCTGTGAGAGCCATTATCAGGGTCTTCAGGGTACCCCAGGTTAGCCCTCCTCTCCACCCTACTCCCTCTCTACTCCTCCATTATCCAGGCTTCTCTCCAGAGCAAGCAGGACAATCACCAGCCGCCCCTCACCCCTGCATCCCTTACACTCCCCTACCCTACTCCCCTGTCCCACTCCCTACCCCACACCCCAGCCTCACATCCAATCTGCCCTTCTGGGAGCCAAGAATGTCAAGTCTGAAATCATCCTTTTCTCTTCTGCCCCTTGCATCTCACTTGGAGGAGAGCTGGGGCATTGTCCCTTGGGGGACCCCAACAGAGCAAAGGCCAGAGGGCTTGTGTTGACCCCTTCCTCCTGCTGTCTCAGACAAGCTGGGCTTGTCCAGCCCTCCCCTCCAGGGGCTCCACACCCTTCCCCACCCCTCCCTTTACAAATCCCTTGGACGAGCTAGGTCCTCAAACAAGGCAAAGGGAACGGGCTGCTAGATACTGGAGGAGTGGTTTCTCCAGGAGGGGATCAGGGCACTGCCTCCCCCAAAGTGCTGGCTTCCAGCTCACCCTCTAATGAGTGACCCCTCCCTGCTCTGTGCTCCTGATCTCATCTCTCCCTGATGACGGAGCAGGAAAAGAGCACAAGCTGAGGGCATTGGGAACGCCCCTCCAAACTCTCATCCACTGCTTGCTCATATTCCTACCAGAGTCTTCCTCAGGCTCTTGAGTCCCTGGGTGGGATGACCGTGACTTTGTTTCCAGTGGCCTGGAGCTGCAGGGTTTGCCACCTGCACAACCCTGGTGTTTGTGTGTGCATGTGTGTGTACACACGCACAAGTGCACACATGTGTGTATATGGGGAGACCTCCGACCCAGGCTCATCAGGCTACTTGTGGTCCTCAGCAGTTACCCCAAAGGTCCCAGCATCCCTTTGGGAGTCAGGAGAGTGGGGTGCCTCTCTCTGGCCTTGCTGGTGGAAGCCTGGAAGAAAAGGAAACCCTCCTTTTCCTGGGCACAAATGCTGGAGCCTCTGGGCTGAGGAGGGCTCTGTGAGAAAAGAAGAAGCTGCCTTCACTCCCACCCTGCCCGGGGTTCCCAGACCGGTATCTGGCAGACACAGGCCCCAGGGCAATGGGCTTGGGGGCACTGACCTCAGGGCCTGAGGCAGCCCCCTCCCCAATCCAGGCTCAGAGAAGTCCTCTTAGTACGGGGACTAGCTGCTGTTTATTCACCCCAGGGCTTCCCAAGTGCGTTACCCCAGGTCCCTTAGTGGGTGCATAGCGCCTGTTAGTCTGGGACACTAGCTGCCATGGAACTCACCAGAAATCACTGCACCAGAAAAATTTCCGACCTCGGGGGCTCCTGTTTGCCACTCTGGGTCAAGGGCTTTGCGAGCACACCTGCAGGGCTCGGACTCAAAGTGCTTCTCCCTCAGGAGCGTTTCTGAGTGTGCATCGTGGAAAGTGGCTCGTGTGCTTCCCTGCTCAACAAATATTTATTGAGCTCCTTTGTGGTCTTTCCTTTGTTAAATCATTGCTTCATATGTACTTTGCAGCTGGATCCACAGGAGGCAAGCATTTCCCACCAGGGCCAACACATTTCTGAGCCCTTGGCCCTTCCCTTACCACTCCCTTTGTATGGTACAGGGCCCTGGCCCAACAGAGACCCAAGCAAGATAAAGCTCCAGGCCAGCGAGGTGTGGAGGGAGGACCGGGGCTTCAGGAGCAAGAGGGAGGCCCCTGTGGAAAAGAGGTCCTGTGAGGAGGGAACGGATGTGGGGTGAGTGCAATGGGCAGGGCCCACGGAGGAGGCTCCGCAGACATCGGAAAGGCTGTGAGTGGGTTATTTCTCCCCATCAGGCAAGGCACCCCAGAAGCTTAGTCCAGGGTTGAGCATCCCTCCAGACCAGAGGGCTAAGGAGGCAGAGGTGGTTCCAGGGGAAACAGCAGAAGGGAAGGGGCCCAGGGACAGAACCACAACAGAAACAGCTGCTGCGGGGATGGCAGGCACTGAGGGCCTGCACACTGAGCCACATGACAGCCACCAGCCAGCAGAGGCTCCCAGAGCCCCACGCTGGTGACATCAGTTCTGAACAGTGCCAGACCTCAGTACCGTTTTGGGTGGAATGGGGAAAATGGCTGGCGGAGATGAGCCTAACACAGTGGTTCTCCAAGTGTGACTCACCCAGGAACTGGTTAGAAATGCAGACTCTTGGGCCACGCTCCAGAGCTCCTGAATCAGAAACTCTGGTTGTGGGCCCAGCCATCTGTTTTAACAGGCCCTCCAGCGGATTCTGATGCACACTCAACTTGGGGAACCTCCGGCCTAAAGGAATCCCTGATCCCCGTCTCCCCAGCATTCTAAGTGAGGGCCTGATCACAGCAGGCTGGGCCTGGAGGGTGGGCCCTTGAGGAACCAGAACACAGGAGTGCAGGAGGCCTGAGTCCTCAGAGTCTGTGAGTCATGCCTGCCCCGAAGGGAAACCCGACAGATCAAAGGCGGCACCTGCTGCCTCCTGCTGCCCAAGTGCTGGGTTTGGCAGCCTGGCTTCCTGGGCTGGCAGACAGGAGCAGTGGCTTCAGCCCCTGTACAGACCTGCCGCCCTGGAGCAGGCATGAGCGGCTGGGGCATAGCCACCCACGCAGGGACTTCTCGAAACCCATTGGATGCCAAGGACCCTCCACTGACATTTCATCCCCTTTATCCCACATCAGCTCTGTTGAACTGCAAACTTGAGTATCCTCATTTTATAGATGCGGCTTCTTGGTTTCAGAGAGTTTAGTAACTAGCCTGAGGCTGCCCCACTCCTAAACTGCAGAACTCATTGAACCCATGCGACAGAGGCACTGCTTCTCCTGGTCTCAGCCCTGGTTCCCTCCGTCTTTGGTGTGAGGACCCCCATTCCCATCCCCACAGCTAGGTGTTGGGGTGCAGACTGGTGTCTCGGTGGCCAGGGGGTTCCCTTTCAGGGGTCAGCGTTTGACCTGGTTCTCACATCCCGGAGCATGGGAATGAGTCTGTTTTGTCCAACATCCCTTGAGAATCTCCCTGCAGAAGGAGTCTATTTCTAAAGCCTACCCTCCTCACCCTCCTCCAACTAGACCCACTGCTGGTCTCTGCAATGGTCTGCACCCAGGCAGCAAGAAGATGGGGGGAAGAAAGCCCACCTTGTTTTCAGTGAGTCAGCCTCATGGGGCAGCAGCTCCTTGGCCCTGCTTCACATTGCTCTTGACGTCTCACTTCCACTGGGTGCTCTCACAAGGACCCTACTTCTGGAGGAAAACAAATATGACCAGTGTGTGGGCAGGAAGCCGCAGGGCAGCCTCAAGCCTCATAGGTCCCCATCACTTGAGGCAGCCTCATACGCTGACAGGGGAAGCCGCCCCAGCTTTGATGCTCTGAGCCCTGGGCTCCATCTGGGATGAAGGGTCAGGGTGCCCCAAGGCAGACAGGAAGGCTGGGCCCAAAGCTGTGCAGCCATCACCAGGAATGGCTAGAAATGCAGATTCTTGGGCTCCAACCCAGACCTAGTGAGTCAGAAACTCTAGGGGTGAGGCCCAGCAGTCTGTTTTAACAGGCCCTCCAGGAAACTGTGATGTGCCCCACCATGGGGGATTCCCAGTCCCCACCTCCAACCTCGTTTCTCACCACAGCCCACACCCTGCTCTGCTGTGCTCTTCCTTCATCCTGCATGTCCGCTTACCATCTTCCCAGCAGGCAGACTCGGTGTCCCTTTGTCATCTCTGTCCCCACACTCAGTATCTCACTTTACTCCCTTTCACTGCTGTGTTCTTCCAGCTCTGACTTTCCCTTCCTCAAACTCTATGTCTATTTTCCTAACTACAAAAAGTGGAATTCTTGGGTCATACATTTGACAGTCTTACCGTACCTGCCTCCATTCACCCATCTAGCATTTGTCAACTCTCTACCACAGTTCACACAGCTTTGGACCCTGGGAACACAGCAATGGATGAAGTGGCAGGACTATGGCTCTCAGGGGGCTCACCGTCTACTGGAGACTCATAGGAGAAATGGCACTGGGACCTTCACGGAGCCATCCATTCACCTACCCCTCCATGCACACATCAGGCCCTTCCTGGCTTCATCCCCCTCTGAGCACCTGCTGTACCGGACACCAGGCTGGGCCAGCAGCACGTCCTCCCCACGCCAGGCCCAGCTCTCAGTGCAGCACCCTGTGTAACAGCAAACCTGGAAGTGAGCACAATGGACACATGTGGGCACACTTGTGCACACACACACCACAGTCCTCACAGCTCTGCTGAGGGGGTGGGGGAAGGGATGGGTGTGGCTGCGCAGGACCCAGGAGGATCTTGGTGGTCACATGGATTCTTAGCACTGGTCACTCTTGGTAGCACAGGGAAGAAGTATAAGGAAATGTTTCCTTCACTAAACACGAAGGAAAATCATTTTCCATCTGTTTTTTATACCTGACTCCTCTGATGGGTACTAGTACCTCATCACATTGCCTCAGGGTTGCCAAATTTTCTGTTGATTGGTGTTCTCATGAGAGTATATCAGAAACTAGCCTCATTCACGGGGTCTCAGGCCTCTGCTCCCTCTTGCCAATTCAAGACTGGTTGACCAAGAGTACCTGTTGCCCATTGGCCAGTGTGGTGGGTGAGGGTAGGGCCTGTAGAGTCAGACCGACTGGAACCAAACCAAGTCCCTAACCCACCACCTACTTCCTTACTGTGTGATCTCAGACAAGTTACTCAAATTTCTGTGCCTTAGTCTCCTCATTCCCCCTGTTAAAATGGGCATAATAATAAAATCTTCCTCATAGCAGTATTACAAAGTTTAAATTAATTAATACACATAACTATGAAGTAAGTACTCAATAAATTTTAGGAATTATTATGGATTGGTTGGTTTGACGATGACAGATTCAAAGTCCTGTATTTCTTAGCAGGACTGGCATTTTCATGGAGCAGATGACACCTGAGACCTCAGCACAAAGTTTCTGATACCAGCCTGTCAGCAGGACTAGTAACTCCCTCTTGATTTACTGTCTACCTTGCCCATTGGGGTTCCATGGGAAGGTGCCCTGGGGACCTCCATAGACCCATAAAGTAGACCCAGGGAATTGACTATTTCCAGTCACTGGTTAACATAAGTTTTAGGAAGTGTGAGGTTGGGTAAGGTCAGTCTCCAGAGGATGATCCCAATGGATGAGAGAAAGAATAGAGGCCCAAGCTGGTTACTAATCCACCTCCACTGGCATTGCCAACACGGCTCATGGGAGTGTGGATGTCCAAGGCTCTCTTTCTGGAAAGTAGCTTGGCAACACACACGAAGAGCAGTAAATGAGCTCATACCCTCTCACCCAGTCATTCCTCTTCCAAGAATCGACTTCAAGGAAGTAAGCAGAGAGGCACATGGAGTTTTATGTGTAAATTTGTCCATCATAGCATTGTTTGCATTTTTAAAACAAAATAGGAACAAATGTCAAATACTAGGTATATAGTTAAAGGAGGTATATGCCTCTGACAGATTATACAGCTTTTCATAATCTCTTCAAAGACCATTGAACAACGGGCAGAAAGTTAAATGGAACAAATCAGGCTGTAAAACAGCTGGCTGGCATGCCTCCCTTTGCTCCTGTGTGAGAGGGGGTGACCACACTGGTCTCACAGTATGATGTGTGCCTTCAATGAGGCACTGAGTCTCATGGCGTGCAGGCCACCCAGCAAGCACTCAATAAAAGGGGCTGTTACTATTATTAGCTCCCACCAGCTCCCATGAGACAAGGGCTGGCCTTCCATTTTAACAAGAAACACAAAACTCAGAGTGGTGAGCTAGCTGATCAGGGGCCACGGGTTGAAACAAAAATGCTATTCCAGCTTCAGAGGAATGAGTGTCGGTGTGACTCTCCCACACCACTCCTCTCCCATCGTCACCAGCTAGCACGAGTGCTCACATCTGCACAGCACCTTCCAGTTTTCAGAGCACACTCTCAGATAGTATTGCCACAAACCTCCCAGCACTCAGTGTCCCTGGCTGGGCCGACATGATTCAACGTGCCCAGCCTTACGGAAATGGATTCAAATCCAGACACCACCACTTAGCGGCTGTGTGAGCCAAGTCACCCACACAGTGCCTCGGATTTTACTCCCATTGCTTTGGCCTCTTTCTGGAGATGCTGCAAGGAGCAGATGGGGCTAGGTCTTTTCAACTGTGCACTTGCTCAAGGTCCTGGGGTTAGGCAGACACAAATTGGGAAGCACCCAGCTCTTCCAAAGTCTTAACCTTTCTTTTCTTTTGTTTTTTTTAACAGCTTTATGAAATATAATTCCCATGCCATAAAATTCATCCCTTTAAACTGTATATTCAGTGGTTTCTAGTATATTCACAGAATTGGATCACCAGGAATACAATCTAATTTTAGAATATTCTTATCACCCCAAAAGGAAACCCTGTCCCCATCAGCTGTCATTCCCATTTCCCCACAACTCCCTCTGCCCCAGGCAACCACTGATCTACTTTCTGTCTCTATTGATTTGCCTAATCTGGGCACCTCGTATAAATCGAATTATGCTGTGTGGTCTCTTGTGACCAATTTTATTTATTTAGCATAAACGTTTTCAAGGTTTATGTTTAGCATAAATCAGTACTTCATTCCTTTTTACAACTGAATAATATTCCATTGCATGGGTATTCTGTTTATTCATTCATCAGTTCATGGACATTTGGGCTATATCCACCTCTTGACTATTATGAACAATGCTGCTATGAGCATTCGTGTACAAGTTCTGCACAAACATATGTTTTCCATTTTCTTAGGTACATACCCAGGAGTGGAACTGCTGAGTCACCTTCCTTTACTGTACTATTTCTCAGAACATTTTTTTTTGAGGAAGATTAGCCCCAAGCTAACATCTGTGCCCATCTTCCTCTATTTTATATGTGGGACACCTTTCACAGCATGGCTTGATAAGCGGTGCATAGGTCCACGTCTGGGATCCACACCGGCGAACCCCAGGCCACTGAAGCAGAGCACATGAGCCTAACCACTACGCCACCAGGCCGGCCCCCTGTTTCTTAGAACTTTTGACATAATGTGCATTTTCCAAACTTATTTGACCAAGAAACCGTTTTTCCACAAAGCATCTTAGAAGACTTCGGGAAGGTGTGATTTGGCCCAATCCCCTCATTTTGGGGAAACAGCAGCCCAGATGGGTTTAGCAATCTGCCAAGATCACACAGGAAGTGAGAGGTGAAGTCACTGCAGGAAATCAGAAGAAATATGTGACTATAGTCATGTGCTGCATAACGAGGTTTTGGTCGACCATGGACTGCATATACGATGGTAGTCCCACAAGATTTCAGTGGAGCTGAAAAATTCCTATTGCCTAGTGCATCTGGAAGGAGACACTCAAGAGGTTTGCCTGTGACCTCAAAGGGTTTGCCAAGGATGATGAGCGAGGTTGCAAAAATTATCAAGGCTGTGGTTGAAATGACAAATAATTTTAACCTGGCTGTCGATGAGGATGACGCTGAGCAGCTCCTAGAGGTGGTTCCTGAGGAATTCACTAATCAGGAGTTGTTGGAACTGGAACAGGAACACATAGCTAAGGAAGAGGCAAGAGAAAAGGCAACCACAGAAGAAGAAAAAGAGAAACCTGCAAGAAAATTCACAGTGAAGGGTTTAGCAGAAACTTTTCCAGACCTCAACGAGCTCCTTAAAAAAGTTTGAAAACATGGACCCCAACGCTGGAAGTTTTCATTAGTAGAGGCGAATGTTTATGGTTATCTGCTTACAGGCAAATCTATGATGAAAAAAGGAAACAAACCATCAAACCACCATGGATGTATTTCTGAAAAAAATGACACCTCCTCAAGCAGAATCTCAGGCAGGTCCTTCAGGAGGTGTTCCAGAAGAAGGCGTTGTTACCACAGGCGGCAACAGCTCCATGTGTGTTATTGCCCCTGAAGACCTTCCAGTGGGACCAGATGTGGAGGTGGAAGACAGTGATGTGAAGATCCTGACCCTGTGTATGGGTATGTGTGTACGTCTTAGTTTTTAACGAAAAAGTTTAAAAAGTTAAAAAAAATTGAAAAATAGGAAAAAGCTTATAGAATAAAGATATAAAGAAAGAAATTACTTTTGTACAGCTGTACAATGTGTGTTTTAAGCTAAGTATTGTTACGAGAGTCAAAAAGTTAAAAAAATTAAAAAGTTTATAAAGTAAAAAAGTTACAGTAAGCAAAGGTTAATTTATTACTGAAGAGAGAAAAATATTTTTTATAAATTTAGTGTAGCCTGAGTGTTCCGTGTTTGGACAGTCTGCAGCAGGGCACAGTGTCGTCCTTGGCCTTCACAGTCGCTCACCGCTCACGCTCTGACTCACCCCGAGCAACTTCCAGTCCTGCAAGCTCCAGTCACGGTGAGTGGCCTACACAGGTGTACCGTTTTTATCTTTTATACTGTATATTTTACTGTACCTTTTCTATGTTTAGATACACAAATACTTAGCATTGTGTTATAATTGCCTACAGTATTCAGCTGAGTAACACACCGCACAGGTTTGTAGGCAAGGAGCAATCGGCTACACCATAGAGCCTAGGTGTGTGGTAGGCTACACCATCCAGGTCTGTGAAGTGCACTCGATGATGTTCGCACAGCCACGAAATCACCCAGCAGCGGGTATCTCAGAACCTAGCCCTGTGACTGCAGAAACTGTAAAAAATTAGCAAACAAATGATGACATTAAAATGGGCCACTGTTTCTGAATCCTGGCTCCAGAGGAGAATAGCCTCGGGAGCACTAAACATTCTAATGCCCAGGCCTCACTCACAGGATTGATTTAAGTTTTAAAAGCTCCCAGGAAATTCTAATGTGTATCTATTATTAAAAATTAGAGGACCCAGTGTTAATATAATTAACACATAAGGACTTATTAAAAGATCAGTAAGGAGCCGCCCGGTGGGGCAGTGGTTAAGTTTCCTCGCCCCTCTTTGGCGGCCTGGGGTTCACCGGTTCAGATCCCGGGTGCGGACATACTCCTTGCTTACCAAGCCATGCTGTGGCAGGCATCCCACATATCAAATGGAAGGAGATGGGCCCAGATGTTAGCTCAGGGCCACTCTTCCTCAGCAAAAAGAGGAGGATTGGCAGCCGATGTTAGCTCAGGGCTGATCTTCTTCCAAAAAAATTTTAAAAATCAGTAAGAAAAAGTCCTGTACTCCAATAGAAGAGTGGGCAAAAAACAAACATGTTATTTGTTGAACAAGAAAGACAAGAGAAAGTTCAACTTTACCATTAACCAAGTAAATGGAAAATTACATTTATTAAGCACTTAACCACACCCCACATAGCTTATGCTATTGTATTTAAGCCTCGCGACACTTCTATGATGTATCCCCATCCTACAGATGAAGAAACTGAGGCCAAGGAGCACGTCCTAGGTCACACAGCCTGCAGGGGGCAGGGTGTGACTGCACTCACCAGTCTGCCCCCAGAACCTGCTCTTAAACCAGTGCACCACGCTGCACCTCCACAATGGGGTGCCTTTTGTACCCACCAAATTGGAAACAATCTGGAAATGCTAACTTTCCACGTTGAAGAGGATGCAGGGAAAGGATTATGCCCACTGCTGGGGAAATCTTCAGTCAGTATGATCTCTCTGGAAAACCGTCTGGCAATATGTAGCTCCAGTCTTAAAATTGCTGATGCCCTTTGGTCCAGGACTTCCACTTATAATAATCTGTTCTGAGGAAAAAGTTCAGGTGAGGACTTAGGACATTCCAGGCAAAGCGGAATGCTAACCTCGAGTCCCAAGATGAGAAAACTGGTGCTCAGGCAGATCAGTAATTTGCTGAAGCGTCTTGGGGCATTGAAGATGAGGGGTTGCCACGCAGGATCAGAGGCCCTGAGCCAAGTCTAGGGTACGGTCGAGCATCTCTCTTCCTATGGTCCAGGACTCAGCAGGTCGTCCGGGGGGGCCATACACGGGTTTTGGCGCAGACGGTGTGGAGACCCGCTCAATGGGCAGCACCAACTAGGGAGACGGTGGGTGCTCAGGCAGAGCTAGGCAGCGTCCCCCACACTGACCCCCTTCTCCCTGAGGACCTCTGGTCTAGGAGGTCCCGCTGGACTCCACCTCTGCCTTCCACACACTCCCACCTCAACTTTACCACACCCTCCCAAACCCACAAAGCAAGCAATTCCCAACCCCTCCTGGAGGCTGACTAATTCTTTATCTGCCCTCCTTTCCCACTGTGTAGATGGATAAACAGCCTTAGTATCCAGAACAGCTCAAAAGAGGTTCTCAAAAATACTTGTTAAATAAGTAAATGTGATCAAATTTGGATTTGCAAACAATCTTTTTTCCTCTCCATACTCCCTGATTTTGTAAATCAATAGAGACGACTTTCACAACTTGACTTTGAAAGGGGCTTTAAGAACCTCTTTGGAAGTCAAAATCTGCATCATGGTTTTCTCTCCTTTGTGTTCCTGTTGTAACAATCCTAATCCTCCCAGAAGCAATGGACAGCCCTGGCTGAACCCAGGCAAGGTTGTGGCAGACATGGAAGTGGCGGGAGGGAGGGAAAGTCCACAAAGATAGTTGAACACATTTTCTCGCTATATGATAGGTCTGTGTACGTATGTATGTATGTATTATTATTAACCCAAGGATCCAGTGGAGATGCCACCAACCCATCGCTGAACACCCTGTAAGCACCACCACCCAGCAGTTCTGAGTCCACCTCCAGCCCCAACGTCCTGGAGGTCAAGGTCCGTGGCTCCCTGCTATCTTAATACCCAGTATCTGGCCCACGGGTGCCGTTTGGATCACCTGAGATCAGGGACAGAAAATTTTAAATATTTAAATAATTAGTTATTCTTCAGTGACCCCGGCCCATTGGATCTGCGTCTGCTGTGGGACAGTGGCATCAGGGACTGGTTTGAGGAAAGGATCCTCACTAGAGGCCTGCAGGATGGAGAGACAAGCCCACACCTGGAGGGACGTGACCTGGTTTCCAAGTTATGTGACCTTTGGAAGTCACTTAGCTTTCCTGAGTCTCAGGTTCCTTATCTATAAAATGGCTGCAATTGGGTAGCCAGCAGGTACTCTTAGTAAGGGGACCTGGCTTCTTCCTGATTCTGGCATCTCAGGGCCTCTCACATAGGCCGTCCTGGTCCCCTCAGATCACATACTGCTTCCCCATTGGACCCAGGTCTGGTAACCATCCTTATAGTCCAAAATCAGGTGGCAGTGTGTGGTCATGAGCTAGGCACTGGAAATCTGGGGCTCAAGTGGCCACGCCGTGGTCTACCTCGTCTGTGAGCACTCCATGCGGCATGACAGGATCTCCTGAGGATGGTTGTGGTCACTGCCTCCTCCCCGGGCCTGCTGGAGCCCCACAGTGAGCACCTCTCCGGGCTAAGCAGGCAGATGGCAGCTCTACCGCCCCCTCCTGCCCTCCATTCTGTCACCAAGGTGATGCTGAGCTCTGGTCTGCGAGAGTGCAGAGCAGGTGCCTGAGCTTTCCCAGGTCCATTAGTTGCTAAGTTGAAGTCACCCTGCAGCCTGGAGCCTGAGGGGCAGGCAGACACCCCCGGACCCTGGGAGGGCAGCTCCCCAGGAGTAGTCTTGAAAGCTTCCATGTTTGTTGGCCTTGTTCGGTCCCCACATGTGTTCAGAAGTGTCCAGCCAGCCCTGCAGGGGCAATGTGGCTGGGCACACTGCCCCCACAGCTCCTACAGGAGCTTCCAGAGGCTGGGAACACGGTCGTCTGTAAGGCAGTTCCGCAGCCCACTGACCTTCCCCCAGACTTCTCCCCACTTGCAGCCACAAGATCTAGCATTCATTTTTTTAACATACACAGTGTCCCAGGCACCGGGCTAGACCTCAGAGAAACCAACTGCAGTCTTGCTCATGGAACTCAGCCTAGTTAGGGTGCCGCCAAGTACAAAGAAAATTACAATACAGCGTAACAAAAGCCATGATAGGGTGTGTGTGGGCTGCTTTGGGTACACACCTGGGGGTGAATCAGGAAGAATTCCCGGAGGAGGGGAAGGCATCTTGGGTTGATTGAGGACTGTGAGGCTGAATCCTGGCTCATGCAGAAAACGTCTTGATTAACTAGCAATGTCAGTTACAGAGGGAGGATAACGACAGGACTTGTGCAAAACATTTACTGACCCTGTGTTAGCCGTTAGGACGAACAAGTTCATCAGAATCTTTCTAAGGAAATGACAGACGGAACTCAGATGATCTTGATTATAGCAAACATGTATTGATTATTTCTTATATGTCAGGCACAACCCTAGATGATTTCATAACAATCCACTGAGGTGAGAACCATTTTTTCTCTCTGTTTTCCCGGTAAGGAAACTGAAACCGGAGAAGTTAAATAACATGCCCATAACCAAAGCCGTCAAGTGCCAGTGCTGGGAGGAACCTCAGCGATCACTGGCCTAAAAGCCTTCTTTTACAGATGAGGAAAAGGAAGCCCTGGGCGGAGACCCATCTTGCCCAAGGTCATTCAGAGCTGGAAGGTAGATGGTGAAGGGTAGGGAAAGGTCCCAGGCCGAGCTGGCCAGTGGATGGGCTGTGGGCAGCCAGGGCCTGTCAAGGAGAACCAGGCACTGTTTAGAGCGGGATGGTGAGTCAGTCGAAGAGCACTGACTGCGCCCAGTATCCATGCTCCCCTTTTCATTTGAATGATAAACTTTGCTGAGCTTAAGCTAGGCACATGGCTGCCCTGCTAGAAACTATATTCCCCAGATGACTTTGTGGTAGATGTGGCCATGTGACAAAGTCTAGGATGACAGATGTGAACAAAACACCTCTGGGTCGCCTTCCTAAAAATCAGCTGCTGGCCTGCATGCCCTAGCTCCCCTTCCCGCTGTCTGGGAATGGGTGACACATGGGGCAGTTGCCTTGGACACACCCAGATAGAGAGGCCTGTGTGGAGGGTAGCAGAGCTGTCCCACTACTGGTCCCTGGATGGCCTCGGGACACAGGACTGCCTACTCAGCAGACAAGAGAGTCCTTGAGGATCCTCTGCAGGTGATGAAATATACCAGTTATATATACAGCTTAGAAGGAAGCTTTGCCACCTCTGCCCTGAACTAGCTCCATGCAGCCACCCGACCACAAGGGGCCAGGAAATCTAATTCTACCACGTGCCCAGAAGGTGGAGAGCCTCTGGTGAAGTGCAATAATGAGTACCACTCTACGGTTTCTCTACAGTTTGCCCTGGGGCCGGTCCTGAGAAGGGCTGCGCTCGACTCCACGTAGTCACAGAGCCACAGCTAACGGAGGGTGGCCCATGGACCAGGATGGGAGCCGAGGGACCTCTTGGGCTCCCCTGGCCACATACATATCCTGGCATGCTCCAGAAGCTCCAGACAGAGTGCAGGGCTATGTGCTCCCAGCATTTGTCTTCCCAGCACTCAACCCGGGCCTGACTCAGAACAGAAGCTCAACCCCACGGTGATGGATAGATGGATGACGAGAGGGCTGAGCGGGCCAATAAAGGAACAAATGCCATAAGCCTCCCGCCCGTGGTGGGCCTGCCTGGGGCTTGGTCAGCCTCCTTCCCTGGTCCAGATGCAGCTGAATTTGCACCTTGGCTTTCTTAGTTGCATGTCTTGGATTGTTCTAACGCAATTCCACTGGCAACCACTGAGCATTTGCCAAGCGCCAGGCACTGTCCTAGGCTCTTTAGGGCAACAGGAATGGGTCAAGTACATCCCTGCTCTTGCTGGGGTTCTTAACCTGGAAGGACTGAGAGACGAATAGCAAGGAGAAACAGGCTAAGTGTGACAAGACAGGAAGCAGGCCTGTGCTTGGGAGCACTGAAGAAGGAGTGGGGATTTCTGCTGCCCCGAGGAGCGGGGGAGGGTGGGGAGGAAGTTTGGAAGATTTCCTGAAGAGGCGACAGGTGAGCAAGGCCGAGAACGATGAGCAGTGTTCCAAAAGAGTTTGGGAAGGAAGGAATTCCAGGTGGAGGGAGCTGCTTGAGTGTGAAGGCTGGAGCATGAACATCAGGCTCCGGGGCACGCAGGCAGAGCCTAGAGGGCAGGCACAGCATCTGCCAGGCGATGACCTCTCGTTTCCAGCTTAGCAAGGGCTGACCCTCCCCTCTGCCCTGAAACAGAAGGTCGGGACAGAGTTCACTGTTTACCTTGGAGAGTCATTTCTATCTCTGGGCCCCAGGTTCCTCATCCACAAATGAGGGGCACCAAGCCATGGTCAGCAGCCCAAAAGCCAGCACAGGGCTAAGCCGTGTGTGGGAGGCGTGTCTGTTGTCTTTGGGGGCTCTGACACCTGTCAGGCTGGCTGGCTGGTTCCTCAAGGTCCCACCCCTGGGGCCTGGGGCTCGCCTTTCCCTCTAAAGGTGAAGTGATGACGTCAGCAAGGCCCCTGTGGACATTTCCCACCGGCTCTTCCTCCTCTTCCCAGGCGCAGATGACAGAAATGTGCCCTGGCAGCCGCAGAGAGAAAGGGCCTTTGACTAAAGAGAGCTGGGAGGGGCTTGGTTTTATTTGTTGACTATAAAAATGTCAGCTCCTTTGGGCAGCTTCTTGAATCAATATTTGCTGTTCTGAGGCTGAGCTCAAATGCTCAGTAATCCACTCGGCCTGCTTCTTCCTCCCTCACCTGGGTGAGGGCTCACACCCACAAATATTTGGCAGGGCCCCTCCATGCCCAGGAGCCGGCCCCATGCCCTCATACCTTGTCCCTCAGAGGGGCTGCCCTGAGGGCTCTGTGGCCTAAAGGGAGCTCACCAGAAAGGAAAGTTCCAGGAGGAAGGGTTTCTCTGCGTTTCATTCTGTTCATCTGAAAAATCAGCAGAATAAGGGCCGGCCTGAGCAGAATAAGTGGCGCAGCGGTTAAGTGCACACGTTCCACTTCTGTGGCCCGGAGTAGGCTGGTTCGGATCCCAGGTGCAGATACGGCACCGCTTGCCAAGCCATGCTGTGGTGGGCGTCCCAGATATAAAGTAGAGGAAGGTTGGCATGGATGTTAGCTCAGGGCCAGTCTTCCTCAGCAAAAAGAGGAGGATTGGGAGTAGATGTTAGCTCAGGGCTAATCTTCCTAAAAAAAAAAAAGAGCAGAATAATAACACCCTCTTCCTAGGGTGTTCTAAGTTCAGATAAAATAAGGGATGTGCAAGACTTCCATTAGTTGTCAAGCCATGCAGCATAACGACAACGATGATGATGATGACCATGAAAGCCATGGGCAGAAGCTCTCTGAAGATGTTGCTGTTGGGTCGAGTCATCCTCTAGCCCAGGGTGGTGGCAGTGATCTGAGAGCAAACAGATTCTGGAACACTTTTCCTTGGGAATCTCTGTACCAACTGCTAGCTCTCAACCTCCAGCAGCCACTACTTTAGGCCTTTCTGGTGAGGGGGGCCACTGGAGAAACATGGGGCTTCTGAGTGTAGGTGGATCCTTGATTCTCCACTTAGTGCTGTGTGCCTTTTGGCTAATTACTTAACCTCCCTGAACCTCAGGTTCTCATCTGCAAGATAGAATAACAAGGCTTACCCTGCAGAGCTGTTGCGGGGCTTGGAGACAGTGCACATAAAGTGCCTAGCAGGGCATCTGGCACTTAGTGGGTGCCTCGCAAGTGTCCATCCTCCTGTTCTGTAGTTGGTGTCTCCCGGTCTAACACAATTCTCTCACTTACACACGAGTCCATGCGCTGGGAAACACCATCCTGGGCACCAGCCTGGACACCACCATCCTGAGAAACCACGAGGTTTCTTCGCTGGCACATAAGAAACCCCCTCTAGAGAGGCTGCTTTCAAGTTACTCTGTTCCCCACCTCTGTTTGCCTCTGATGCGGCTGGCTGCCAGAGCTGGCAAGCAGCCTGAGCCCTGCAGGGTGCAGGGCAGAGCCAGCCTCCTGGGGCTGGTGGAAGCCTTGGGTCTGATGCTGAGAATGGCCTTGGGGTGAGGGGTGCAGACTGGGTCCGACTCACACTGAAACATCACTGCAGATGGACAGACGGCCCCACAGACCCTTTGCACCCGTTGCTGTTTATCATGAAGTTCTGAGAAGATGGCCACACTTTCGAGGAAGCATCATGGGGAAAAGTCTCATGTGTACCATGAGCAATAGCAAAAGCTTATCTCAGTCCAGTGCCAAGTGTAGACATGGAGCCCCTGGAGGCCTCCAGGGCTCCCAGGTGGCACTCAGAGCACCCCATTCTGAGACCTGCTGGGCTCCCATGCCCAGCTGAGACTGAGCTGACCCTCGGTGGAACTCAGGGCTGGGGCTGCTCATGCACAAGTGGGATGAGGCAGCCGCTCCCTTCTCCGGCCTGTTTGGGGCATCGCCTAGACAGTATACACCTGAGCTTTCTTCACTGGCACGAGGAGGCTCCACTTGAGACAGTTTCCCTCCCTAACACACAAAAAGCATATTAAAAAAGGGAGCGAGGGGCACCTGGGCCAAGCAGAGTCCAGCCAGAAGCACAATGGGCTGTCTCTCATCTTGTCTCTGGTCGAGGTGAGAGAAATTTGTCCTGAGGGCCCCTCTGCCATGGCATAATTGCCAGGAGAAGCCCAGGCTCAGAATGAGAATGAGGGAGGCAGCGAGCCAGCTAGTGAGATGAATCAAATCATCTCAGATGGTGTCTCTCTAA
The DNA here is from genome assembly GCF_041296265.1 of Equus caballus. NCBI lineage: Eukaryota > Metazoa > Chordata > Mammalia > Perissodactyla > Equidae > Equus > Equus caballus. The sequence goes on from NC_091688.1 coordinate 56,914,910, forward strand.
ATCGGGGCCAGGGACCAGCAGCCGCAGACCAGCCTGGGTTCTTTATTAACCCTACAGCTCCTGGCACCACTGCAGACACCTGCACCAGAATCCTTGGTTTTTATTTTTTTGGTGAGGAAGATTGTTGCTGAGCTAACATCTGTGCCAATCTTCCTCTATTTTATGTGGGAGGGGGCCACAGCATGGCTCAACGTATGGTGCTAGGTCAGCACCCACGAACCCAGCCGACCAAAGCAAAGTATGTGAACTTAACTACTATGGCACCGGGCCAGCCCCCAACATTTTTAACAAGCAACCTGGTGATTTTTATGTCTGTTGAAGTTTAAGGACCCCACCCAAATTCCCTGTTTGCTCTGAAATAATTTGAACTTGTTTTAATTGAGGTATAACTTAGATACAGTGAAATGCTCAAACTTACCCATTTTAATAAATGCATATCAAGACGTGGAACATTTCCGTCACTCCAGAAAGTTGCCTCGCGCCCCTTCCTAGTTAATTCCACCTCCTCAGCAACCGCTGATCTGATTCCTGTCACCATACGTTAGTTTTACCTCTTCTCAAACTTTACATAATTTAGTTCATATACTGTGTACTTTTTTGTGTCCAGCTTCTTTCCCTCTGTTTATTGTTGAGATCCATCCATTTTGAAGTACGTGTCAGCAGTTTGATCCTTTTTATACCTGAGCAGGATTTCATCGCATGGATGTATCACAGTCTGCTTTTCCATTCTCCTGTTGATGGACATCCCGGCTGTTTACAGTTTTTGGCTATTTTGAACAAAGCTGCCCTGATCATTCATGTACAGGTCTTTTTTTGTGGACATGTTTTTCTTTTCCCTTGGGTGAATTCCTAGGAGGGGAATTTCTAGGTTACCGGTGATGGGGTGTGGTGGACAGAATCCTAACACGGCCCTTATGATCACCGCCAGCTGGTGCTGTGCTCTGTACAAGCCCCTCCTCTAGAGTGTGGGAAGGACCTGTTTCTAACCAATGGAACATGGCAAAGGTGATGGATGCCACTCCTACCATTATGTTACACTGTAGAAGACGTCATCTTCGTTGACTAGAGTGAGACACTCTGCTGGCTGGCTTTGGAGAAGGAAGCTGCCATGTTGTGAGAGAGCCCAAGAGAGGGCCATGTGGCGAGGAGATATGGGGGCTTCCAGAAGCTAAGAATGTGCCCAGCTGACAGCCAGCAAGAAAGTGGGACCTCAGTCCTACAAGTGCCACTGAATTCTGCCAACAACCACAGGAGCTTGGAAGAGGACGCCCTGCTCTGGAAAGTAACGCAGCCTAGATGACACCTCGATTCCAGCCTTGTGAGACTTCCTTCTCATCTCTGGGTTCTCCTTTGGTAAAGTTTGCCTCGTGTGAATTGGTTCCCTTGGACTTCCAGATTGCATTATCCAGTCCCTTCAGGTGCTGCCCACTAGGGATACCAGATCCCACACCCTGTGGCACGGTGTTTCCTCCAACACCGGAAGTGATGAGAGGACACAAACTGGCTAGTTGGCCCAGCCACAGCAGTAGCTAGATGAGGCTCAAAGAATGTGTGTCTGATATAGTTTTCCATATACTTGTCACTAATGCAACCTCAGCTCCCATCCATCCGTCTAAAACTCCCTTCAGGGGCCGGCCCAGTGGCGCAGCGGTTAAGTTCGCACGTTCTGCTTCAGCGGCCTGGGGTTCGCTGGTTCGAATCCCAGGTGTGGACATGGCACCGCTTGGCAAGCCATGCTGTGGTGGGCGTCCCACATATAGGGTGGAGGAAGATGGGCAAATATAAGTAGTCATTTTAGACGTATTTTGGAGAATCTCCTTTTGTACTTTACATGTTTTAATTCTATAAATACGTTGAATATAAATGCGTATCATTATAAAATTGAAATGCTACCATAATTAATGAGTAATTTTATGTATAAAAACATTCAAATAGTTGAATATTTATTTCCTGTAGAAAAACTATTTCCTGTAGGAAATAGATTGTCAGTTACGAAGGGTAAGATAGGGTGGGTAGTTAGATAACTATATGAAGAACTTTTTGAACCAAAAATATGAATAAAAAGCTAAATACCACAAGAAGGAATAATAGAGGTTAGATTATAACGTAATTTGAATCATTATAGAATGGTTTGATGTACTAGCATTCAAAACACTAACAAAATAAACTTTAAGAACTATATTTAGCTTTTTGTTATTTAATTCTATCTCGGCCAAAGGTATTTCCAGAAAATTTGTCACAGCTTGTGAGGATGTACTTTGTCCCCTCGACATTTCATAAGAAGTAAGAACTCCAGAACCATATACAACATTATCCATGATAGATCATCTTCAATCTAGATAGAATCAAGATATAATTAATGCATAGGAAAGACAATTTTTAGGAAAAAATGAGGAAACAAAACACATTTTCTTCTCACTGGTCAGATTTCAAAGTAATAGACAACACAAGAGTGCTTTAAGAGTTTCTTATAGATATGAGTCCTTGGAGGTTAAAAATGAAAACAACATACTTGTTGAAAGAATTGAATAGATTACAATCAAGTTTCAGTAATTAAAGTTGATGAGGGCCGGCCTGGTGGTGCAGCGGTTAAGTTCGTGTGCTCCAGCGACCTGGGGTTGGCAGGTTCAGATCCCAGGCGCGGACCTACACACTGCTCATAAGCCATGCTGTGGCAGGCATCCTACATTTAAAGTAGAGGAAGATGGGCACAAATGTTAGCTCAGGGCCAATCTTCCTCCTTCCAAAAAGAGGAGGATTGGCAGCAGATGTTAGCTCAGGGCTAATCTTTCTCAAAAAAAAAAAGATGATGGATTTTTAAGATTTGTTCAATCTGTGAATTCCAGGCTAAAAGAAAACTATGATACTAAAAAACTTACTCCTAATTATTTGCTATGCAAAAGAGGTAATATTATTAGTCATCTTCTGATATTAATATAACATCAGCTTTCTTTTGATTAGCATTTCCATGGTGTACCTTAATATATTTTATTACTTTTAACATTTCTTATTCTTATATTTCAACTGAATCTCTTGAAAGCATCATATAGCTGAGTTTTTTGTTTTTCAATCCTGGCTGACAACTTTTGCTTTTAATTACTGTATTTAGTTAATTTATATTTAATGTATTTGTTGAGGTATTTAGATTTAAATCTGTCATCTCACTATTTGTTTTTTATTTATCTCACCTGATCTGTGTGGCTTTCTCTCTCCTTTCTGTCTTCTGTTCACTTAATCAAGGCTTTTAAAAATCATTTCTTTCCTCTATTCCACTGGCTTTTATTTTTCTTCTAATGATTACCCATATAATTTACAAAAGGTGTCTTTGACTTATTAAAGTCTACTATAAATTAGACTTTTACTACCGCTCAGATAAGGTATAATATTGTAACATAATAAGAAATGTATATATTGTTCTTCATCCCCAGATCCTGGCCAGTGCTCCTAAAACCCTTTGTATCTTCCTAAGCAATAAAGCTGCAAGAGCATCTTTTGTCTTAGGATTTGATCTTTGATCCAGGTTCCTGATAGAGAGCTAGTAAACCCTTTGGAATTTCCTGGGTGATAGGAGCATCTTTTGTTCCAAGGAGGTGACTCTTGGTGGGCTCCTGGATAGCTTCAGGATAGGGGCTGGTCACCAGAAAGACCAAGCCATAATTAGAAGCTTGGAACTTTCAACCCCACCCCCATCCTCCGGGGAGGGGAGAGGGGCTGGAGACTGAGTTAATAATCAATTATGCCTACATGATGAAGCCTCTGTAAAAATCCCTAAAGTATGGGGTTCAGAGAGCTTCCTGGTGAGTAAACACATTATGTGCCAGGAGGGTGGCACACCCCAACTCCACAGAAACAGACACTCCTGCACTCAGGGCCCTTCCAGACCTCTGCATATATTTCTTCATCTGGCTGTTCATCTGTGTCCTTTATCATATTCTTTATTATGTAACAAACTGGTAAACATAAGTAAGTGTTTCCCAGAGTTCTTTGAGCCATTATAGCAAATAAACCTGAGGAGGGAGTTGTGGGAACTCCTGATTTGTAGCCAAGTCAAACAGAAATGTGGGTAACCGGGGGACCCCATACATGCCATTGGTATATGAAGTGGGGACGGTATTGTGGAGCTGAGCCCTTAACCTGTGGGATCTTAGGCTAACTCAGGTAGAGAGTGTCAGAATTGAATTGAATTGTAAGACACCCAGCTGGTGGTGGAGAATTGGCTGGTGTGAGAAAAAAAATCCACACATTCGGTGACTAGAAGTATTGGTTCAGGTAGTAGTAATAAAAAGAAACAGTAGAGAAAACAATGGTGTTTTTCCTTTTTATAAGGGAAGGACCTTTAAACGTTTTAATTTCCTTACTACCTCTTGCTTTATGTGCTATTTTTTTTCATGTATTTTAAATGTAAAAATATTTTCAACCCCTGAAGAAATTACCATTTTTTTTTTTTCAAAAGATTGGCACCTGAGCTAACAACTGTTGCCAATCTTTTTTTTTTTTTCTGCTTTTCCTCATCAAATCCCCCCAGTATATAGTTGTATATTTTAGTTGTGGGTCCTTCTAGCTGTAGTACGTGGGATGCCGCCTCAACGTGGCCTGATGAGTGGTGCCATGTCCGCGCCCAGGATCCGAACCAGAGAAACCCTGGGCCACTGTAGCAGAGTGCGCGAATTTAACCACTTGGCCACGGGGCCGGCCCCTATTATTACTGTTTTATACAGTCAATATTCATTTAGACTTACCCACATATGTACCCTGACCATTACTCTCCATTCTTCCTGCATTTCCAGGCTTCCATATGGGATAATTTCTATTTTTCCTAAAGAATTATTTCTTTTAGTGCAGTAAGCAGTTCTGCCAGGTTTTTTCTCCAGAAGGTGTCTTTATTTCATCCTCATTTTTGAAGGCGATCCCAGGTTTGCAGTCATTTTCTGTTTAGCACTTTAGAGAGATCATGCCTGTCTCTCTTCTTTCATGATTTCTGTTGAAAAGTCAGCTGTCAGGCTTATTGCTGCTCCCTTGAAGATGTCTTTTTTCTCGGACTGCTCTAGTCTTTGATTTTTAGTATTTTCACTCTGATGTGCCAAGGTGTGACATTCTTTGTATCTATGATACTGGGATTTAATAGAATCTGTTGAATTGAATCTGTTGTCTGAATTTTTTCACAGTTTTGGAAAATTCCTGGCTAGTAGTTCTTAAAATATTGCTTCAGCTCGTTCTCTTTCTTCTCTCCCTCTGACTCTAAGTATATTTATATAAGACCTTCTCCCTATTTCACATACATTTCATGCTCTTCTCTATATGTATTTTGCATTTTCTTTCTCTCTCTTTGCACTTCAGCATGGATGTTTTCTATTAACCTGTCTTCCTGGTGATGAATTCTCTCTTTTTCTGTGTATAATCCGTAGTTAAAGTCATCTTTGTAATGCTTAATTTCAGTTTTTTTTTTCAGTCCTATAATTTCCATCTGACTCTTTTTACAGGTTCCAATTCTCTGGCTAAATTCTCCACCTTGTTGTCTAGTCTTAAAAATATTAGACAATTATTTTTAAAATCATGTCTGATAACTCCAATACCCTGGATCATCTGCGAGACTGTTTATATTTTAAGGTTTCTTTTCTCTAGGTTTTTAGTTATGTAGTTCTATTTTCTATTTCTGTTTCTAGCCTGGTATTGAATGCTGATGATTGTGTATAAAATTTTGATTGTGTATAAAAAGTTGTATATAAAAAACTGTAGAGAGGATTTCAGGCTCTGGCTGATGTTATGTTCCTCTAGAGGGAAATTACTTTTGCTTTCTGATAGAGAGTTAGAGGAGGGTCAGATTATATTAATTCAGTTTGAGATTGCACTGCTTCGAGGCTGGGTTTCAGACTTTTGTGAGCACCATCTATTTCTGGTTTATCCTGACTCCTAGAGGGACCTAATGGGAAGTCTGGATATTTATTAGAGTCTGTTCTTGGTGATCCCAGGACTCAAACTTTTGTTTCCTCAGCTTTTCTAGCCCACTGAGAGCTCTACTCAGATCCATAACCTCTCAGCCCTGTGCTGCTCCCATACTGGCAAATGCCTCAAAAGAGAGCACTGCAGAAGGCTGGGTGCATCTCAGTGCATCTTTCTTCTCTCAGGAATCTGGCCACTCCAGACCTGGTGACCTTGTATCTAACTCTGTGATGCCCTCAAAGAGATGCGTTTTCGTATTTTGTCTAGCTTTTACACTTTTTCTTGATGGGAGAGTTGATCTCCAACAAACCATCCCACCATTATTGGAAGTATAATCTTTAATAATATTCATTATTCAGGATGCTACTTCTGTAACCTGTACATCAGTCATTTAGACGTGCAGAACCAAGAAGAGTTTGTTTTATAAATATTGTCACTACAATGGATGCTTGCCAAGGAGTGAGGCAGGGGAGCGGGCAAAGCAATCTCACCAGCACGATGGTGAAACTGACAGAAGACACATTCATAGAACAGAAAACCAATCTTTAGGTTGACAATAGAAAAATCATAGTGAAGAAAATAATTGATTTAGGAATCATAAGCAAAAAATTTTGTACACATCCTTAAGTGATGTATTAAATACATAATGGAATACTACTCAGCTATGAAAAAAGATGAAATCTTGCATTTGCATTATGCTAAGTGAAATAAGTCAGATGGAGAAAGTCAAACACCGTATGACCTCACTCATAAGTAGAAGATAGAAACAACAACAACAAACAAACACATAGATACAGTGATCAGATTGGTGGTTACCAGAGGGGAGGGGAGAGGGGCTGGACAAAAGGAGTAAAAGGGCACGTGTGTACAGTGATGGACGGTAATTAGTCTTCGGGTGGTGAACACAATGTAGTCTACACAGAAATCAAAATACAAGGATGTACACCTGAAATTCATATAATGTATAAGCCAATGTTACCTCAATAAAAAAAAGGAATGTAATTACAGCAGTATATTTTAACAGAATTACAGGTTGAAGCAAAAATATAATGGGCCATTTTCATCATTCTTCTTCAGCCAAAGAGAAACAATATGACTTTGGGATTATTTTTTCATTTACTTATATGAGATGGTCACACAGGTGGAACAGCAGCTATTATACATTGAAAACTGGCTTGATATCTTAAAAATGACTTAATATCGTGTGTGTCGGGTAGTAATACCAAGATACTGGGATTTGCTAACACCCAAAGGGAGATTGCAGAGAAATGAATTCATTTGCTGAAATCTGCTGGAGAAGTTACCAAAATGATAAACCTTGAGAGGGATTTTTTTTCTTAAATTTTGCCTGTTGAAAAGACTCTCCTTTCATTCTTCTCTAGGGAAGATGCTGAAACTGGTATGCATGCAATAAAATCTTAGATACGGATGGAAATTTATAGATTTTCTTATTCCGAAATCTAGTTATGCTACTTCATTTCCACATCTGTTTACCCAAGTTTTAAAGAAATACAAATTTATATGAGAACAAAAATCTGAAAATTCCAACAGTACAAAACTTCAATTTGTGGGACACTGCTTCAATTACACAGCATCTTCGGCAGCAAACAAATCTTCAAGTAGGAGTTGAAAAAGAAATAAGCATTACCTTAGCTACCACAGAGAAAAGAAAAGATTAATAACTTGGAAGCAACATCACCATCAGGGATACCCTGTACTGGCAAGGAGACACTAAAAATACCTTGCTCCTTCACCAAACCTCAGCTGAAAGTGAGCCTCTGTTAGTGTGACAAATACAACGACCACAAGAGTAATCCAGCAGCTTGAAGTGCTGACAGATTGCCCCTGCATTAAAATGCCGAACCTTAAAAATCAATCTTGAAAACTTTTAATAATAAAATTATATTTATAAGGAAACTTTACAAATAAAATTTCTGGTGTGGTCATGTGTCTCAGAAGTTCATTCAATGATGGTGAGTTTTGGCTTCAGCCAAATACCAATTTTAGTTTGGCCATTTTGCAGCATGTCACATTAGGCGGTAAATTTTTAAGACCTTGCTTGTCTGACAATGTCTATTTCAGCCTCATGCTTGACAGGTTGGCCAAATGTAAGACTCTAGTTGGAAATCATTTTCTCACAGAATATTGAAAGCAATGGTTCATATTTTCTTGCTTCCAGGGTTACTATTGAGAAATCCAAATGCATCCTGATTCCTCATCCTTTTTAGATGAATTTTATGCCCCCAACTCTCTTTAGAAGCTCTTCAGATTTTTTTCTTTGTGCACAGTGTTCAGAAATGTCACAGTTTCAGATATGTGGTCTATTTTCATCTTTTGTGATGGACACTCAGAGAGTCCTGTCAATGTGTAAATTCATGTTTTTTAGTCTGGGGAAATTCTCTACCTTTGATGACTTCCTCCTCAACTTTCTCTTTCAAGAACTACTATTATTCGGATGTTAGTCTTTTTCTCAAGAACTGCCTTCTGTCACTTGAACTTGAGAAATCTGTTAAAATCTAAATGCAAAGCTTTATATTTATCTCAAAATTTTCCTTATTTGTTGGAAAAAAACCAAACCTCTTTACATAAAGAAGAAGGAAGACTAGTGGGCGGAGGTGGATGGAAATAGAGGCTGGAGTTGGCCAGTTTCTCTTTCACTGACTCCCTCTTATTACCAAAACAAGTTCACACCTGACAGCAGAAAGACAAACTGGCCCCACACCAGACAACTTAGTTTCCATCCTCAGTTTCGCTTCTTACTGTTGAGCGATCTTGGGCAAGCCACATCAATTCTGGTCACTGTCTCCTCATCTGTAAAAGAAAATGTGGAAAATAATCCCCGCCCAGCCTAATAAAATAATAGGATCACCTCACATGGTGAGGGTGAAGGACTTGTGAGAGCAGGCATTTGAAATCAGCCACGTTTTGTTCCAAGGGAAGAAATTTTTATTGCAGTAACATTTGAGTTGGTAGTTTTAAGATATTGCATGTGTGTCTGTTTCTCTCTCTCCTCCAGTGTTTTTCTAGTTTCTGAGAGCAGAGCATCAAATGACAATTCCAGAGACAGGCTTTCAATGTGACAATTTGACAACCACCTCCCTCAACGGCAGGATTAGAAGGCCTGGACCTGGAGCACACATGATGTCACTTGGACTTGAAGAAAGGTCAGTCACTCACAGTTCCGGAGGCCTTGGTGTTGGGCTCAGAATTCAGACCTGGTTTTGGCATAAGTGCTTACATTTCTCTGTTTGAAATCAGAGGCTTGTGGCTGGCATTTTGACTAAATTTAAGAGCGTGGCCATTTTTTGTTTTATCTCAGGATAATTGACGTCTTTTTCATCTCCCCTGCCCACCCTGCCTGTCCCTGCTGTCACCATTACAGCCTCAGCTCAGGCCTTCTTCATTTCCAGCCTAGACTACAGTGAAGCTTCCTAATTGTTATTGCTGCCTCCCGTCTCGTCCCCCAACAGTCTGTACTCCATGTGACAGGCACTCTCCTCTTTCTAAAGCACACGTCTGATCATGTCACTTCCCTTATGTTAAACTCCTCAGTGGGGACACCTAACTTTTCCATGTCCTTATCATTTAGTATTTTCTGGCATAAATAGTATCCCACTGTTTTACTTTAACCTGACAATTTCTGTCTTTCCTCATTCTTGCCTTCTTTTAAAAATTGATCAAGTTATTTCCTTTATTTCATATTCTTCTCTCTGAACATTTGGAATGTTTGCATCTTTTAGTGGTTACCTTCAAAGTTTAACATACATATTTAACTCAAAGTCTTAAAGTTGAACTATAACTTCCTTCCTCTCCTAGAATTTAGCTCCATTTCTCCCTCTCTGATGTCTGAACTGAAGAGTTTAGAATATTTTTTAACTCAGCAGAAGAAATTTTTGAGTTTATTGAGATAGTGACCATTTTTTCTTACATATCATATCATCCTGTTGGCATCATTTTCTCCCTTAAAGGTTCCTCTTTAGAATAGTTTTCTTGGTGGCGAATGCTCTCAAATTTGTTTCCTGAAAATATTTTCCCTTATTCTTGAACAATACTTTTGCTGAGTACACAAATCTAGATTGACAGCTATTTTCACCTAGCCCTTTATGGTCTATCTTCTGCCGTCTACTGTTCTCTGTTGAGAAGTTAGCTGTCATTTGAATTGTCTTTTTAAAGTGATCTGTCCTTTTTTTCTTGCTGCTTTCAAGGTCTTCTCTCTGTTTTCGATATTTTGCCATTTCACTATAATGAGTTTAGACATGGATTTCTCTTCATTTATCCTGCTTAGGATATGTTATGCTTCCTGGATCTGTGGGTTCATCCATGCTTTTCATCATTTCTGGAATCTCCTTAATATTGCCTCTTCTCCATTCTCTTTCTGTTCTCTTTTCAGGACTCCAATCAGACACCTAAGGCCTTCTCATTTTATCTTTGATGTCTCTTAACTTCTCTGTCATTTTTTTCTATCTTCTGATATTTCTTTGCTGCGTTCTGAACAAATTCTCTTTCAATGTGTCTAATCTGTTTAATCTATTGAATGTAATTTTCATTTTAGTAGTTACATTTTTCATCCTTAGAATTTCCATTTGTTATTCAAATCTGTCTGCCATTTTTGTTGGCTTTCTGCAGTAAACTCATCTTTGTAATTGCACCCTTGTTTGGGATAAGACAGGAGGCAGGATCAAAGAAGAGTTCATAATGAAAATTTTAAAATACTCAGAACTAAAAAATAGTGAGATCACCACATATCAGAACTTGTGGAATGCAGCATATGTGGTGTTTGGAAACTTTTATATCCTTAATACTTCCATTAGAAGAGGAGCAAAGCTGAAAATTAATTAAGTCTCCACCCAAAGAAACTAGAAAGAGAACAAAAAACTCAAAGAAAGTAGAAAGAAGTAAAGAAAGACAAGGGTGAAAATTAATGAAATAGAAAACAAAGAAAAAGAGAATTAACAAAGCCAAATGTTGGTTCTTTTGAGAGAATAATCTGTACTCACTGTCTTCACACCCACAGTTTGGCTTTCACCCTCATCCTTCTACAGAAGTCGCTCTGGCAAGGGCAGTTCTGATCATTTCCTGCATATCGAATCTTGAAGAACTCTTGTTAGTTCTCCTCTAATGTGCCTTCTGGGTGGCAATGGGTGCTTTTGATTACTCCCCGAAGTTCAGATCCAAATGTCAAGTGCTGCTCAGTACCTCACTCAGATATCTAACGGACATTTCAAACTTGCCATGTCCAAGCTTGAACCTCTGAAGTGCCCTCTCACCACCCCCGCCTCACTGCTCTTGCTGTTTCTGTATATCAGAAAGGTCAACTCTATTTTTTGTTTCTTACATTGAAAATATTCCACAAGTCTTCTTGGCTTCTCTTCTTGACCTTTTAAAGCTTATTCTCAACCCCACAGACATAAATATCTCTTAAAAACACAAATCAGATCATCAAATCCTCTGGCAGCTTCCCATCACCCCTAGACTACAATCCTAACTCCTGACATTGCCCTTCCTGGCCTGGCCCCTGCTTGCCTCTCCATCCCAGTTCTCTCACCGTGCTTCTGCTCGTTCAAGCGTGTTTCTACTTCAGGGCCTTTGTGCTTGCTGTTCTGTTGCCTAGAATATTCTTCCCCCAGAGTCCCCTGGCTCACTCTGCCACTTCATTCAGGTTTTTGTTGTTGTTGTTGAGGAAGATTTGCCCTGAGCTAACATCTATTGCCAATCTTCCTCTACTCTTTGTGTGTTAGCCGCCATTACAGCATGGCCACTGATAGACGAATGATATATGTCCATACCTGGGAACTAAACCTGGGTCGCCGAAGCAGAGCATGCCAAACTTAACCACTAGGCCACCGGGGCTGGCCCAACTTCATTTACATCTTGACTCAAATGTCTCCCCCTCAGAGAAGCCTTTTCTAACACCATATTTGAAACAGAACACCCATGCCTTCCCTAACCAGGCTCACTATCTGTCCCCTCCACCCTATTTTATTTTAATTTACAACACTCATCATCGCTGACATTATGATATATTTATTTATTCATTTGTTGGTATCTGTTGCCCATCCCCACCCCACTGGAATGTATGCACATGGCTGTGACTTGATCTGTGTTACTCACCACTGTAACCCCATGTCTAGAACAGTGCTTAGGGCATCTTGGAGCTTAATAATATTTGGTGAATGTCTGAATGAAGGATTAAATGAATAAATAAATAGACTTGGCTGGGAAGAGAAAAAGAGGGCTGGACAGGTGGACAGAAGCGGGTGTAGAGTTGGGAGGGTTGGTTTAACTCTAATGCCACCTTCTTCAGAAAGCTTTCCTCATTTCCAGCCATGCGATCTTACTCTCTCTACCAATAGCACGTCCTGCCTTTTTATGGCATTTCTTCTACCCTGTAGTTTAGATATGTTTAGACTGTGATCTCCCTGACAACAGGGACCCTAGCTCCCTCACCTCTGCACCCCTGGTGCCTAGCCCAGTACCTGCCGGGTAACAGATGCTCACTCAGTGTTTGTTGACTTCAATTAAACCCATATTGGCTACACTAACTCTAGTTAAAAATGTCTTTAACCTAATTGTTAGCTGAGTCACTTTTGCCAAAACAAACCAGATTTAAAATTTATTGACAAAAAGACGAGATGGGATGAAACCCTTTCCAGGGTGATTTTCCTCCTTCAAAGTCTCCTGAGAGCAAAGCAGAAATGACAATACAGTGATAGGTCCTTGAGGGCAGGGACTAAACAGAACCAATCTTTGCAAACCCCCCGGTAACTCAGCACCAATGATTACAAAATGTGCTTTGGAAATCAAAAAATGTTGCATGAATGAATTTTTTAAAGCCTTTCCCCCCACTTCCCCTTTTCTTCTTTTTGTTGTCCTAATTTGCAAATTGTCTCCAAGGACAGTCTCTAGGACCCCTTCCAGCGAGATTTTTAAAAAATTCTAGCCTCTTGTAGGAGGGGGCTGGTGGTTCCAAGCCCAAGTACTGAAACCTAGGGGAAGCTTTGCTTGATGGCTTCACCACCTGGCTTTGCCCTTTGCATCCTCTGCTCTTCTGATGTTACTGGGAACCCAGGAACCATGTCAACCAAGGTCTCTTCTGGCATCTTCTCACTCCTGGAAAGGCCAACAAGCACTCTGCCTCCCTGTTCTTACTTTTCAAGAAACTCTGCTTGTCCACGAGCCTGAGCTGTAGGCGCTGTGTGGACGCTGGAGCTGGGCTTCTCCAGGCTGACTCCTGCTGTCTCCCCACCAAGGGGGAAGGCCCTGTGAGCTGCATGTGCACAGCTGGTCGGGGCCCTCAGCCTGGGCTGGGCTCACAGAGAATGTGGGTGGAGGAAGAAGGAAAGGACTAGCGTAAGCGAGGAGTAGCATGTGCCCTATAAATCATAAATGTTTGCCAAGTGGAAAAATACCCAACTCTCAGAATGTTTCATTTTGTGTTTCTTAGAAACATTTCATCAAAGGCATAAAATGAAACGCGCCAGCTCCGCCAGAGCCCAGTGTGAGCTGCTTCCCTCCGTCCTCCACAAACAGGGCTGCGTTTCCCAGTATTCAGGCTGAAGAGGGCTGGGCCCCAAGTGCCCAGAGGGAACCGCACACAATTGCGTGGCACTGCTCCCATTTTCAAGAGAATATCCTCGACATGCCTGGAAGGATCCAGCAGTGCTCCTCCTCATCTCACTCCTGAGGACTTGAGGGACTGCACCGTGGACAGCACAGCTCCTGTAAGCCACAGCCCCGGCAGAGAGGAGCCTCGGGGTCATGCGGCCCACCGGCTCTGGTGCTGCGTCCTCTGCTCCCCTGAGGGAGGAAGCTGGCCAGGCTCCTGAGATCTCCATTGGGTGCAGATCCCTGTGCGCAGCCCAGAGCTCCAGCTGGCACCCTAGCCTGGCAACAAGCTCGGACCAGGATGTGGAAGAAGAGGCGCCCCCAGCTCTGAAAGAAACTGCAGGATCCATGTAACTTTTCCAGTGGGCACTGGCTCTCAAGGAAGTGAGCTAAAATGGCTAATGTCAATCCGCCATTGTCACAGGCAGTATTGCCTAGTGGTTAGGAACACACGATTTCGTTTCAAATGCCCATGGGGGAGAGACTTATAGTCTCTCTGAGGCTCAGTTTCCTCCTCTGAAAATGGGAGTGGCCATAGTACCTACCCCATGCTTTGTTAGGAGGATTACGAGATGATGTTCGTAATGCAAAGCAGGGTGCCTGGCATTTTAATGGCTTTGGAATACAAGGGTATTATTGTTAAGGTGAACGACAAGAGCCTGAGTTATAGAGAGATTTATAGTCTTCACAAGAAGTATGGCAACTCCCCTCCACCTATAAAGCTGCTGGGAGTAGTTTAAAAGCAGCCTGGGAGTTGTCGAGCAAGGCTGGAGCCAAGTGGGGAGTCTGTGAGCGAAGCCCGGGCTCCCGGGCCCGGCTCCCGTCCAGCAGGACAGCTGTTAAGGGAACAAGGAGATCTGAGCCTCCGCTGCTCCGGCCTAGTGATGCTGTGTGGGACGAGCTACTTAATCTTCACAACCACCCTGTGAGAGGTGTCTTTTTATTCCATTTTTCAGATGCGAAGATTGAGGCGCAGAGATGTTAGACTCGTGGCTCACAGGCAGTGAACGTGCACCGGACCTGGATCTGCACCTCAAGCGTTTGACTTTATAGACTGTCTCTTTTCTGCTGTGGCTGCTTGCCAGCACCTAGACAGCCTCCCGAGTTTTAGGGAATGCCTTACGACGGGAGTCTTAATGGGCGGAAGGCTCCCTCTGCCTGCTGGCCAGAGCGTCACTGGACCCCTCTCCACTGTTCACCCCAAACACAAACTTCAGACCTCAGATGAGGTTGCAAAGCAAGGGGCCACTGAAAACAGGTCTGCCATGTCCCCCAGCGGAGGCTGCGCCTGGCTTCCCGAATCCCTGCTTCCTACCCACTCTCCATGCCTGTGCCTCCAGCTTTCCGCAGGTGGGCTGAGCCCTGTCTATCCTTCTCACAGATCCCTTTGGCTTAAGTTGCCAAGGTTGGTTCCTGCTCCTTGAGTTGAAGCAGACTGACAGACACAGGCGCACAGCCACATCCGGTCACTCTTCAGTGTCTGCCGATCTTGACTAGGGACAGGACACAGGGGCTACTTTGGGCCCTCCGTGCAGGGCAGAGGGTAGCTGGCTACCTTTGGCTTCATCCTTTCTGGCTTGAAATGCCCTTCACTAAGCACAGGGATTCCTAAACAGGGGTTCCTGCTGGTCCCCATCAGCTGAACGTGGCTGTAGTCAAGAGGGGCAGGACTCCAGCAGGGAGGGTTGGGGGCCAGCCCAGGCCATCAACCCCCACCATGTGTAACCCTTCTCGAGGGTCACAGAGTGAAACAGCCGTATATACTTGCACACTTTCCCACACTTACACGCCTGCTTCACCTCACCTCCCTCCATCCTGCATATGCGCACTGCATGTGTACATTCTTTGTCCCTCTGACTCCTATGGCCTAGTTTATTTCCTTTCCCTGTCAGCCAGCTGAGCTGCCCACTTTGGTGCTGGTGAAGTGTGAGAAGTGAAGCAGGGAATGGCGGGTGACGAGGCAGACTTGGGGAGAGCACGGAGAGGCTTGTGTGCTATGCTGAAGGCGGGGGACTCACGTGTGAGGACAGAGAGCCTCTGAAAAGCAATGTCAGATACAAGCCCCTGGGGTGCAGGGTGGAGGCTGGCATGCTCTGCAGCTCCCTGCTCCCGGAGAGTGGCAAGGCCGTGCTGTGGAGGGTGGGAGGCCTGTGCGCAGGGTCCCTGGAAGACCCCACCGCCGCTCCCACCCCAAGCATGTCCTTCTCTCCTCCCTGCTCATCTGGGGCCCCTCCTTTCACCACACTGCTGTCTGCTTCCCCAGGTGGATGAGAGGAAGAGACAATCCAACCTCCAGGTCATGTGTGCATTTTCACTTGGGCCTCGGGGACAACCGCATGACCTGCCCTTCCCCAAGCTCCTGGGACTGGACGACAGAGGCCCTGCCCTCGTCCTCTCCTCACAGTGCTTAGGTGCACCCAGCAGTGTCCCCCAGATGCATGGAGAACTGAAGGGGAGCCCAAAGGACTGGGAATCCAACGCAGCTGACTTTGCTGCGCCCCTGCAGCGCAGTGGAGGAACGCAGTGTCCAGATGTTTCTCCCTCGTTACCAATGCTCTCCAGCAGAGGTAGCCTTGAGTACTGGGCTGACTTCTTTGGGTTCACTTCTCTTAGATTTTTGACCGATGACTGATCCCTCACTAGCTTCTAGTTCTTAAATGCTTCTAAAGAGGTTTTTCTTTTCTTTTTAAAATCTCTTTTGGCTTTTTAAATTGTCCTCAGTGTGAGAGTTGACAGAAAGTCCGTAGGCGACCTCCTTAGTCCAGGTGACAGATGACAGAACTGAGGCAGTTCCCCTGTCCTTCAGACTCCCTCTTTCCTATGAAACTATTTCTCATCCTTTATCTCATCTCCTCCTTTCTCCTTAAATACCAACATCTCCTCCTTCATTCCCAATCTTAACTATTAGTCTTGCTTCCTGTTTCACTGAGAAAAAAGAAGCAATCTGAAGAGAACACCCACATGCTCCCGCCTCCCAATACTCTCTCATCTGTGTCTCTCCCCATCCACTCTGCTCTCCCAACTGTTGCAATGCACGAACTTTCCAGACTCTCCTGTGAGGCCGTGGCCTCCTCTTGTGCAGGGGACCCGAAGCTACTGCCTACCTAGAGATATGGCTCCAGCAGCTCTCCTTTCTCCTGCAACATCAAATCTCCCCTCTCTACGGACATTTCCGTCAGAACCAAAACATGTTACAATACCTCCCTCTAAAAGAAAATCTTTTCCTGATTCCATATCTCTTACATTTGGCTACCACCCATTTTTATACTTCTCCCAGCAGCAAAACTCCTTTAAAGAGTTGTTGACACTCTCTGTCTCTATCTCTTCCTCTCTCATTTCTTCTTGAACCTACTCTGAGCTGGCTTTTAGCCCCACCATTCCACAGAGCAGTTTTTCTCAAGGTCACCAATGATCTCCAGGTTGCCAAGTCCAATGGCCAATTCTCAGGACTCATTTTACTTGCTCTGTCAGTGGCAGCTCTCACTCCCACCGTGTTAAACCACTTCCTCACTTAGTATCCGGTTCTCCTCCCACCTCACTAGCTTCTCCTCCCATAGACTCTAAGCAGAATAGAAGGAGTGCCCAGGGTTCAGTCCTGGGGGGTTTCTTTTCTCTGTCCCTGCTAAGTGACCTAGCGCCCTAGGTGATCTCAACAAGTCTAAATGGCTACTTGCTGCTGACCGGTCAAATTTCTATCTCCAGCCTAGACTCCCCTGAACTCCAGGTTCACACGGTCAATTGTTCACGCTCCATGTCCACCGAGATGTCTCATAGGAATCGCAAAATTAACATGTCCAAGAACAAACGCCTAATTGCACCCCTCCTAAATCTTAATCTTTCCCATTCAGTACATGGCAACGCCATTCTGCCAGTTGCTCAAGTCAAAAACTTTGGCGTCAACCTTGACTTCTCTCTTTCTTTCATAGCCATATACAATCCTGTCAAATCCTGTCATTTTTACCTTCAAAAGATGGGCCAAATCACTGTCCTCACTACTGGCCAAAGTCACCATCATACCTTACTTGGATTATTTCAGTAGCCTCTTAACTGGTCCTCCAACAATCTGTTATCCACACAGAAGCCAGAGCGACCCTTTAAAAACACAGCAGATGATGATGCACCTCGCTCAGTCTTCCAGGGGCTTCCGTCACACTCAGTGTAAAAGCCAAACTCTCTACAACAGATCACAAGGTCCCAGGTGATGGGGCCTCTGTTAGCTCTCTGGTCTCCTCCCCTTCTGCTGTCTCCAGTCACTCGAACATGTCACCCACTGTGCTAACCGTTCCTCCGCCCGGCCTGGAAGGATGTGGCTGTAAAATGCACTCTCCCCCTCGCCTCAGCATTTTTAATACATTTCTTTTTCCTAGAACGTCTTTCTTTCCCTCGTCTATTGTAGCCAAACTCCTACCACATCCAACCAACTTCTCCTTCCCCACATTTCAGTCAAAGGCTTCATCTCTGAAGGCTCGACGGAGGGTGGTTTGGATTCCTGGGCACTCGCTCTTCCCCACCAAGCAGCTCTGCCCACTCCGAGAGGCGCGGTGCCAGCCCCCAAGCCTCAGCCTTGCTTAGGAGAGCTCACTTCTCTTGTTTCATGCCAGGAGAAGCCTTAGAGTCAGGGCTCCAGATCAGCATATCGTTGCCACATCCTCCTGCCTTTCCTTCACCAGCATTTCTCTCTTCTGAGCTCCAGGAGCATTTGGCACACACCTTTACCAGAAAACATAGCTTATGGCTTGCCAGTCTATCCTCTGTTAGCCCAGCAGCGGATCCACAAGTTAAGTGTCACAGTTGGCTCGGTATCTCCAGTGCCTTGTCCTCTTCTTGGCACATAGATGTTTAATAAATGTTTATAGAAAAACATAATTCCCAAAGGACATGAGCAGGGTTGTATAAATAAGAATAACTGCAATGACTATTTGATTTATAAAATGTCATTAAATATGCTATTCCACAACATATCTACTGTCCTATGTGAGCTAAAATCATTTGCAGGGTTCAAACTGGAGGTTTTCTAGATCTGTCTTCTGACATGAGATATTTTTCACCTTCTAATAACTCTTACCTATTAGTTCAAAGGCTTTAAAGGAAGGGAGGTCACATTTGGAAAGAAATGGAAAAGTCTTTTTTAGGCAATATTTGTCTTCTGTTTGGCAAACATTTCATCACTGACTTGGTTTCAGTGGGGGATGAGCCCGGGGCAGGTGGAATCCTGTGCTGGGGCTCAGGCTGCTGTAGGGCCCAGCAGGTCCTGAGTCACAGGCTCGCCTGAGCAGCCAAGGGCCGTGGTACCCCTCCATCAGGCAATGCCAGGGCATATCGAAAAGCTCAAGCAGGAGGCTTCACTGCATCTCTAGCCTCCCAGGCTTCAAGCAGCTGAAGATAAAAAAGAAACAAAACTGAGATCACCGCCCTCTGGCGGCATACATCTCTGGCTTATTACTGCTGAACTGTTTCAAAATACTGTCTGCATGCTAATTTGTTTTGGAGTCATCCAAAGCTTTGAGGAGTATTTTGGAAAAATATTCCCAGGCAGTCCCTTAACCTCTTCCTAAATCACATTCATTTTTCGCCTCTCACGGGTGCTTTGGTATTGGTGGATGGCTGGACCATGCTTTCAGGAGCTGCCACTCCTGCAGATCTTGGTGGGTGGCCCTACTGGCCCACCCTGGGCCAGGGACAATGCAGGCTCAGGGCCTGGAAAGGACTGCATGAGAGGATGGTCTTATGGGTCTCAGTGAAACGAATGTCCCTTCTCAAGTTCAAGGCTAGTCTTCCCACCTGTGCTTTGGATCTCAAACCCCCTGCTTCTTCAAGTATCTTGCCTTATCAAACAGCTTTTTTCCCCTTATCTTCAAAGTCTGTTTCCTCGGAAAATTCAGTTCAAATGTCAGTTACTTGAAGAATCTTTCTTGATTCTTCTCTGCCCTCCAAACCTATCCTAAGCTTGATTAGATGTTCCTCCTAGACCCCTATAATACGGACGCATTTCTCTGTTAGAGCGCGTGTCACAACATTAAGCAGACCAGTCCCTGTTTGAGGGTGAAGATTTTATTTTGATTTTTGTATACGTGAAGCTTATTAGAACTTCAGGAGACAGTAAGTGAAAGTTCAATAAATGTGTGTGGAATATAATAACCACTTTAATTATCTCATGAATCATATTTAAATTTTCTAATCCAGGTCCCTCATTCTATAGAAAATACACTGAGGTCCAGAGAAGTTGAATAACTTGCCTAAGGCCTCCCAATCAGCCAGGGGAAGATAGAGGGCTACCATTTTGGACTCCTGACCAGTCAGAGATCCCTCTAGACTCTACTGACATTCCGTGCACCAACGGCATTGCGTATTTCCCACATTGGCATAAAAAGGACACAGTACACGCCATGTCCCTTTTATAATGTTTAGACTTTCCTAGTGTCTATGGCTTGGATAAAGTTTACGTTGATAGAAAACTCAAAATCACGACAAATGGACTATAATCACCCTTAAATGGGGCAGCCTGGGTCTGGCGGAGAGTACTGAGGTCTGAACTGGGTACTTTTTCAACAGGTATTTAGGTTGTTAAGTGGATTAAAAAGATGACTAGGATACTGTCTATGTCCTTGAGCAGCTGACAATCTAGCAGAGGGGTAAAGGAATGACCACAAATAAACGTAAGGCAGAATGTGATAAATCTTAAGTGAGTTAAGAATAAGAACGATGGATGTGCAAACATGGAAGAAATCACTCGAAGTTAGGGAAGTCAGGGACGATTCTGGGAAAGCTTCCACCTGTGAGAACACAAAAGCTGAGCAGGATTTTGATAGAAGTGGATAGGGCCTTTCAGGTGGGAAGAGTAAAGCTTTAAGAAGGCTACAATTTGTAGAGGAAATTATAAAACATATCAGTAAAAGTATCCATCCATCCGTCAACCCATCTATCTATCTTCTACTTATTCCTGGAATGGCAAATGGCAGAGTAAGGAGCAAATCCTTCCCCGTAAAAGGAATAAAATGGCCCAAATTTCTAGATATTGAGCAAAGGTATACAACAAATCAAGAAGCATTTATTCGAGAAAAATGACTGACCCTCGGGTAAGAACAGTGTGGTGTTTTAGCCTCAGGCTGCTCCCATCCCCTTCCAGCTCCATCAGCAGGCAGTTCTCCCAGGGCAGGACAAGCTGGCAGGGGATGACTTGATTCTGAGTGTGAAAAACTCCATTCCCCCAGCATTGTTAGAAAGAGAAGCAATCTCAGTGGCAAATCAGTGGGAAAGATCAATGTAGCTGGCCTGAGGTTTTGGTTCTGGTTGAGACCAGCAACAGATTGGCAGACTGGTCAAATATTTAACAGGGAGATAGATCCATGGAATGAGACAAACACAGTGTACCTTGCCACATATCCCTAGTGGTTTGGAACGCTGCATGCAAGGGCAAGGCAGAGCACACGTTCAGGGGAGACCAGAGAGAGCCCTAGCTATCTGCATACATTCCTGGCTGAATGTGAGGCTTTGGACACAGGCAGAAAACATGCGAGGGCCCAGGGTAAAGCAAGAGCTAGGGAAGACTTGTAAATGGCCTGAACTTTACGTGTGTTCCTCAACCTACAAACGGATCCACTGGCAAAGGGTGGAACCGCTTACTGGCTAAAGGTATTTGAGTGCAACTCTGACAAATCATTGGCTGACCACTAGGCTATACTGACACATGGGTGACTCCTAGGAAGACAGATTTTAAAATATAAATAAGATTTAAAAGATACAAGACTGAGCAGAGACATCAGCAGCATTCACCACAGAAAAGACAATATCCATAGAAGTAGTCCAGGGAAATCATTAAGCAAAAAAAAAAAAAAAAAAAACAGCAATAGCATCAACCACCACCTCCCTGAGTGGAAGAGATCAGACCAGAATCCAGATCAGAATCCAGAATCCAGACCAGAATCCAGACATATTACCTAAAATGTCTAGTTTTCAACAAAAAATGACAACATATGCAAAGAAACAGAAGAGTGACCTATTTTGGGGAGAAAAAAGCAGTCAATAAACATTGTCTCTGTCCCTGACCTCCACCCACTAGATGCCAGTAGCACCACTCCCCAGTCATGACAATCAAAAATGTTTTCAGACATTGCTGAATGTCTCCCGGGGGAGGTAGGGCAAAATCAGCCCTGTGTTGAGAGCCACTGCCGTAAAGCTACAGTAATCAGCATAATGTCCACGCACAGGGAAAGATATAGATCAACGGGACAAAATTCAGAATATGGAAATAAAACCTTACATTTACAGTTGACATTTCTCAAAGGCGCCAAAGCAATTTAATAGAGAAAGGATAGTCTTTTCAATAAAGAGTACTGGGATAATTCGATACTCACATGCAAAAATGACTTTAGACCCTTACCAAACATGAGAAATCAACTCAAAATGGATCATAGACCTAAATGGAAGAGGTAAAACTATAAACCCTTTAGAAGCAAACACAGGTCTAAAGTCTTTGTGGCCTTGGATTAGGCAAAAAAGGACAATCTATAAAAGAAAGTATTGATAAACTGCACGTTACCAAAATTAAAATATTTTGCATTTCAAAATACACCATCAAAAAGTAGAAAGACAAACTATTATCTTAGAGAAAATAAATACAAAATATATAAAGAACTCTTACAACTCAACAAGACCAATAATCCAATTTTTTAAATGGGCAAAATATTTGAACAGATGTTTTACCAAAGACATATGCGCGGCTAATAGCACAGATGCTCAACATCATTAGTCATTAGGGAAATGCGAATTAAAACCACACTGAGATACAACTTCACATCCACTAGAATGGCTATAAAAAAGACAGACAACAACAAGCGTTGGTGGGGATGTGGAGAAAGTGGTACTCTCACCCTTGTACATTGCTGGTGGGAATGTAAAAACAGTCCCTTTGGAAGACAGTATGACAATTTCTTAACAAGTTATGTATAACTTTACCATATTACCCAGCAATTCCGTTCCGAAACACACACCCAAGAAACATGAAAACATACGTCCACACAGACCTGTACGCAAATGTTCATCACAGCATTACTGAACAGCCAAAAAGTGGAAGCAATCCAAGTGTCTATCAATTGCTGAATGGATAAACAAAATATGGCATATCCATAAAATGAAATATTTTCAGCAATAAAATGGAACAAATTCTTGATACTTTCTACAACATAAATAAAGCTTGAAAACACTATGCTAGGTTAAAGAAGCCAGATGCAAAGACTACATATGTATGATGTCATTTATACGAAACATCCAGAAAAGGCAAACTTATAAAGACAAAAGGCAGATGAGTGGTTGCCAAGGGCTGGGACAGGAATGGAGATCGACTGTAAATGGGCATGCAGGACCTTTGTGGATCTTTGTGGGAGTGCTGTACAGCTCTGTAAGCTTACTAAACATCACTGAAATTCCCACTTAGAACGGGAAAGTTTTATTTTATGTCAATTGTACCTCAATAAAGCTGTTCATTTTTTTAAAAAGTTAAACAAGCAAATAGCGAAAAATTAATTCTCATATCCTTACCACACAAAGATAACTTTTAGTTTGTTTTTTTGCTGCATGTGTTTTAACAAAAAGTGATTTTTACTATACAGTTCTTAAACTGCTTGGTTCATATATATTATGGATATATTTGCATGCCATTAAACTTCTTTAAATAACAAAAACTGCACGAGTCTTATTTCATAGAATAGTGAATGACAAAACTGGAAAACCATCTTAAAGACTATTTAATGCCTTCATTTTAAACCCTTTTAGTTTCAGTTTCCTTATGTCTAAAAAAAGAAAGTAGAACTAGAGGGTTTTCTCGGCCCTTTACTGCCCTGTTCCAGTTGCCCTCCCCTCTGTACTAAATTGTTTCTATTCCTTTAGGAATGCTTATTCCATTCTGTTGCTAATGAAAATAATTAAAAACAGCTACCAAAGCTGTGAGCATATTTCTGGCCAGGCACAGAGATTTTTCTCATTTAATTCTCCTAAAAATTCTGTATTATTCCCCTTTTACAGGCAAGAAAATTGATTTTCTTGAGAAAAGGGAAGGAAGGGGAGTTAATGCTTAATGGTTACAGAGATTAATGATGTTCTGGGAAATAGTGATGAGCGAATCTAACACTGTTCATGTAGTTATTAATGCCACTGGAGTGTACACTTAAAAATGGTTAAAATAGTAAATTTTATCACAAAAAAATTTAAAAAAAAGGAAATTCGTGTTAGGTCAGCTGACAAGGTGAAGTATCTCACCATCTGAACCAGTACTGTTTTTTTAACAGCTTTATTGAGATATAATTGGCATAACATGGTGCAAATTTAAGGTGTACAACATGATTTATGTATATATTGTGCAGTGATGACCACAATAAGCTTAGTTAACATATCCATCACTTCACAGTTACCTTTTTTGTGTGTGTGGTGAGAACACTGAAGACCTACTCTCTCAGCAACTTTTAAGTATACAATACAGTATTGTTAACTATAGTCACCAACCATGCTGTCCATCACATCCCCAGGACTTCTGTCATAAATGTAAGTTTGCACCCTTTGACCAACATCTTCCCATTTCCCCCACCCCCCAGGCCCTGGCATTCACCAATCTACTCTCTGTTTCTATGATGAACCCATACTCTTCTTGTTGGAGGAGAGAGATTACCAGGAGAATTTACTCTGCCATGATGCTGACGTCACCTCCTGAACCCATACTCTTAACATGAATGCTATTTGCATGCTGTCAGTCTTTTGTAACCTGATGAAATGACGGAAATTTCAGGCATCTGGCAAACAGAGAGAGGTCCAGATTTTATCAAATTAGTCAGAGAACCTTATTCTTTTACCTGGTCCTGTTTTAATTGCTTCTGAAAAGGTAAGTCCACCACTAATTTTGATACATCCGCAATATACATTTCCTAGTTTAAATTTTTGATCAAGTTGAAATCCACTCTGCCAGGAAGAATCAGGCCTTGAGGATGTAAATTAGCTTTTATTTCAGGCTTTACCACTACCTTCTTTGATGCTCCATGGGTACAGAGTTTTAAATATCCTGTACTTTTATAGCATTGATAGATTAAACTACTACAGTCTAGCTGATCCTATTTCTCAAGCTCCTTAGGCCTATTTCTGCCCAAGAATCACTTACGCAGGGCCGGGTCAGATTTCAATGCGACAGAATGAGATCCACCGACTGAGGCAATTTTTAAGCTTGAAGATCTCAGAGGCTGGACACTACTACTACTAGTACTACTACTACTACTAGTACTACTACTAGTACTACTACTAGTACCACTCCTCCTCCTCCTCCTCCTATAAAATCTTACAGTATTAAGCCATATAGGTCTATAGTTTGTTTTCTTAAAATTAGATGGAATAAAAACCACCCTTTAAAAGCAAGCTCTTCGTCTCTCTATAACATCAAAGAATATGATGATTAGCTGAACCAAAAGAAATACTCTCTGAATGTAGGAGACTGTCGATTACATTTACTGTGAAAGCCAAAGTTGCTCTGTAAATAGGAGGATGACTGAACTGGGCTGCCATCACTGGGTGCAAATGAAGGACAAATGATGACTTTTCACTTAAAGAATATCTTTATTTGATCTTTAATATACAATATTACCTTTATTTTGTAAAAATTACACATGGAGAGCATGACTGGAAATCAGTCCAGGAGCAGCCAGTGGGTACTGATTTCGGAGGTTATACTAACCCCACTTATTAGTTTAGGGAAAAACTCTATCAGTGAATTTGAGACCAGTGAGACTGAGGGACAGCACTTCAAATTCCAAATCCAGTAATTAAAACTGGAGATAATTTAATTAATCCAATGGAAACTAATTTCTAAATTTTCTAAAACACAATTTTTCCCAAGAAAGAGCTGAGCTTATCTCCATGTAGTTTTCTGGTACGCAATTTGCAGTAGAGTTCTGTAGCATTCAAAGAGCTGCAAGACATTTGCAATAGTTGGAAATCCTCTGCATACGAACATGTATGTATGTGGGTTTATGTGTTTGTGTATTTACACTGACACTCAGCTGAAGCCATCTGTACAGCATGTTGGACTTAGAAAGGCAGCTCATTTATAATGTGCTCCCTCTACCACTCTGAACACAGGCTTTGCCTCCTCTAGAGTTTCCAAAAAATACTGAAATACTTGATGAACTTCTTAGTGAAAAATCTATTCTCTCAGGATGATTGGTGCATTGCAATGCATATACGAGTAATAGGTGTCAGGTAATTTTATGAGCAATTTCATGAGTTCTGCTGGGCTCAAACAAAGTTTAAAATGGATCAGTCGTTCAACAGTGGAAGTGCAAGGCTGAGGGCAAGAGATGCTTTAATTTAAAGATGATGTGTATTGGCATTTGGAAATAATGCCATTGATGTGTAAAGGATGTGAAGTATTATGCGAGAAAAGAGGAAGGGAAACTGCTTTTGGATATACCTGTGCTTTGTACTTGGATTTAGGCTGCTCTAGAGGTAACAGGTGCAGGACCCTTTTACAGTCTAAAAAAGGAACAGTGGCTGCTAAATGGCAAATGAGGCACATAACCCAGTCTTTGTTGCTTAAAATTTTTCAAGAGATTGATTTCTACAGCACAAAGGTCAGAAATTCTATCATATTCTTGTCACAGGGGTCTAAAAAGTACTCAAGGGGAGGAATTTTTGCAGCTCCAGCAATCCAGAGTCCTAGTGCAAAGGTCAACGAGCAGGGTGAACTTACAGAGAATGTAATTTGACACCACAGAGACTCTTCCTGTCACATGGGAACTCTGGAATTGTGGCATTAAATGACAAGGCAAGGATACTGGTTGATAGCACATCCTAAGAACAAAAAATCCACCTCTTTCATGATAGTCATATCATATTGAAACCTGAACAAACTCCGGAAGAATATGTCTATTTTCAAGACAACAAAATATATAGCTTTAGGTTACACAAATACATACAATCGTACACACATCTTTTTGCTTTAAAGATAAATTATGTAACTCAAAACAGAAAAAAGATGCAAATCAAAAATTACAGAGTCTTCCACAAATTAAACTTGGGATCAAGGGTTAACAACTATGACCCACGGGCCAAATCCAGCCTTCATTACAAAGTTTTATTGGAACACAGCTACACCTCTTCATTTACATATTGTCTATGCCTGCTTTCACGTTTTGATGGCAGAACCGAGTACTAGAGATAGAGATCGTATGGCTCACAAAGCCTAAAATATTCATATCTGGCTGTTTACAGAAAAGCTTGCTGACCATTATAGATCAAAAAGAACAACTCCATCATGATCTGAACGAGCTAAAGTAACAGAAAATCATCTTCACCAATGTTCTCGAACCAGAGTAAGTGCATTAAAACATCTCCAGATCATATTTGGTTGCTCAAATATTCTGCTTAGAATTTGTGCAGCCAAAACCAGTTAACAACCGTATTTTTAACACACACAGACAGTATTAAAAATCTCCCTGTGTATAATTGTATTTACGTAAAGAGTGGATAAGATATGAGCTAGCCAATTTGAGGGTAAGGAGACCTAAAGAAAAGAACTCAAAATACTGTTAGTAGGAACTGTTATTTGGAACTTAGAAATATTTTAGTATATTTTTCTTTATATTTAAGAGCATGGGACCATTAGTAGGACCTACAGCAGGGCAAAAACAACTTATAACTGCAAGTTTTACCCTTGAATTATGTGACAAAATTTTTTGAATATATAATAAACAGCACTTCTATAAAACACTAATTTTTAATTATGTAATTAAAGTGATATAGCAAAATAAGAATGTTTTTCTTTCTTTCTAAAGTAAATATTTTAGTCAAAGTTGCATCAGAAATCAACTATTTCCTTGACATTTTCCAAGAGACTTTAGTTATTAACTAGAATTATAGCTGTTAGTATTTATATAGTAACACATTGTTTAAAATATATTATAAACCATTTCGTTTCCTCTTTAATTTAAATGAAATATAATATTAAGGATCTGTAATATGATTCATACTGGAAAACATTTAAAATGGTATGAACTACTCTTATACAGAAATTGCCACTGGAATCACGAAATGTTCTAATGCTTGAAAAGTGCCTAGCCCGGTGCCTGGCACATAGTAGGGTCTCCATGTTTGTTCCTTTGTTCTCTCACTCACTCATGCATTCACTCAAAGAAATCCAGGCTTAAGGAGAAATTGTGTAATGAGAATGGCAAACACAATCTTTCATCAACAAATTTGTAGATTTGACAAAGACTTCGGCCATGGAGGGTGGAAATGAGAAGCTGATCGAAATTTCAATCTGCTTGATTAACATCTACCAAGTGAAGCCCTGGGTTGCCCTAGACGACGTCACAGAGAATCAGGGTCAATAATCCACAAAAGGAATACATTAATATTCCTTAATGTATTTAATAGTTAAAATGAAAATTAATGTAATTAATAATTAAAAACCTCAATACCCAGGTTTTACTTTTACATATAAACATGTGCTCAAAGACAGGAATAATTTGGTGTCAGAGAGACATAAAACAGCATACACGTGCGACCCACCAGAAAGTAAGAACCCTCTGACGGGGACTTATTTTTCTGCGCTGGGACTTCTTTTTGGTTAGGGCCACAGGCTCTGGGTTTTAACAACTTCATACTGGTTTGAACCAAAAAGTGTGATGCTAAAATTCTAAAAGAGAAACAAATGTAGAAGTTAGAGGGGTGTTCAACATCTCTTTTTTTTTTCCTTTTATGTACCAACTGAACTATCTACTCTGCACCTTTGTGCCAGAGGCACAAAGTGAAGCGTCAGCTCTCTCAAGAGGCACCTGGAAAGAAGCATTTCTAGGCTCTTTGCAGAAGGTCTTATAAATGTAATGAGTATTTAACCTGAGTAATAAGGTCTACAAAATGCAAAGGACTGTAAAGGACAGAAGAAAGTAAAGAATACTCTTTACTACTAAGAATATAGTAAATATTTTACTTTACTAAGCAGCAAAGTAAATACTTTACTAAGCAGAAAAAGGATAAGGATTGATCTTGGAGGAAATAATTGCAAAACTCTGTTAACAAAAATAAAAGAAGACACTGGCAAGTCATTTGTAGCTGACTTTAATTTAATTGCCTTTGGTGTTCAGAGAAGAAAAAAATGGAGGCATTGTTATAAGCTCTAATCTTCTCATCATCATCATAAGGCAGCGGGTGGGTAAAGAAGACCCTTTCACTGTCCCTCTCAAACGCTTTTTTGTACCAGAGCTGGCCATGCTCGTACACTCCTCTGCCTTCTCTTATGTTCCAGTCATCTGAGAAATACAAAGAGAGCACTTGGGGCTGGGGGTTATGTCTTCTCATTCCTTGAGAAGTTCCTGGGGAACCAGGAAGGTCCCTTCACTCTGCATTCTTCCAAACAAAGTAGGGAAGGTTCATTGCCCTCTGCACAGCTCTGGGTTCTGCCAACTCAAATTTTTCATTTTTTAGTGACTCATAAGTGGGCTTGTGCTATTTTTAGGATAAAAATGAGGGCAAACATTTTTGAGAAGCAAATACTTTCCCTTTCTCTTCTCAAGTTACAGTCATCTACCCTCCTCATTTAAAAATTTTTATTTTTCAAGAAGTAAAAGATATTACAATTTCAAAATATGTGCTAAACTTTAACTCTCTTAAAAACTCAATGCAACTGGCTGTCCCTCCTTGTTTTCTATGTATCCTGAAAATTCTTGGGGTGGTTACATTCATGGATCACTTACTGAACTGTGAGGACTGTTTGACTATTTGTGGTATAAGATGATCACCCTTAGAAAATATTTAATTATATTAATTTATTAAATCTTTTCCCAATTTAAATCTACTACATGCTAATAAAAGGTTAAAAAGGAAAGCTATCAAAATAAGGAAATAAACCTTCAGAATTCCAAGGTGAGCTTCTTGCACAAACATTGTTTCATGAAATCTTCAAAATCAGAGCAAATATCAAAATTAATTATATTACTCCCAACTTTTATCATCAAAGTAAGCTGTTTGTATTAAATGTAAAGAAGAAAAAAGTATCTTGCACTGTGACATAAATTCAAGGGTCAGAAAATTTATAATCATTAGCTATTTATCTTACAATATAGTTCCTGATAAATTTAAGTTCTTTCCCACAAAATATAAAGAAATAGTAATTTCCTTAAAAAGAAATATCATTGCAAAATCTATTGATGGTAAAAGAAAGTCCCTTGGATATATGGATATAAATTTCCTGTAATATGATGAATTATACCACACTTTTATCACTAAAAATTATTTTGAAGCTTTTCTGATTAATTCTTTGGATTTGTATAAATATCCTTGGAGAAATACAGGTTGAATTTCTTTTTGTACATAAAATATTTGTGAAAAGCTCACTTATCTGATGAGATAATAAATAAAGGATCCCTTGTTCCCATGTCAGACAGAATATTTAAGGAAGTTTCACTGTATTTTGTTGTTGATTTAAAAAGTTGTGAAAGTAATTTGACTCATCAAGGTAAATTCAGAGCTGCATAATAGCATGGTGAATTTTGCCGAGCCACGCAAATAAGGCTGTAAGTTGAGGGATTCTACTAAGTTTATAATGAGGTTAAAAGTGGATAAAATTTACTTGGTAGATTTGCTGGTTTGGGGGAAATAATCTCCTACCAACAAAACCACGGCTTTCTCTCACAACAGTTTTCAGGGCAACAAACTTGGCATTTTTCCCACTTTTTATCATGCTACCAACACTAGACTGAACAACATGCACAAAATCCCAACCCAGGCTCGTAAGCAGTGCTTGTGACAAACAGCAGTTTCAATGATTCTATATGGAGACAAAGACTTGAAGAGCATTCTTTGTGAGATCACGCCCCCAGAGAAAATTAAATTTAACCAAGACATTTTAGTGGAATAGATTGGGATTTGAAATGGTTGCCAGTCTGGTCATCCATCGGGAAACTTGAAAATTCAGACAGGGATAGGTACTTCTGTTTCTTTTTCGCGTCCTCCTGCTGCTGCTGCAGTTATACTGTTCTTCTGGTGTTGTTTATTTTAGTTCATTCCATTATTTAAAATGGAGAAAAAAGGGATAAACAATGAGTAAACATTTGATTTGAAAGCTGCTCCACTTTGGGAGGAAACAAGTGTATATTGGTTCCAAAGGCCATCTCTAACTCCTGCACGATGCTCCACATTCTTGGCTTATTCTTAGGAAGTCTAGTCTCCTGATTCCAGGACTCTAAAAACAATATAGTCGTGACAGGCGTAATTTCTCACGTGACCATTTCACCAAGAATCAAAGCACATCAGGTCTCTGTCCCACACACACCAGAATATGTTTTGGTCAGATACAAAATGGAATCATTTCAAAGTTGAGCTATCTACAAGCTGAAAGGTCCTGTGGGGAACAGTGACGTTTCACCCTGCCATGTTGACTTAAGAGGTCCAGGTTTTTAAAAGCCCCTCCTCCAGACTGATTTCTGTAGTGGTCCATGTAAACAAAACACAGGTGAGAATGGTCTTTCTGGAGCTGCTTTCATAGAACAGCAGGATTTCCTGAAAGTGTGGTGTTGGATAAATGTAACACTGGTAGAGGATGGGCCTCAGTATTAAACACCCAGTGGTCTAAAGGTAAAAGATCATCACCGGAGAAGAGCAGATACAAATATCTGAAAATAAAAGGGAGAAAAATGAGCTTCAATTAGGATCCAACAAGATCAAGTAATTTCAGTTATAATGGCAGAGGAACCAACACACTGTTTTGAGCAGCTTTGATGAAAAACGCATCAGAGAACGAGTCTCAGTCACTCAAATGATCTAAAACACAAAAAACAGTATGTTCCAGAATAGCGCATAAGAAAATCCAGTAAGATGCCCAACTAGACCTCAAAATAAGACAGTTAAAAAACAAACTCCACATACCTGTCTGAAGCACAGAAAACAAGAATGCTGTAAAATGGTATAAAACAAACCACTTCATAATTTTTCAAAGACATTCTTTTAAAAAGAACATATAATATCAATGATATGTTTTGGCAGCTTAGAGAATGCATAGTATAAGTACACAATGATTAACTCATATTTATTTATTTGCTGAAGGAAACCAGTATAGTACGCTGTTTGGACATAGCAAGGACTTTTACACACTCCTGATACTATAGTAGTTTTTGCAGTTCTTGGAGCAGGTACTGCAAACTGTTAAATAAAGGTTTCAGAAACATTATGGATTTACAGAAGGATTAATAATTTATTAACCGCTTTTAATAGGTAATAGCATTGTTTATATGAAGGCAAGGATTCCTGACCTCTCCATGAGCACTGCAAGTGACAGTGGCCACTTGGAAATTAAAAATGACAGTGTTAAAACACAACGATTCTTACCCATAATGTTGGGCAAATTCCAATCTGAATTCTATTAGGAGGTCCTCAAAGTGAGCATAAACACCAACTATACAGAGTCAGGAAATCCAGGTTCTAACTCTTGATTTTAGCAATAACTAGCTGGGCCTTACTACACTTCATGGAAGAATTCCTTTATAGTGTTTTAGCTAAAACTTCTGTATTTTAAAAATAGGCACATTAGTATCTTGTCTGATTGCTCTTACAGTTCTGGATGACAGAGTAATGGGGATTGCACATCAGCTTTATAACTGGTAAAGCTGGAATGGAGAGTAACAGGGCTTCCAATCTCACTCCTTGACCCTAGGCCTTGGGACCTGGTTGACTCTGATTTATTTACTTGGTTACAGCAGAGAAGTTAGAACTGCAAAAACAGACTTGGCTGGACACAGTAAGAGACTCTGCTGGGCCCGCTTACGGAAGAGCCCAGAAGCACAAACTCTTGGCGTTCAGAGCACAAATGTGTCCAGAGAGCTATGTTCTGGGCAATTCCACGTCTCTTGGTTAAACATGGGCTAATGGATCAAGCTTGCTCTAATCTCATCACTTCTTGGGAAAGGAGTGAGTGAAGGAATAGAGAGAGAACATCCAAGAGTTCCCTGGAAAATGACTCTTTTCTATAGGGGAAGCTATAGAAGTACCTCATGTAAATACAAATGCTATAAAAATCAGTAATATAATGAATGTGAAAGTTTTAAATAATAAAAGGTAATATTATTTTTAAACCATCATTTAAAAAAAAGGATCTCAATTAAAAACCACTGGAGTGGGTTGAATAGTGCCCCCTCCCCGACTCACGCCTACCTGGAGCCTCAGAATGTGACCTTATTTGGAAAAGGGGTCCCTGGGGATGTAATTAGTCAAGGGTCTCAAGAGGAAATTGTGGGATATCAGAATTGGCCACCCCAAAATGTGTCTCTTTGCTTTGCCTTGATTATTTTTAAGAACAAAAGACTCTGAAAGAAGCTTTGACCTGCCCCCCTAACTGCTTAAAAAAAATTTAAGATAAAAGGCCTGTCCCCAGGAAAGGCAATCACCATAGATAACTCTGGGTATCAGGAGACTGTGAGGGTTCTTGCTAAACTCATTCTTATCTACCAAACAATGCTTTTCCATCTCCATGTGAACTGCCTTCCTCCCCTCTGAAGTCCCAAACCACTATTCTCAATACTCTCCTTTGTCTTTAGCTGAACATGATATTTAAGCTAGCAGTTCAGCCACAGCTTTGCTTGATTTTCTCCTGTTATTCTGTCTCATGTCATTTTAACTCATAGACCAGCCAGAAGGACGCAGAATGGGTAGAGGAATTCTCTTCCTCCCCTAGAGTTGGGCAACAAGGATGGACACTGCTCACTCCTGGACTAATGCAGGCTGAGAGATCGTGGACCCCTGACAAGAGCCAGCAGGAGGTAAGAGTTCTGACCACATCAGTCTCCTGGGTCTCTGCCTGCAGGGTCCAATGGAAGCAAGAGTAGTCAGTTTTGTTTCCTTTTCTAAATTTAGATTAGCAGGAGAAAATATTGGTGAAGCTAGCTTCTTGGACTCAGAAACCCTAGGAAATTTGGTTGAGTACTCATTGGTTATTGATCTTTTTCCTCCCAGAGATGGTCTTATTTTTCCTTGTCTCTATCTTTGTGTCATTTGTCATAAAAAGGGAAAACCATAGGGAAAGA
This sequence comes from Equus caballus, assembly GCF_041296265.1. Lineage (NCBI taxonomy): Eukaryota > Metazoa > Chordata > Mammalia > Perissodactyla > Equidae > Equus > Equus caballus. The sequence goes on from NC_091688.1 coordinate 56,948,503, forward strand.
TGCAGACGTCTCTGTAAGCAGGTTGTCTGGGCCAGTATGAGGTTTCTTCTTTTGTCTTGTTCTACGTCTTGAGAGCTTGGCTTTGTGACCTTTCTGGTCTCTGCCATCTGGAGACTGCATGTACTGGCACACATCTTGGCGGCCAGTCAAGTAGACTGGGGTTCTGGGACATACTCTCTTTGTCTGGCTGTGTCAGCTCTCAGAGCAGTTTGTCATAAGGGGTCCCAATTGCTTTCATTAGGGGCCTTTGTAGTCTCAACCTGTGCTGCTTGTTGTGCAACAATGGCCTTTGTTTTCTTAGACTATTTTTGGAAGTAAACGTTCCAGATCTCTTTTGGGGATGCCTCTTGTGTCCACGGTTAAGCTTACTGGTATAAGTCACTGTTCAGATTCTACTCATTGATGTGGCCAGATGATGGATCCTTTAAATTGGGGTTGCCACAAAAACAAAATTTGCGAGAGCTCTCATCATAATTATTTTATTAGTACCTATGAAAAGGTCAAATTAAAAAGGGAAGTTAAAAAAAAAAAAGACTAATCTTAAAACCCTGACTCGGGCTACAATTGAATTGAGAAAATATAAACATATAAGTGTTGATAAGATTATAAAGGTTGGAATGTTTGAGCTAATTTTATATAAAGAGGTTATATCAACTGTGCCTGAGTATGTTTTAAAATGTCTGACTAGGAATGCTTTTCCTAGCCAATATTATAAGACCAAGACATATTGAGAAAGTCCCAATAAAAATTGTGATTAGAGGTATAAGAGTTGATGGAATTCAGATAGAATTTTTAGGAAAATTGATATGTTCACAGGCTTTATGTGAAGTGATTGCATCTCTTTTTGCCTGATTGTATTATAGATTATACTGTGGGGACAGACACAATGTCTCACTGGGGAAAGGGAACGTTTCCAACGCCTGATCATAAGACAGCATATAAATCTGCCCTTCAGACCGTGTTAATTAAATGTACTAGAGGGAAGTCAATAGGGTTGCCTGAAGCCACACCATATGAAATAAAAACTAGAGGCTAATATCAGGTGTTAATAAAAAGGATAATACAAGCTTCCCCTTCCTCTCAAAATGCTCCTAGATATTAACTGAGACAAAAACTTGAGACATTAGAAACTGATGAGTCAAATATGCCCCAGAAACTCCATCTTGAAGAAAACTTGATTGCTTTCTCTGTGCCTTTATGATGTAGATTTTCTGCTCCCATCTTCTCTAGGACCCAAATGCAAATGTTTCTCATAAGCTAGTGAGTTTTGTATTACACCTGATTCATAACAAAAATTTAACAGAAGCTATAAGGTCTCTGTCTCTGTCTGTGTCTACCTGTGTGTTCACGTGTGTCTATACATACGCTATATATGTGTGATATTTTACCTCTGGATGGTATGGCCAAAATTAAGAACTCTGTTTAACTGGCTTAAAGTAAGTGATTACACAAATTATTTCTAAATGTAACAGAAACTAACCCACATGTCTTTCAAGTTAACATGATATGAAAAAATGTTTGGTAAGTGAAAGCTTGTTTAAGTTTGTTGGTTTAATTAAAATAGGCATGTCCTCAGAGTTATCAGCATTGGATATGATACAGACATGTAGCCTGGGTTTACAAGTGAAATAAGCTCATGTTATCCCTGTTACAAATTTGTCAACATAATAACTTAAAACAAAAGCTAATTTTGTCCAATGTCTCACAAAGTTTTCTTGAGTAATCTAAACGTAATTGTTAGCAACTAATGAGTTAGATGTGAGATAAGAGTTCACAAATAAACTTTTAGCAGTAATTATAGTTTACTACATGTATTTAAAATAACTTCCAAAATCTCTTTGGTAACTGAAAGTTTGAAGTTTTGCTAGGTTAGTTTAAATGATAAAAATTCATTGAGTATCTAGATCATTTCCAAATAAGATAAAATATTAGTCACTAATTATTAAATATAGGTCTTCCTAGTTTTGGCTCCTTATTATAGAAAAACTAAAAGGTGTTCAGGTCTATTGGTAAACATGTATCGTGTTTTATTAAAGGATTGTACTATAAAGTAACACGTTTCTAGAGATTATGAAGAGTGTTTATAAATATGTCAAGCCACAAAATGCTAATGTAAAAGAAAGTTTATAATTGCTTAGTTTTTACTTAGAAATTAAAGTTTATAAGAGTTAAAAATTCTAATATGTGATTAAAGCTACTAAAAATTAATATATATATACACATTTGTATTCAAGGAAAGTAAGATGAAAGGATGTATGTTTTCATTAAAGAAGGTATAAAGAATGGAAATATTTTTGTTTGGTTAAGAAAGATCAACTTGTCCCAAAGTACTAGCAGGAAATAAAGGCAGCATGGGACAAATTCTGAATGTAAAAAAAGAAAGTTATAAAAGGTTTGGGGAGGAAGAACCCTGAGAAAAGAGTTGTGCATAGTCAAGTCTGTTAAGATTAAAATGAGTTTCATTATTAATATCAAAAGTAAGCTGATGCAAAATTACAATTTTTTTCCCCCTCTCTCTTAAAAGGATAATTTTCCTGGCCTTTTAGTCTGTTCTTGATAAAGAGGTTATAAAAGGTTTTTCTTTAACTTTGAGCAACTCTACCTAAAAAGACAGAAAATCTGTTTTGTTAAAACAATTTCCTATGTTCAAAAAGACTGAGGTCTCTCTATTAAGATTTTGTTTTACTGTTTTAACTCTTTGCTTTCCCTTGACTGTTCCTGTTGTCATTTTGATTGACTGGATAACTAAGCATTGTTTTGCAGTAAGAATTGATCCCTATTTGACCAAGTGACTTAAAACCTTTTGATATTTTTGACAAGCTTCCCCCAAAATTCAAATCTTAAATGAAGTCTTTTTGAAATTTGTTCTCTCTTCCTAAAAAAAAAAATAAAAAAAGATACCAAACTAGGCTTATTTGGTACGCTAAATTACTTGGGAAGCATCATCAAATAAGCAATGACAAACCTTCTTAGGTGTTATTATGTGCGTAAATGCTATTGGTATAAGTGTTTTAAAAATTACATACCATTCCTAAAATCTGATCTGTCCTGGTTGTCAGCCATAATTCTAGTTATTATCTTGAAATGTTGTATGTCACAGAAATAGCCAAGTTTCTTTGTCAATTGCCATTTTAAGTCTTTTGTCATTTACAGACAGCTATTGTTATACTCTTCTTTTGCAAGTATGTTACATCTTTATAAAGATTCATGGAAAGGACTCTGACATTTACTCTGGTACGCAGGTTTCTGACAAACTTTCAGCTTATAAAACTAAAGTAGGTAAGAAATTACAGAACTCTAATGGAAAAACTGACTTCATTAAACTGCTAACAGAAGGTCAAGATCAAGAGGTGATCAGATGGGACTGAATCAACTAATGATGATGATTTTAATTTTTATGACTTTTCATTTAAAATATTACTTATTTCTAAAAATGTTTTCTCAGATTTAAGGAAAACTTCTTCTCTCTTATGCTAACTATGACTTATAGCAATTTGGTAGAAATTATACCTTCGTAAGCAGAATTGAAACATTTATCTTTTCTCCCTACCCGATCCCTCCAAAATGTGAAAACTCTTAGTGAGTGAGTATTGTTATTTACATGGCAATACAGTTATTGCATAGGTTCAATAAGAATCTGTTCTCTTATAACAAGACACAATTGGAAACATTGGTTATATTACCAAAGCTTTGATTGGAATGCCATATTTGAGAGAAACATGCATTGACTCAGATGTGACCAGCCAGCTTTTCAGAAACAAAGATTGGACTTTATGAAATAAAGCCACTTGGAAATACTGGCTTGGTACCTTGTTTACAGGATTCCCAGAAACCTTACCAGTTAAGTAAAGAAGGTCACTTATCTGACAGGTGCAAGGAACCTCAATATTTTGGGGAACCTCAAAAGAAAAGAAGAATTCACTCAAATCTGTAGGTATTACAGGCTTTGTCTGATAAGTCCTTGGCTTGCCTGCCCTCAAGAGTCCTTTAAAGTTCAATCTGAGATTCCTTATAAACAGTTCCAGCAAAGCAAAATTTAAAAGAGCCTATATGATTAATTGCTACTCTTGCTGTACTTATGTAAATACTTGGGCCAAATTTATTGAAACTAGGCTTATTTTACAAACCAGTTACTCTTAATTTGTCTATCGTTGGTAAAAATGAAAGTGATTTTAGGGAGAAAAATTATGTTTCAGTAAAAACTGTAGTACACATTTGTGGATAATAAATTATAGTTTTGTTAATTACCTTTGAGATTTTTGTTTTCTACCTGTAAACCAGACTGGATCTTGAATTCTTCTAGTCTCCTGAAATATCTGGCTACAAATCTCCCAACTAATGTTTTCCATTTTTTCCATCATTTTTATTTGAAAACATTGAGAACTGAAACCACCCTTGTTCCTGAAGTCCTACAAACTGAAGCTGGATAACTTGATACACACTTAAGAGAGAGCACCACAAGAGCATGCCTGTTGCTATGTAAGCCACTCAAAAGGATGCCTGAACACCAAATGACATCATCAGAGACATTTCAAGCTGTAAAGGATGTTCCCACCATAACATCTAAAGATCTTCTTGGCTGGCTGACCCCTGGACTCAGAAACTGGCTTATAATTTGCTCTAACCATTAACCTAGTTTTTCATTTTATTTCCATAGAAATGCTTCTTATTAAATATCTGATTGCTTGCTTACACAATATAGGACTAACTTGGGGAGGCCACTCACATCATGACTTTATAAAATGAATATAACTGGACTGATCTATCATCTGTACTAAGAAATGTGATCAGTGAGATGGAACTATCTACCGACTTAGCTTTTGGACTATGAAACTTCTTAAACTTTCAAAGGCAGGACTGTGGGGGATCAGAATTTGCCACCCCAAAATATGTCTCTGTGCCTTGCCTTGATTATTTTTAAGAACAAAAGACTCTGGGGGCAGACCCCATGGCTGAGTGGTTAACTTCACACATTCTGCTGTGGCAGCCCAGGGTTTCACTGGTTTGGATCCTGGGCGCAGACATGGCACCACTTGTTAGGTCATGCTGAGGCAGTGTCCCATGTGCCACAACTAGAAGGACCCAGAACTAAAATATACAACTATGTACTGGGGGGATTTGGGGAGAACAAGCAGAAAGAAAGAAAAAAAGAAGAAGATTGGCAACAGTTGTTAGCTTAGGTGCCAATCGTCAAAAAAAAAAAAAGACTCTGAAAGAAACTGTGACCTTTCTTGCTAACTGCCTAAAAGAAATTTAAGATGAAAGGCCTGTCCCGAGGACAGGTCATCATCATAGATAACTCTGGGTAACAGTAGACTGTGAGGGTCCTTGCTAAGCCCATTCTTATCTACCAAACATTTGCTTTTCCATTTCCTTGTGAATTGCCTTCCTCTCCTTTGAAGTCCCAAACGACTACTCCCAACAGCCTCCTTTGTCTTTAGGTGAAGATGATATTTAAGCTAGCAGCTCGGCCACTCTGGGGAGTTATTCAGCTTTCCTGGGTTTCTCCCACGTATACACGGTATAAAGCGTTGTTTGATTTTCTCCTGTTATTCTGCCTCATGTCAATTTAACTTTAGACCAGCCAGAAGGACCTAGAATGGGTATAGAATTCTCATCCTCCCCTACAAAATCATCCTGGATTTAGGGTGGGCTCTAAATTCAATGACTTGTATCTTTATAAGAGAAAGGAGAGGGAGATTTGAACCCAGAAATACACAAGGAAGAAGATCATGTGAAGAGGCAAAGAGTGAAATTACACTGCCACAAGCCAAGGAACACCTCAGAGGGGAGTGATTTCAGACTTCTGGCCTCCTGAACTGCAAGAGAATAAATTTCTGTTATGCCACCAAGTTTGTCTTAATTTGTTATGGCAGCCCTAGGAAAGTAACACAACTTCTATCCTTACCCTCTAGGATACCCCTGGATCTTAAGCACTGCTGCTTGGTCACAGGGGTTTGGAAGAAGACTGACCACTTCTTGGAGAGTCAAATATATTTAAAAATGTATAACAAAATCAATGTTTAAAATTAAAGTAATGTAGTTAAACAATGCTTTTTAACTTTGGATTACACATTCAGAAGAAGATGTCAAGGACATGGTATACTATTACTGATTTAAATTTAAGATTTATTGGAGAAGCATGAGCTTTGCTGTGGAAGTTGGGGAAACTCCACAGTCTAAATTAGCTATCAGACTACTAGATACTTTTTCTTCTAATAAGGACTTTTTTTAAAACTGTAGTTCAAAGTTAGAGATAATAGATAACAAATGGCATTGACGAAAGCCTATAGGTATATAAAAAACTGCTATTAAAGTACTTCTGTTTTACCGGATGTCTTGCTTACTTTTTAGAGCTATTTTTAAATGCTGTTCACACACATCTCTTTTATCTTTCTCTTGTCTAAACACAAGACATTCAGAAGAGGTGGCAGTGGCAGAAATTATCTCAAACTAAGTGTTGGTGTTAAACAAATAGGAAAGTTTTACAGAAAAAAAAGTCAACCAAATCTGGGGGAAAACATTTAAGTTCTATAAAGAAATGGTAAGGCTAAAAGAACCAACCACCAGGTTGATGTGTTCTTACTTAGTCCTTTGTTTATTTATCAAACAAGCATTAATGACTCTATTCTTTTTCACAGTTACCAATGGCAATGTCCAGTGCATTATAGAGAGATGTTACAATTCTAAAGAGGCTTGCATCAGCAACTAAAGTAACTCATAAGAAACGTTTAGATTGTTTGAAAAATAATTTACTTAAAACTTCCATTTCATTTACACTTCTAATGTTTAAATAATGTCTTTGAAACAGACTGGTTAGAAAGCAAATTAAACTGAAGATACTCAGTGGAAATTATATTCTAAAAGATGATGTATTAAAACATAAAATTGTTAGTCTCTCCAAAAGATCTGCCCCTCTCTGCCCTTCTCCACATCTTTTCTCAAATCTTAAAGTTGTTTTTTGGGGGGGTTAGAGTAGGGGAAGGGAAGAAAAAATATTGAAACAAACCTGAGTATACTATGGATTCAAATGCAAAACATGCATGCATTTTTAAAAGATAAACTGAAGGAGGCAGACATTTCTGGTATGCTGCAATGGTTTAGGCTTTGTCCTGAGATATAAGAGAGGGCAGGCAAGGGGGCGAGGATTCATTTTCCTCAGCCTTTAGAGGTTGGATAAGTTGGATTTCGCCTATAGGATACAGGATGTTTAAACTACAGAGGTAACAAAGGTTAGTTAATTCAGCAGTAACACATAGTCAGAGTTCTGAGTTTTGTAAAGGTTAATAAAAAATATTAAATTTTTCCTGGTGCCAAAAGACCTTACCCTTTTCCCTTTTCTTAGATCACTGCCTTGAGAAAACTTGTAATTGTCTCTTTGATATATATGTAAATCTTTTTAAAAGCTAAAACAATCCAGGAATCTTTTTCTTTTTTTCTTTTTTTAGAAAGATTAGCCCTGAGCTAACTGCCGCCAATCCTCCTCTTTTTGCTGAGGAAGACTGGCCCTGAGCTAACATCTGTGCCCATCTTCTTCCACTTTATATGTGGGACGCCTATCACAGCATGGCTTGTCAAGCAGTGCCATGACCCCACCTGGCATCCGAACCCGTGAACCCTGGGCAGACGAGAAGCGGAATGTGCACATTTAACCCCTGCGCCACCAGGCCGGCCTCCAGGAATGTTTTTCTCAAAGGCCTGGGAGCCACATCTTTGAAATGTAAACATTGAGGAAGATAGCATCCCAATCCCTGCCACTGTGGGAGGTTAGCTTAGGTGTCTTTCTCTATATGACAAGACTACCTCCTTGTCATAAAGATAGAAATATTATTTCTCCTTTGGATAAAGGCAATTAATTAACACAAGTGGCCACCCCAATTACCAGATGAATTTAGAATGAACTATGTATAGCAAATGGTGCTGTCGAGAAAGTACTCTTACATAAGGACAAGTTATCATTTATCTTCAGAAAATGTATGCAATGGATTGCATCTGCCTGGTTATACAGAAAGGTGAGATTTCTTTCTGTCTTTGCAATCTGTCTGTAGTCTGGTTTAACGCTTACTCAGTGATAAAAATATTTTCTTTCTCTGCTACGTTTGTGGAGAAGATTTTTTTGGGTTGGTGGGAGATTTTGTTTTTAATTTTTTCCCCAGTAATCTGGATCTCGTGATTTTTTTGACTTCTTCCTTAGAATTATAAGATGCTCCATGCCTTACATTTCCACACAAAAAGTCCGAAGTCCAAAAGTAAAGGGAGACATCTCTTCAGGTGTCGGTCTATTTTGATATTCTAATAGGTGTGTATCTCATTGTAGGTTTAATTTCTACTAATAATGTTTAGCATTTTTTCATGAGGTTATTTGTCACCTATCTTCTTTGGTGAAGTCTATGTTCAATTCTTTTGCTCGGTTTTAAATTGGGTTACATGGTATCTTATTGTTGAATTTTGAGAATTTATTATATATCCTAGATACAAGTCCCTTATCAGATATATCCTTTGCAAAGATTTTTGCAAAAAAAAAAATCCCAGTCTGTGGCTTGTGTTTTCATCATTTCATTTTCTTTCATTCTCTTTCAAACATCTTCAGAAAAGCAGATGTTTTTAATTTTTAGACCAATTGATCAATTCATTCTTCTACGGATTATGCTTTTTTTTTTTAAAGATTTTATTTTTTCCTTTTGCTTCCCAAAGCCCCCCTGTACATAGTTGTATATTCTTCATTGTGGGTCCTTCTAGTTGTGGCATGTGGGACACTGCCTCAGCGTGGTCTGATGAGCAGTGCCATGTCCGCGCCCAGGATTCCAACCGAGGAAACACTGGGCCGCCTGCAGTGGAGCGCGGGAACTTAACCACTCGGCCACGGGGCCAGCCCCTATGGATTATGCTTTTGATGTAATATTTAAGAAAACTCTGCCTAAGCCAAGGGTCACAAAAATCTCCTCCTATGTTTTCTATTAAAAGTTGTATATTTTTAGGTTTTAAATTTAGGTTTATGATGCATTTTGAGTTGATTTTTGTATATGCATACAGAAATCCAATTACTCCAGCACCTGTTGTTGAAAAGCCTATCTTTTCTCATTGCATTACCTTTGTATCTTTGTCAAAAATCAGTTGTCCATATATATATACATGTGGTTTTCCCTGCTGGACCCTCTGTTCTGTTCCCTTGATATCTCTGTCCATCATTACACCAACACCACAGTGCTTTGATTGTTACAGCTATAGTGAGTCTTGAAATCAGGTAGTGCTATGCTTTCAACTTTGTTCTTTTCCAAACTAGTTTTGGTTATTCTAGGTTCTTTGCATTTCCATATGAAATTGACAAACATTAATTTCTATAAAAAAAAGCCTCTGGGATTTTGATTGAGAATGTAGTGGATCCAAAATCAATTTGGGGAGAATTGGCAATATTGAGTTTTCAGAACCATAAAGAAAGCAAATCTCTCCATTTATTTAGGTCTTTAATTTCTCTCTGCAATTACTTTCAGTTTTCAATGCACAGGTGTTTTATGCGTTTTGTCAAGATTTATCCCTAAATATCTCATATCTTTATGCTGCTTCCAGTGGTATTTTTTTAGTTTGCATTTCAGACTGTTCATTGCTAGTATATGCAATTGCTTTTAATACATTAATCTTGTATCTGCAATGCTGTAAATTCACTTACTAGTTCTAGTAACTTTTTGGTAAACTCCATAGGATTTTCTACATTGAGGATCATATCCTCTATGAAAAATGATAGTTTTACTTCTTTCTTTCTAGTCTGGATGTCTTTTATCTCTTTTTCTTGACTGACTGCACTAGCTAGAAACTCCGGTACCAGGCTAAACAGAAGTAAACAGAAGAGACATCCTTCTCTTGGTCCTGATCTTAGGAGGAACATATTCAGTCTTTGGGTATGATGCTAGCTAGAGGTTTTTCATAGATGCCCTTTATCAGGTTGAGGACGTTCCTTTCTATTCCTAGTTTGCTAAGAGTTTTACCTGGAATGGATGTTGGATTTTGTCAAATTATTTTTCTGTGTACTGAGGTGACCATACGGTTTTTCTTTCTCAGTTCATTGGTTGATTCTCAAATGTTAAATGAAACCTCCATACCTGGGATAAACCCACTATTACCTATTTAATATGCTTCAGATATGATTTGCTAAAATCTTGTTTTAGGTATTTTATATCTATGTTCATGATGGATATTAGTCTTGTTTCCAATGAGAAATCTGCTGCTATTGTTATATTTGCTCCTTTTTGCCTAACTTGTCCTTTTCCTCTGCTTGCTTTTAAGATTTTTTTTCTTTATCACTGGTTTTGAGCAATTTGATTATAATGTGACTTGGTGAAGTATTCTTCATGTTTCTTGTCCTTAAAGTGTGTTCAGCTTCTTGAATCTATGGGTATAGAGTTTACATCAAGTTTGGAAAGATTTTGGCCAATTTTTTTTTCTCTGTCCTCCCCTTCAGAGACTCCAACTTCACATATTTTAAGCTGCTTTCAGTTGTTACATAGCTCATGGATGCTCTTTCCATTTCTATAAGATTCAGATTTTGCTTGTTTCATTTTGATTTCTACTGCAATGTCGTCAAGTTCACTAATTTTCTTCTGCAATGTCTAATCTATTAATCCCATATGGCATATTTTTCAACTCAGACATTACAGTTTTCATTTCTAGAAGGTTGATTTGGGTTTTTATATATTCCATGTCTCCACTTAACTTTTTGAATATAGAAAATAGCTATAATAACTGTTTTAATGTCATCTGTTAATTCTAACATCTACATGAGTTCTGAGTTAGTTTCAACTGATTATTCTCATTATTGGTCATGTTCTCTCATCTCACTGCCCACGTGGTATCTTTGACTGGATGCCAGACATTGTGAATTTTATACTATTGGCTGCTGGATCTTTTTGTACACCTATAAATCTTGAGTTTTGTTCAGGGATATAGTTAAGTTATTTGGAAACAGTTTGAGCTTTTCAGGTCTTGATTTTATGATTTGTTATGTGGCTCCCTAGCAGTAGATTATTCCCCATTACTGAAGCAGACTTTCCTGAGTATTCTATTCAGTGCCCTGTGAATTATGAGTTTTTTTCAGTCAGGCTACTGGGAACAGGCTCTGTTCTTGGCCCTGTGTGATCAACATAAATTATTCCTTTTAATCTCTTACAGACGATTCTTTCCCTCAGCTCAGGTAGTTTCTTCCTTCTGCTGAACTCCAGGGGGTTCTCCTGAGTTCTCTCTCTGTGCAGCTCTCTCCTCTCTGGTACCTGCCTATAAAACTAGCTGTAAGTTTCCTTGGACTCACAGCTCCATCTCCTCAGGGAGTCTGCTGCACTCTGCCTCAGGTCCCCTTCCCTGTGCCAATGGCCTGGAAACTATTAATACAGTAAGCTGGGCTCACTTGGTTTGTTTCCCATTTCTTAGACACCACGGTCCTTCACTACCTCCTGTCCAGTATTTTGAAAACCAATGTTTCCTACAGTGTTATCTGTTTGAGATGGAAGGGTAAATCTGATCCTTGTTAGTCCATCTTGGAGGAAGCGAAAGTCCTACTCTTCCATTTTGAGATACGCTGTCAGACGATTTGCTGAATATCATGTAACTATCTTCCTGGAATTCCTTATCCTCTATTACTAACCTAACTCAGGAAGAGCACTGCAGTTGGTCCAGCAAGAACTTGTTCTGAGGGACATGTTCTGGCTCTTCATGATCACTAATTCTTCTCTAAAGTCTTCATATGATGACTTTTTAAAATTTTATGAAAATAAACATTAAATTTATCTATCTTTATTTTTCTCAATCCAACTTTTCCCTTCTTTAAAATTATATATCTATTCTGTCATGGTTCTCTCCATACTTCCTGAAAGAATATTGATATTGATTACAAAATCACATTTGTAGTGGTATCTTGATAGGTAATTTCTTTGGGTCCTTGCAATCATTTAAAATGACAAGTTACTTTTCTCCCTTTGGGACCCTAAGTTTACTCTCAGTCATATTTGTTTTCCTTTAATTATGTCCCAGATATAAGTACAGGAGTTGGAGGAGGGGTTGGAGTTAAGGTGTGGATGCTTTGCATTTTATCTTATGATTCCCTCTTTTGCATGCCATGGCTTCTCTGATTTTTTATTGTGGTAAAAAACATGTAACATAAAATTTACCGTCTTAACCATTTTTAAGTTCAGTAGTGTTACGTATATGAACATTGCTGTGAAACAGATCTCCACAACCTTTTTCATCTTGCAAAACTGAAACTCTATACTCTTTAAACAACTCCCCTCTTCCCCCATCCCCAGCCCCTGGTAACTGCCTTCTACTTTCTGTTTCTATGAATCTGATTATAGATAATTCATTTAAGTGGAATCATACAGTATTTATCTTTTTTGTGACTGGCTTATTTCACTTAACATAATATCCTGAAATTTCACCCATTTTGTTGCTTCCTTGATTTTGATTCTAGAATCCTATCTCCCATTACTTCCAGTGAATAGTCTTCAGTCAGTCTCATTTTCTTACTATCATTTTTTAGGAAAGGTAGTAGCACTTATTTTCTCAAGCTGGATCCCTCTTTTCATGAAATGATTTTTTGTTTTAAACTCACCTATTAACATCTTATGTATCATTTTAGCCTCATTTCAATGTTTTCATGACCACTCTAGCCCATATCAAAGTTCCTGTCTCTGAATTTCTAAAACATTTATATTCTATTTAGCACTCGACTATATATACTTTGTACTTTTACTTAATTTGCCCATGACCAAAAGTAAGCGATTTTTTAACTAGACTGCAAACACCTCACGGGCAGAGTATATCTTTTATACACTTTAATTCTCAGTAGCACAATTCTGAGAAGAGAGCAGTTACTTAATAAATACTTATTGATGTGAATTAGCTTAAAAATCAGCTTTCAGGGATAAGTGAGCAGAGACTAGCAGAGAACTGGAGACTTGAGGCCACTTTTCTCAGCTAGCTGGAAAAATAGTCCTTCTCTCATGGTAGGAGGCCAACTTTAGGATCCACTTACAGACAAGACGAAAGATAAGATAAACGGAAGTGAATAGTGGCTTTGTTTTTAAGTCTCCCATCTTGAACTATTTTTTCCTTGTCTAAGAATCCTCACCCCAACCGTCTCACTGGCTCCCCACTCTCGCAAATATACTAGTTGTACATTTTTGCTTATAAACTTAAAAGTTGTACTACTCTTAATGCTTTGTTAACAAACCATTCTCGGAACGGCCTTCGAACCTACTTCAAAACCTGTTCACTAGGGAATTAGCTTTCACAGTCTGATAGCTGGCTAACTGTGCATTCATTTGCTTATACTGAGAATAACTTGACAGGCAAATGAAGATTACAGTAGCTATGAAAAGGAGAACTAGAACTGCTAGAGGAGATGACAACAACATCTGTCCTAGAGAACAATTTACTAGCTTTTTCCCTGCCTTCCCCAGCTGCCCCAATATTTTATCATAAAGCTTTCAAACTTATAGAAACCTTGAAAGAATTTTACAGTGCATATCTGCTTACCTCCTGGATGCTACAATTAATATTTTGGTATATTTCTTTATCATAAATCTATTACTCTATTCACCGATTACTGGCTTTCTGTTTAATACTATAATATTCCCCTTAGAAAAAAGCAGCTGATTAGCAAACCTAGCTAAATATCAAGAGAAACTTGCTTAGTAAAATTGTTTGCAAAGGGAGAACCAGAAGTCTCACTGAAATGTTTTAAAAACCAGGACAAACTTAGAACAATCATTTTCAGGCAACGATATTTACTTGAATTTTGAGAGGAAGATTTTTGCTACAAATTTTAGCTCCTACAGTTCTACCTTTGCCACCTCTGCTTTAAGAAGCACCAAGATTAAAAACACTTAGAATTTTATTTAATAATAGCAAATTATTTGATAATATTTATTTGATAATTATTATAATCAGGAAAAAATATTTCCTGATTCCTTTCAAAAGTATATGACTAACGGACCATCAAAAAGTGCACGGATAAACAAAATGTGGTATATCCATACAAAAGACTACTACTTCACGATAGGAAGGAACCAACTACCAATACATTCAACAACACTGATTAATCTAAAAACTATGCTGAAAAAAATGACAAAAGATAAATGCATACTGCATGATTCCAATTATATGAAATTTTAGAACAGGCAAATCTAAGGTGACAGAAAGCAGCTATGTGTTTGAGGTGGTGCAAAACTCACTGCAAGACTAGGACGGAAAAGTTCCACATTAACTAGGGCGGTAGTCACCCAAGCTTATAGATTTGCCAAAATACAATGAACTGTACACTTAAAATACTTCAATAAAGCTGATTTTTAAAGTTAAAAAAGGGACTAATGGAAAAGGATGGAAACGAAAGTAACCTTATGTGTTATAGCTACGTAAGTACAATTTGGGTTGTAGCTCCCTCTACTGTGGCAAAAAAAATTGGCACGGATATTTCAAAGAACAATTTTGAAACTGAGAAAATGAAATTCACTGTGTGTGTGTGTATCCCCTAGTGTCTAATATTTGGACTGCACTGTGACACTATGACAGGTCCTCAAAGGGATTAAAAAATGTGGAGACCACAGTTCTAGTCCTTCAGTATACCATTTGAGGTAGACTATACATCAATACAGCAGTTAAATGATGATCTGTCCACCTGATCTCATGGTGTACTAGCTATTACTTGTCAGCGTAGGCAATGCCGTGATCCTTAACTGCTTCCATAAATGGTTTACTGAGTCACAGGTGTCAGTGGTTCTCAAAGTGTGATTCCCCCAGGCCAGCATCCTTAGCATCACCCAGGAACGGGTTACAAATGCAAATTCTCAGACCCCACTCTAGACTTACTAATCAGAAACTTTGGCAGTGCAGCCCAGCAATCTATGTTTTAAGAAGCTTTCCAGATGATTCTGACGCCTGCTCTAGTTTGAGAACCACTGCCCTAGATTTATCACCTTTGTGTAACTTCTAAAACCAGTTAGCTTGTACCACTTCTGCTTTTCTCCTTCATGTGGGCATATGAACCTTTGACTCTTTACTAAAAACAGATCCACTGCCCTGACTCCCCCACTTTTCACATCTTGCCTTGGGCCTTTTCTTCTTGCTTTATAAATTCCTTGACCCATTCATTATTAGCTATCTCCTAGCACTAACTGAATTCTGAGTTCCAGCCCTGAGTTCTAGACAGGAAATAAAATAGGTCTATTATTCTTTTCTCCTTCTCACTTCCATTTTGGCAAGATCTTACAAAATCGCTGTTTTTCCATCTGTCTCTCTTGGAATCAAATGACTCAATCCTTTATTCAACAAGTAGTTAATACTGAGACATGTAGGCGGCCTCACTGTAGATGCTGGGGAAACAACGATAACTCAAATACACAGAAATCATTGCCCTCAGGGAGTTTATATCCTAGTTGAGGAATGCCTAAGGAAGATACATGGTATACTGGAAGATAGGTGCCATGGAGAAAAGCAAAGTTAGGGAAAATGATAGGGCACAAGGGCGTAAGCTGAAATTTTATGTAGCATGATCAGGGAGTGCCCTAAAGAATACAATTAGAAATAATAAAAAGGTAAATTAAAAACCACTACTTAAGATTTGAAACTGTAAAACTCCTAGAACAACATATAGGGAAAAACCTCCTTGACATGGATCTTGTCAATGATTTTTTGGATGTGACACCAAAAGCACAAGCAACAAAGGCAAAAATAAATAAGTAGGACTATGTCAAACTAAAAATCTCATGCACAGCCCAAGAAACAATCAAAAAAATGAAAAGGCAACTTGCAGAATGGGAGAAAATATTTGCAAATCATATTGTCTGATAAGAGGTTAATATCCAAAATATATAAAGAACTCATACAACTTAATAGCAAAAACAAAAACAAAAACAAAAACAAAACAATCTGATTAAAAATGGGCAGATAAACAGGATAGACACTTCTCCAAGGAAGACGTACAGATGGCCAACAGATACATGCAAAGATGCTCAACATCACTAATTACCAGGCAAATGCAAATCAAAAGCACAATGAGACATCTCATACCTGCTACATGTCTAGCTATTATCAAAAAGACAAGAGATAACAAGTGTTGAAGAAGAAGTAGAGAAAAGGGAACCCTGTGCACTGTTGGTGGGAATGTGAATTGGTGCAGCCACTATGGAAAACAGTATGGAAGCTCATCCAAAAAAACTAAAAATAAATTAAAATAAAATAAGTTAATAATAAAATTAATGAAATAAAAATAAATTAAAAATAGAACTACCATTCTACCACTAGGGGAAAAAAAATTAAAAATAGAACTACTATATGATCCAGCAATCCCACTTCTGGGTATATATCCAAAGGAAATGAACATAAGATATCAAAAAGATATCTGCACTCTGATGTTTACTGCAGCATTATTCACAATAGTCAAGATACGCAATCAACCTAAGTGTCCATCAGTGGATGAATGGATAAGGAAAATGTGGTATACATATACAATGGAATATTATTCAGTCTTTAAAAAGGAAATCCTGTCATTGTGACAACAAGGATGGACCTTGAGGGCATTATGCTAAGTGAAATAGGTCAGAGAAAGAAAAATACTGCATGACATCCATATGTGGAATCTAACAAAGTCAAACTCATGAAGAAACAGAGAGTAGAATGGTGATTACCAGGAGCTAGAGGGTGAGGTGGGCAGTTTGGAGAGATGCTGATTAAAGGGTACAAACTTTCCATTAGAGATGAGTAAGTTCTAGGGATCTAATTTATATCACCATGATCACAGTTAACAACGTTGTATTATATACTTAGAAGTTGCTAAAAGAGTAGATCTTAAATATTCTGACAACAAAAAAGAAATGGTAATTATGTGACATGATGGAGGTGTCAGCCAGCTCTGGTGGTAATCATATTGCAACATACAAATGTATCAAAGCATACACATGTATCAAAGCATCGTATACCTTAAACGTACACAATATTATATGTCAATTTTATCTCAATAAAGCTGGGAAAAAATCCTATTACATAGGAGCAGTCACAGTACAGATGCAAAGAGCCACTTCTTTTATTCTTACATAACACAGGCTAAAGACTTATTCAACAAATTCAACTCCTATTTATTGAGGCCCTCATATACTGTGTGCTGGGCACTAGGGAGGTGAGAGTCGTCAAAAGGAAAAGTCCCTGTGGTTGTGAACCTTACATTCTACTGGCAGACAGATAAAAAACAAACATGTATGTCAGGTGGTAATAGTGCTTTGAAGAAAAATGAAGCAGGGCAAGGGAAGAGAGTAATGGAGAGTACAGATGATATATACATGTAGAGCATATTTTCACAGGCAGTCACTAAAAAATACAGGAATTATACGTTAGGGACAGTATGAATGCGAGCTGCAAGTTCCTTGATGTCAAGATTGCCCTGTTGCATTCACTGATGCACAGCAATGGCACACATGAGGCACTTAGCAATAAGTTTCTGTTGGATGAATTATTTCATATATTACACTGTATCATCTCTATACTTTGATCACCATTTATGTAGTAGATAAAGAAACAGAGCTCAGATGTAGATAAAAAGCAAAGAGGTGGAACTAAGAATTCGAGGAAATAATAGTTTAAAAGGGTGAATAAATGCTGAAACATGTATCTTCATTAATTCCCTAAGAACCTCTGATTGTTTAACTTTTTATCTGTGTTCTTAACCTACAGAAGAAAATTAAAGTGATTTATTCTCTTGTCTGAGTTTATTCTAAATCACTTCAAATTCAAAATAATTTAAGATTGACTTAAAAAAAAAATAGCCTGCTCATTCAAACCTTACCTCAGCTATCAAGTACTGCCTAAAGGTCTCTTTACTTCTCAGAATGCCCTTTTTTTTTTGGCGGAAGATTACCCTTGATCTAACATCTGTGCCTCTTCCTCTATTTTATATGTGGGACACCTGCCACAGCATGGCTTGATAAGTGGTACGTATGTCCGCGCCCAAGATCTGAACTGGCGAACCCCGGGCCACTGAAGCCAAGCACACGACCTTAACTGCTGCGCCATAGGCCAGCCCCTCAGCATACCCTTTTGATTCCAACATTTCTAATCCATTAATTTTCTAAAACACATATTTTTCCCCCCTAAACTTCCAGAGCTTTCTTTCTGTGAGAAGTTTTGTGAAGAGTTAGCTCTCCAGGCTTATTTTGTTTAACTAAAGTTATCATAATTCAAATGCATAAGCCCTTTGATCCAGTCATTTTTCTTCTAGGAATCTAACCAACATTTATATTCACATAGGGAGTAGAGATATATGTAAAAGGGCATCCACTGCAACATTGTTCATAACAGCAAAAAATTAGGACCAACTTACATATCTAACAATAGGGTACTGATTAAACAAATTATGATATATTCTTCACTGGATTTATGTGTGTCCATATGGAAATCTTTACTGGATAAAGAGTAAGATGAAAAATACAAGTTTCAGAACAGTAGGTATATATGATGGTATTTGTGGTGAAAAAATAAAAGGCTATCACTAGAAGGGTATACATTAATAGATAGTTGTCTTTGGGAAGTGAGACTGGATGTGGGGTATAGAGAAACTTTTATTTTTCATTTTTTCTGTTCCATAATATTTAAATCACTTTGCCATATCAATACATTATTTTTACAATTAAAAAAATAAGCTCTGTTAAAAACAACCACATTAGCCTTGATTTTTGAGGAGCTATACAATATAGAGGAGATAGATGTTTATACAACTAATTTTAATATGACAAGTGCTATGCTGTTAATTCTGTACAGTTCAACAAACATTTGTTGAGTGTACACTCTAACCCAAACATGGAACTAAGGACTGAGGATATTAATATTTCACGCAGACTATCAGGACAAGGGAAGTATTGTAAGCATACCTAGCGATGGATTAATTCTGTCTCAGCGTTGGAGAGGACTCACAGAGACAGTGATATTTGAGCTAGGCCTTGAAAAGGAAATAGGATTTTGTTAGGGATAAAAAAGGAATGAGGAATTCCAGGCAGAAAGGCCAACAACAGTTAAAGACACATGAGTGAAAATGCACAGTGGGAAGGTACGGATCAAGAGCATGGGGCAAGTGGTCTAGCAGGAGATGTGAGTGAAAAGTACATGCAACATCTGATTATCAGCATGAGTAAAGAATACTGAACAATCTGCAAGTGAACAGTATCCTTTCCTATCCACCTTTTTCACTTGAGGAGTATACCTGTAGGATAAGTTCTAGAGGTAGGACTACTGGAGCAAAATTAATGTGTACTTAATATTTCAATAGGTTCTTTTCCAAAGATCCCACCCCTCACATCCAACAATATATACTCTCACTATAGTGTTTGTAAGTGACCGCTTACATCCTTGCCAAGACCAGAATGCAAACTTTTATAATCTTAAGGAATCTGATGGTAAAACATATCTGGTTATTAATTTTATTTCATTTCTTTATGAGTGGGTCAAACATTTATTTTTCATGTTTTTATGGTATTTTCCAGTGAAATACCTTTACTTATTTTAACTTAATACTTTTTCTTAATAATTTCAAATTTTAAGAAAATTTACCCATCAACTATCAAATGTATTGCAAATATGTTTCCCAGCGTGTCATATGTCTTTTACTTTGTATGATGTTCTTTTTTTTCTTACAGATGTTTTCCATTTTTATGTAGTTAAAATTTGTAATCATTTCTTCTATGGTTTCTGGGTTTTGTGTCATGCCATCTTCACTCTCAGAGTTGGAAAAAACTTCCAATTTTTTATATTTATTTTATTTCACTTTTTATATTTACAGCTATGTTCTATATAAGATCAGTTTTGGTATTTAGCAAGGATCCAGCTTTATTATATTTTTCTGATAATTTTTCTAACATCATTTATTAAATTACCTAACTTTTCCTCAATGATTTGTCCAAATCGTCTTTTTTTCAAAGATGAAATTTGCACATATAAGGGGCCTATTTCTGAACTCTACTCTGCTCCACTGTTCCATTTATTCTTGTGTCACTACTAAACTCTTTTAATCACTATAGCTTTATGATAGTTTTTAAATGATCTCATATACATAAATATTCTATACTATATGATATAAAGTAGCTTATTTTTCATTATCTGGAAGGGCTTGTCTCCTGTGGTGGAGTGCATTTGTCAGCACAGCTAAGCTGGAAGTACATATGTCAGAATTACTTTGTATGGTTCTGGGTCACAGTTAGCTATAAAAAAATACGTGTGTCATTTGGAAGCGGAAGTACAGCAGCAGCCATCATGCTTCTGGGGGCAGTGTAAGGTCGCCACACGCGGTTAAAGTTATGCGTGCTGGTGGTGTTGCCCAGCTCACCTTGGAGGTGTGGGGCAGCTGCTGCAGCTCGTTTTGGAGCTCTTATCAATTTCTCCAATTCCCGGCCAGGCATGGATAGCCCCACGGCAAAAGGTACCAGCTCCTTCTGCAAATCACCTGCTTATCAATGCTGGAGGCAGTGCGACACAGATGTGGGACCACATGTCCTTGTGAGTTCCAGTCTGTCTTCGTTGCCCTTTGCTCCATGTCTAGCTTCTTTCCCTGACTGCTAGGCCTACTGTCCCAAAGTGACTTTACACCTGCTACCTTGTATTTTGTGCCAGATATAATTCTAAGTGCTTCACTATATTAACCCCCATAACAACCCTTTGAAATGATACTATTATTAATTCCTCTTTTACAGACTAACTTGTCCAACGTCACATAGCTATTAAGGGGAACAGTTGGGATATGGACTGGTTAAAAACATATGGTTAGAAGTCTTTATCATCTGATTAACTTGGGTATATACAAAGAACACATGCTTACTAAATCTGTTGAGAGACACAAAGCTAGAAGAGCTAACACATTAAATGAAAAACTTGAGAGTTCAAAACATTTCAGTAAATTAGAACAGTGTTAAACCTAAAAAAAAAAAGAATAAAGATAAAATATAATAACTTTCAGAAAAGTTGATCGTATCAAATATGAGAGAAAATAATTATCTCAGTTCATGTTAAAAAAAAAAAAAAAGACGTAGAGCAAAATTTCAAGCTATGTTGACTATTGACAGGGTTACCAGAAAACAGAGTACAATATTATCCTGCACTGATGAAAGGATGATGGTCAAACTGGGGGCTGGCACTCTGCAACTGTTGAACCATATCTCGAAGGCAGGGTTCAGTCTAGAGAAGCACAGAGTCACCTCCAGAGAAGGAAACCAGACTGGCGCCATACAAAGAAACACTACAGAAACTTGCAATCTTTACCCTGGTAAAAACAAGTATTTTTAGTGAACATTCATGCAGAAGACTATATTTCTGAGGAACAAAACATGGAACACTGAATGAAATTCACAGTGAAGCAGATTTTAACATAAGAAAGATCCTTCTAATAATAACAGCTTTGGAACAATGAAATGGGTTGACCTTATGAGGCAGTAAGCTCCCTATCAACTGAAGAGATTAACCACAGACTTTATGACAAAAACATTCTGTCTGTTGTAAAGAGACTTTTAACTTTGGGAATGTCTGTCTGTAGGAGGGAGGGATGGGTTGTGGCGGTGTTTGTTGAACTGAGTGACCTCTAAATTTTCTGCATCTCCAAAAATTGCTTTTGATCCTGGCACAAAGACAGCAACTGAATTTGAGGCAGGAAAATACAGTTGCAGTTTTATTTATTAAAAAAATACTTTTTCCGACTACAAAAGCAAAAAGTAGAGAAGTACTTTTTAAAAATAACATCAATTAGGCTAAACCACAGTACACATTCTGATGTTGTTGAAATATATATTAAGATATTCATCTATATATTTTATATATACATATGTATATGTGCATTTAATAGCCTACTTAGTATTTATACTATGAAGAGTCTATAATTGCTATTGGCTCCATAATATCCATTTTGGATGTGCCATAATTTATTTAGCCATTCAATTATTATCGAACATATGATAACTCAATTTTTATAACAGTAATAAACATCCTTAAACCTTTTTCCATAGCTTTGACTATTTAAGATTCCTGATATATTCTTATATAGTTTTCCAGAATTTTGCCATTTATATTCAAAGTTTGAATTCTAAGAGAGAGGAAGAGAAAAAAGGTACATAAGCAAAATACATAGACAGACAGATACATACACACACAGATACATACACAAAACATAATTTCTGCCCCAAAGATTTTGATACCAATGAAGGCAGACACACTGTGATGGTAAACTTATTTTATCATATTTCTCTTTCTTTCAACAACAAATTTATTAACAAGACTATGTTTCCAATTAACCTGTGATTTCTCTTAGCCATTTAATGCCTGATATATATCAACTCAGAAAAAGTGATTGAAATGTATCCTCAACAGGTACACTTTTTTCAATTTATGAGACCTTCAAATAAAGATGCAACAGAATCGAGCTGAGATTTGATGAAAGCCTAATTAGACCTAGGTTAATAAATGCAGAGACTAAGGTACAGCTATAAAATAATACACTCCTCCTTCAAATTTTTTGTGAAGAGGAATTGATTTATGATAGTAAATGGTACCAGGTATAGAACTATAGAGAATCCAAATGGGAGGCACTCATTTAACAATTCCAGGATTGCTGCTGGAAGCCGGCTCCAGGAAGTCCTGGTGTTTCACTCGCAACGGCCCTTGGAATTCTTTCAGCTTAAGGGGCTTTTGATGAACTGCTATTTCACTAAAATCAATGAAAACAGTTCTCGGAGGGACAAAGCCATTGTCAGTGAGCAGATCTCTCTTTATTGCAATTGGAGAAATGTGGCAGAGTGGCATTGTTTACCTATTTCTGTAAAACAATCCAGACTCCAAACAAAAGTCTTCAAGTTAAACAATTTCATGTTAGCCGAAAGCTCTCCCTAGCTTTTTCTTTCTTACATAACTCCTTCCCTCACCTAAAGAGCAGACTGACTTGTATTTATTACTAATAACACATTAAAATCTTCAATTGTCTAAATCTCCTCTCAAATACTTAGATATAAACCCTCTATAAATTTAATCTTGAAAAAATCTCTCCAGAGCTTTCTGCCCCATCCAATGCGGACTGATGACCCTCTTAACCTTCCCTTCGCTGGTGGCCTACATTCCCCGTCTTCCTTTTGGTTTATACTCAGTCTTGATGGAGCACATCCTCCACAACGATACTGAGAAAGAGTATCTAGAAGTAGATTTCTGAGACCTTGCATGGCTAAAAACTTAGAATTCAAACTGAAATTAATTTTCTCCCATAATTTTGAACGAACTGCTCCACTGCCTTCTAGCTTGCACTGTTGTTCTTCAGAAGTCTGAAGCCATTCTGATCCCAGATCATTTTTTCAAGACTTTTATTCCTCCTCTCTTTGGAAACTGTGATCTTTCCTTTACCGCAAGGGTTCTGAAATCCCACGGCACTGTGCCTTGGCATGGGCCTATTTTTATCCACTGTGCTGGGATCTTGATGGCTTCTTTCAAGTTAGAAACTCATGTCCTTCAGTTCTAGGATATTTTCTTGAATTACCTTGTTGTATTCATATTTTATTTTTTAAATAAACTTTAAAAACTCAAGGTATAACAAACATGCACATACTTTAATGTCTATAGCTAGATAAATATTTCTAAGTCAATACTGTCTATTCATATTTAAAAGTGAGGCAATATAATGCTTACTGGAAACAGGAGGTGTGTTGCCATTTACTGGTGGCTTCACCATTGGGGGATGGGTGAGGACATGTCCATTTTGTTGAGGGAAACTCATGTATCAGTATCTCTAGTTTTTTTTTCTTGTAGGCTAATCAATTTTCCCAGAAAGGAACCCTCCAATCTCCTGCCTACTTTCAGCTGTGCCTGGTATCCCTAAGTCCAGAGCTTCCATGATTCACCCTCTTCAGACAGGCAATCTCTAGTTTCTTTCACGGTAGGAATGAGGCAGGGGTGGATTTGGGGTCTAACTACTCCTTATATAAACTTAAAAAAAAATTCTACAGTTTTCCATTCTATCCTCCACCCTAGTCTTGAGTCTTTCCAAGGTTCTGATGTATTCATCAGCTTGCTTTAAATTAACTTCTCTGGATCCAAGTACTTAGCTTTCTCTGTTTTCCATCTTCTAAAACTTTGCTGACATCTCTTGTCTGCTGTTGATTTCCTTCTCATTCTTTTTGTCCTTGTCCTTTATACCTTCTTAGTCCTCTACAGTCATTTTAATGGCTTTCAAGAGAGTGGAGGATAAATTCAAGTGTTCATCCTACCAAGCTAAACGGGAACTCCCTCTCATTTGTTAGATGTAGGCATCTTCAAAGGATCAAAGGATCAGATGTATGTCTTCTTTTCTCTTCATCCTCAAAATCTTTCTCAACTTACCTTTTGAGGTCCAGATCTATATTTGTAAATGCCTCTTGGGAATATATGTCAAAAGTAACTCATTATCTTTTCGGAAAATCTATTTGTTCTTGAAACAGTGCCATAATCCTTACAGTTACCCATACTGGAAACTTTAATATTAACTCTGACTCTTCTTACTGCATCTTCCTATATCTGATAAGACACTAGGGCTTGTCAATCTCACCCTTAGAGCTCTCTTACCTCATTCTTAATATTCCATGGCCTGCCTCATAGCTACTCCCCTGAATGCTAATTCATCCTATTATACCCATCTTGCTGCCTTCAAGTCTGGTTTAAATGTTGCCACTTCCATGAAGTCTTCCTTTATGCTTTCCAGGTTAAGTACACTCTTCCTCCTCTAAAAGACTTCTGCACTTTATTAACATTTCTCCTATGCACTTAACATATTTAACATTTCTCACAAATCTGCATGTGTTTTATTTCCTCTTTTAGAGTGTAAGAGTTTTAAGGGAACAGGCTTTGAAGGAATCTATCTCTGACCTTCCTCATCACATAGTTTTTGTTGTGGCATCAGTTTATATGCTGAATGAATAAATGAATTTGGGACTATTGAGGGAAACAAAAGAAACAGAGGACATAGCACCCTGTCTTCTGGAGAAAAATGTTTATCTATAGCTATAGTTACAGCATATCTATAGTAGAGCATCCGTGACAATATGTAAAAGGTAAAATGGTCCTCGACTTAGGTCAGGAACACAGGCTTTTTCATTTAACTTTCCCACTGCCGGGCCCATCAGCTGCCATCTCTGGCAGCTAAAACACATGGATTGTTGCCCTTTAATGAATTCGTGATAAATTTCAACCACTTGATAGACTATACAATCTTAAATTAACAGTTACTCAGTTTCTGACAAAAGCCTATTTAAATTAACTGATATTTGAGAAACATCTATGGAGTCATGCTAATCTTCATTCCTCTACAGCCTTTTAAGCTCTATCTTAATAATAAGGAAAATATAAGCCTACAACTACATTAGTCTTCAGAGAAATTTCTCGATTCAATTGCACTTTAATATTATGACATCAGTTTTTATAAAGAGAAGTCACATTAAGAGTGTTCTTGTATCTTCAACAACATCACCGTTTGAAGATATTATCTATTGGGTTGAACCATATGAAATTGCCAGTATTCAACTGTTTTTGACTTTTAAAAAGGGCAATTTTATATGGTTCACCTAATAGTTCAATTTTTTAAAAAATAATGAACTATCAAATTAAGTCATCTTATAATTTAGCAGTAAGAAAAAACTTGTCTCATCTGTCAAAGTAATATGTTCTTCCAACTCACAAAGATGAGAATGACACTGAGCAGGATGCTTCCATTTTGCTTTAGCTGCCAGCAAGCTCAGTGCTGAACGTAGTGCTCAACTGTGATAATTTTCTTAGCCTAGGTTTTGCTATAATTGTCTGTATGATTCTTCTTGTTTGACCTTTTCCACTTGTATTGATCTAAACCTATACGTATTTTTCTGGGAATGAGTAATGTAGCAACTACATATATAAAAATATAACCGGTTACCCAGAGTACCGTGTTAAGAAGGAGTCTTCCTGAACTTGGAAAGACAAGTACCAAGGTCAACTGGTGATTTTCCACATACATACTGGAAGGGGAAAGGCAGCATGGCCCACATTTGCAGTCCTATCCCAAATGCTAAAGTGCTCAAGGTCTGTACTGATGAGGCATTTGAGAATTAACTGTGAAAGTCAATTTGCTAGAGGTGAGATTTGAACAGAATTTAGAAACAAGAGAGGGGCATTAATTGATATAAAGGCATTCCTGACAGAGCCAATAAAATATGAAATAGACAATGAAATGCAAAGGAACAAATTTAGAGAGATATATATGAATATTTGAATACAGATTAGCTTGGTTTAAGGATTGAATCTATAAGTAAAAGAAATGAGAAATGAAGCTAGAGATGAATGAACCACTGTAGCTTTTGCACATGAAGAGAGTGACATGAAGAAAACAGTATACGAATGTTGGAAATCAAGTAATTTCTTTTTAAGACTAGAAGAGGGCTCAAAATTAGCATTTTACTGCTCCTATAGTAATATTTGATCCAGGAAAAATCCTAACAACACTGGGTGAAAGACTGTTGGAAAAAGGATATTCACACAGTCTCAAAGTTATCACTCCACAGATCACTTGTTAATTACGAAAAGAAAAAAAGTTCTTTACGCAACTTTATAATCAAATCTAACCTTATGATCAAACTTAAAATCACCAATAATGGCTAAAATGTTATCATGTACCTCTTTGTAGAATGCAATGAGGACACATCATCTATATAATAGTCATGCTAAAAATGTTTAACCTAAATCCCATCATGAGGAAACAATTACAAATATCTAAATTGAGGGACATTCTTCAAAGCAATTAGCCTGAATATGTATGTCAATGTCATAAAAGACTAAAGAAAAACAGGGAAACTTTGTCCTAGGCTGACAACCAAATGCAACAAATGATCCTTTATTGGATCCTAGATTGGAGTTAAAAAAAATAGTTACAAAATACACTAGAATTTGAAAATGAACTACACATTAAACCACAGTATTGTACGAATGTTAAGTTTCCCAAGCATGATAATTGAATTGTGATTATGTAGGATTATACCCTTTGCCTGAAAACTCTAGCATAAGTACCAGAATGTTGGTGAGTACCTTTCAAATTATAGAATGAGTAAATACACACATAAATAAATAAATAAACTATGTGTGTGTGAGTGAACACATACGTACATATACATGGGGTGGGGGAATGTGGCAAAAATTAACAATATAGGTAAACCTAGGTGAAGGATACACAAATATTCATTGTACTCTTCCTAAAATTTTTCTGGATTTAAAAAAAGTAAGAGAGCTTACATAATTTGGGTCAAATTCCAGTTTACAGATATGAAAACTGAAAGCAAAGAAATTTTATTTTGTCATGTTTGTTCACTTAGGTTGTAGCAGGTGCATAATTAAAGGTCCTATGGTTTTATCTTCCAGTCCAGGGGTCTTTCAACTCTCTCACCCAATCTCAAGCATAATGACACAGGATAAATCAAAACAAGCAGTGACTGGAG